>NW_023269679.1:0-321367 GCF_004353265.1 Vitis riparia | reverse complement strand
TAGACCTTAATGAGATGGAGGAATGAGAAATGATGCTTATATCAACTCCAAAGTTGCAAAACAAAGGATGAAAAAGTGGCATGACCAACTGATTTCTACCAAGGAATTTCAAAAAGGCCAAAGAGTTTTACTCTATGACACAAGACTTCATATTTTTCCTGAAAGCTCAAGTCCAGGTGGATTGGTCCATTCATTATCCATCAAGTACTTAATCATGGAGTAGTGGAATTATTGATTCTGATGGCAAGGAAACTTTAAAGTTAATGGATATCGTCTCAAGCCATATATGGAGTCGTTTCAAATCAGACAAGGAGGAGATCAACCTCCTTGAGCCTCAAAAAGCCTAAGCAAAAAGGGTTTGCTGGACTTGGTTTACCAAAGTCCAAAATTTTTGTAAATTCTGTAAATTTTAGAGTAATATTTTTACTTTTGATCTTAGTTTTTTATCTTAAATTGTATGTTTTTATGTAATTTCATCTTTCTGAATGATTTCAGATGGGAGAAAATGTAAAGAAAAAAATCGGGAAGAAATTGGAGCAGAAACAGAGCAGAAAAAGAGCAAAAACAGGGGAGAAGAAGAGCTCTGCGAGATTTCGCAGCCAAGGAGGATTTCTCTGCGAAAATGGTTTTTTGTTGCGAAATCACTTCGCAACACTTTTAAGCCCTCTGCGAACGATTTCGCAGCTGCGAAACCGGTGTTTGGCACACGAGTGCCACTTCGCAGCACAGGAACCCCCATTTCGCAGCTGCGAAGTGCTCTGCGAACCACTAAGGCATAAAAAACGCCATTCCGCAGCGATTTCTCAGCGATTTCTCTCTTACGAAGGGTGTTCTGCAGCTGCGAAACCGGTCTTTGGCACACGAGCGCCATTCCGCAGCATAGTAACCCCAATTTCGCAGCTGTGAAGTGAGCTGCGAAAGCGATTTTCATTTCCGAAACGCCCAATTTTGCTGCGAAACCGGTTCTCTTCTGCGAAACCCTAACTAACCGTTCATATTCCATTAGCCGTTATAAATACCGGTCGTTTGGGCTGCGAATCCATTTCAGAAAAGGGGAAAAAATCGCAGCAGCAAACCGTTCCTCTCCTCTTCAGAGACCGACGCCGCTAGCACCTCCGATTCTCCCCTTCGTTCATCGCCGCCGTCCCAGCCCTCGTCAGTTCATAATGGCACGAACCAGGGGCGCGAAGTCTTCCTCCCCTTCCACCCGAAAAAGAACGCCACGCGAGGCACCAGTGCAAGCTTCAACTTCTGAGCCGCCGCGCCAGAAACCATTCCGCCGCCGGCAAAACCCTCGCCAAAGAAGCGCCAGGCCGAAATGGGATTGCAAACACCTCCGGTGAGGAGTTACCTTACCAGGTCAGGGGGCCGGCCCCTCCAAAAGCGAGCTAGGGTGGAAAGCTCGGAGCCTATCGATTTAACAGGGCAATCCCCTGTTTCGTCCCCTGTTGCGTCCCCTGCCCCATCTCCAATTCCATCCCCGGTGCCATCTCCGGCACCGCCTGCGAAGCTTCCAGCAATCCAACCGCCGCCTGCTGAGCCCCAAATTCCATCCGAACCAGCTTCGGAAGCGATAATCAGGCGACCAATTCTCGCTCAGCCTCCAGTTGAAGGCAATTTGGATTGCCGAGCCTGGCCATTCCATTCGGAGCTATGCTTTGACATAGCCGCTTTCCAGTTGCGCCCGGAGCTTGAAGAATCATTCCAATTGCTGCGAAGATACCGAATGGAGCAGCTTCTGACCCCGCGAGACTTCTTTTACCCTAGAATAGCAATGGATTTCTATCAATCCATGACTACTCGACAGGTCAGGGATCCTACCTTAATTCATTTCGTTATTGATGGTAGGCATGGCATCTTGGGGGCTCGGCAAATAGCTGAAGCTTTGAATATTCCATATGAGCCCAGTCATTTCGATGACTTTAGAGTTTGGGCCAATCCATCTCAACTGGAGATGGTGCACATTTTGTCTGGAGGAGCTTCCAGAAATTCGTATCTGCTGAGGGGGGAACTTCCCCAAGGATGTTCCTTATTGATGCCCTGTTGAGGCATAGTATCTATCCCCTTCAACATTGGACTCAGAGAAGGGGAATTATGTTGGAGACCCTGTACAGAATGTCAGAGGGCTATTATTTTGGCCCTCACCACTTGATCCTGGCAGCCCTTCTCTATTTTGAAGAGAAGGTGCATAAGAAGAAACTGCAAAGAGCTGATGCCATCCCTCTTCTCTTCCCACGGCTGCTATGCCAAATTCTTGAGCACCTGGGATTTCCAGCAGAGCCTCAGTAGGAGCAAAAGAGGATTTGTAGAGATGTTTTTACTTTTGAAAAATGGAGTAACATGACAGCTTACAAGATGGAGCAACCAGAACTTCCACAGCCAGTTCAGGCTCCAACTGCCAGGAGAGCATCCCCACGCCTATTACCTGAGGGTATACCTGCTGCTTCTCCCTCCATAGCCAGTGCCTCTCCAGTTCCTCCAGTTGCTCCAGCTTCAGCACAGCCTTCCACATCAGCCGAGCCTAGGATGGCTGTCCCTATTTCTGAGTATAGGGACTTATGCCAGGCATTGGAGTCCTTGATAGCCTCTCAGAGCAGTCTTGCTCAGGAGCTGGCATCCTTGAGAGCTCAGCAGGAGCGGATGATGGCTACTCAGGCTCAGCATACTATTATTCTGAGGCAGCTTCAGCAGCATCACGGCCTTCCAGCAGCTGATGAGCAGGCCACTCCTACCACCACAGAGCCTCATGCCCCTCATGAGTCACCTGCTCCAGAGGCAGAGCCATCTCCATAGACCATCAGTTCTAGCATTATCCTCCTTTCTGAACATTTACATGTCTTTGATATATTACTTTTTTGTACTTTGTTTTGGTTAGTCTTATATGAAATCTCCTACATTTTGATAGTATATAAGGAGATTCTTTGGATTGTTTGTATTACTTCTTTTACCAGCTGTTCACAAATGAGTAAAGTAATACAAAATCTATTTTTTTTTTTTTTTGTTAACTCTTAGCTTTAATTTACTCTTACTCCCTTTCCTCACACCTTTTATTCTTTTTGAAACATGTGGTTTCTCCATTCAGTATTCGAAATTGAAATCGATCAGGAGGTACCACTTCCTCCCTTTATTTTCGATCACCCATATCACATTGAGGACAATGCTCAGCTCGGTTGGGGGGGGGGGGGGGGGGGGGGGAGAAATGAGGAAGGAAGTTTGCTAAAGTAAAGGAAGTATGCTAAGTATTTTGATAATTCAGTTGTGCTTAGTAATTTAGTTGTAGTTTTTGCTTGTTACTATAATCTCCTTGGATTTTGAAGAAAAATTTTCAAATTAAAATAGGAGAAGATGAACTGTTGCTTTTCATCTAACTTAGAGTTTGGATTATGCTTGCTAAAGTGGTTCAATTGTTGAAACTTCTATTGAAATCAAATTTAGTCATTCCACTTTAATCTATCCACACACTGTGCACAATAGATTCCTTTTATAAGATGAGAAACTATTTCCCCCTTGACTTAGAAAATTTTGGGATTTGGTATCTTTGACCTCATTTTAATGATTTTGAGACACCCTATGAAAGGCCAATGAGCCTTTAAAAAAAAAAAAAAAAGAAATAAAGCAAAGTGTTTTCTTGCCTTGAAACCCGAGCAAGGTCTGAAGGGTATATGGTGAAAACCTTTGAAACCTGGTGCCCTAAGCCTTCATTGGTTGGGAGTCACCGGCCTCAATGCTCGTTACAAGGGTGGATAGGTGGAGTTAGCATATGGTAGGCAAAAAGGGTATATGAAAAAGTCCGGGGCGAAATCCGAGGAGTTAGTGGTTGAAAGATCCTTAAAGCTTGATGCCCTAAACCTTAATTGGTTGGGAGTCATCGATGGACCCCCGTTACATGGACAAATCAGAAAAGAATGCCCCTTAAGCCTTGTACTTTAAAAAAAAAAAAAAAAAAAAAAGTGTGTTCTCTGCTTATTGAATTTGGTCAGTTTACTAAAGTGTTGAAAAGAGATAGGTTGGGGGGAGAGATTAGTTTAGCATGCTATATTTGGAACCTATCATATTACACTTAGATTTTTGTGGAAGATTAAAGTTTGGTTCTTTGGAAGTGAAAATGGTTTTAAAACTTCAATTTGCATAATGCATTCCCTTGATCAATGGTATTTAGCAAAGTTTTTGATTTCTCTTGTTGAAATTTGAAGTTATAGTTCTTTAATGTTCCATGTGAGAGTTTGTCAGTTGTGCCACTTAAATATTTTTTGAAAGTGATTAGCATGATGTTGTAAATTATGGTAATTTTGTTTTATTTTTCTCTCCTTCATTGCTAAGGGACTAGCAATATGTCGGTTGGGGGGAGTGATTACTACTCAAAAAGTGCTATTTGATAGCCTCTAATTAATCCTTTTAAACACTTTTGAGTAGTAGTTAGTGCCTTTTCACCCAATTAGCATGTTAAGGCCCCTTTCAATCAATTCTAATCAAAATGTGTAAGTTTTGGTGTTTTTGTTAGAATTTTGATCACCAAAGCATTAGGAGATTGAGGAGAGTTATATGGAATCCTTGGCAAGCAATGGGAAGCTTAGAGGAATGAAGAATCGAATCCTTGAAGAACTTTTGCCATAAGCAAAGTCTGGAATGCAAAGGGGAAGCAAAGAGAAATCAGCCATGGAGCATTCTTGATGACAGTCACTGCAGCTACTTTTGGAGCACTTCCTGATGTCCAATTCATGCATACAATAGGTCATTTGAAAGCTTAGGAAGTCAACAATCCAATGCCTCAAACCGTATGCAATTTAGATTTGAAATGAGGAAGTTACAGCCTTTGGAAGACAACTGCTCCAAGCTGAAGGAAGACTTCAGAAAAGTGCTGCGAAATCAGCCCTTTGTTGCAAGATATTTCGCAACACTTTTGCACAGTGCTATGGAACTCCCCTGAAGCTTCACACCGCGATGGAAGCCAAACACCACAAGATGGAAGTCCACTTTGCAAAGGTGTTGAATCAGCAGGATGCTATGAAGAAATTTCGCAGCTCTTCTTGTGCACCTGCGAAATTTCGCAGACCTCACTTTTCACCTGCGAAGTGGTCCTGAGTGCTTCCCGATATTTGTAACCGACACTTGGAGATATTTTTCATTAGATTTTTGTTGCTTAAATGCCCAAATTCTCATTGTAAGTCACCAATGATAGGATTCCTTAGTTTCTAAGTTAGGAATTTGGCTAAAATATCAATGTAATAGTTGATTATGTGATTTTGGTATAAAGGGAGCCCGAGGAGCCTGTTCTGAGGGTGTGAGGGTGATGAACCTTTTGTAAAGTTTCAAAGAAAGAAATACACAGAGCTTTAGCTCTTTTCTACCTTACCTTCTCTCTTTGATTGTGTTTTCATATTTTTAAGTTATGCACTCTCTGAGGAGTTTTCCCCAGAGAATGAGTAACTAAACTTTTTAGTTCCTTGGAGTTAAGGTTGCCGGGAAAGGTTCCAAGTGCATCAATCAGAAGCTTTGTGGTTTCAGCTATGAATGAAGAGTAAGTGTGTCCCGTGAATGGTTTCTAATGTTTTTAGTTAACTTAAAACACCTTGGAGTCACCTGGGCCAACACTTGGTAAGGCAAGTGATCTCTAACCATGGAGATGCACTAGTTTACCCCTTGCGAGCCTTTGGTAGGTGACTTGAAGGTAGGATTTTCTAGAATAGCCAACACTTGGTAAGCTTTTGGACTCTTAGGAGACATCCATTAGTTACCTCTTGCGAGCTTTTGACGGGTAATCCAAGGTTAAAGATCACCTTGAATGGTAAAGGCTAGTGAGAGGCTCAAACCATTGCAAGTTGCATCAGTGAGAGAATTAAAGCTGAAATCCAATTGAGGGATGCATTTATGCAGCACCTGTTAGAGAATTGACTTTATGTTAATTCTCTAATGTGAGGAATTGAACCAAGTGACCGGAGCTATGCTTTTGCATGAGGAACCTCTCCTGTATACCTGAATCTCCAAGGAATGCTTTTCTTCTTAAGTTATTTTCATCACTTGTTGTGTTGTTAATCTAAGTCCAAACCTTTTTCAACCAAAGTTTGTGTTTTATTTCTTAAGCTAACCTTGAAATGGAACAACACCAATTCACTTTGAATTGGTATCATTTTCAACTTGAGTATCCTTCCCAGTGGAACGATCCTAGAGCCACTATGCTATAGTAGCTTTGTATTTGCTACCCTAGTTCATGGTGTTATAGGTTATAAATATTGTTGATTACTCTCGCCATCAAGGAGCACCAGCTGGACACGAACCAGCTGAGACACCAATTAGGCATGAATCATTGACATGAATAACTCAGGGTTGTGAGGTCAGGGATCTTAATGCTATAAACAACTCAAGTTGTGGATGACATGAGCTACTCTGAGTCATGAGCTCAAGGCTCTAGATGCTTTGAATAGCTTGGGGTTATGCATGACATAAGCTTCTCTAGGTTGTGAGCTCAGGGTTCTAGATGTTATGAATAACTTTGGGTTGCGATTGACATAAATGACTTCGGATTATGAGCTCAAGGCCTTAGATGCTATGAATAGGTCATGCTTGTGGATGATGTGAAAGTCTCTAGTTCATGAGCTTAGGGCTGTATATGCGATGAACATATCAGGGTTATGGATGACATGAACCATTTTGTGTCATAAGTTCAAGCCTCTAAATGTTATGAATCGCTTACGTTTATGGATGACATGAACTACATCGAGTTATGAGCTTAATGCTCTAGATACCATGAACAATTTAGGGTTGTGGTTGACATGAAAGACTCTAGATCGTGAGCTGAAGCCTCTAAATTTTATGAACAACTCAGGGCTTTAGATGACATGAATGACACCGGGTCATGAGCTTAGGGATCTAGATACTATGAACAACTAAGGGTTGTTATTAACATGAACGACTATGCGTCGTAAGCTCAAAGTTGTACATGATATGATCGACTTAGGATCCCATGAGCTCAAGCCTCCAAATGTTATAAACTGCATCGGGATATAGATGATATGAATGATTCTACGTCATAAGCTCAAGCAATTGATGCTATGAACAACTTAGAGTCGTGGATGACATGAATGACTCTAGGTCGTGAACTCTAGGCTCTAAATAACCATGAACAACTTCATGTCATAAGCTAAGGGCTCTAGATCAATGAACCGCTCAGGGGTGTGGATGTGATGAGTTACTCTGGGTTGTTAGGTTAGGGCTATGGATGCTACGAACTGCTCAGAGCTCTGAATGCTATGAAAAACTTAGTGTTGTGGATGACATGAACAACTCCGGGAAGTGAGCTCGGGGCTCTAAATGTTATGAACAACTTTGGGTTGCCAATGGAATGAATGACTTTAGGTCATGAGCTTAAGGCTCTAAATGCTATGAAAAACTCAAGGCTCTAGATGACATAAACAACATCGGGTCATGAGCTCAGGCCTCTAGATATAGTGAACATCTCAAGGTTGTAGTTCACATGAAAGACTCCTCGTTGTAAGCTCAGTGCTCTATAAGCTATGAACAACTTAGATTTGTTGATAATATGAATGACTCAGGATCTCATGAGCTTAAGCCTCTAAATGCAATGAAGCGTTCTAGTATGTGGATAATATGAATGATTTTGCTTCATGAGCTTAAGCCTCTAGATGCTACGAATAGGTTAAGGTTGTGGATGACATGAACGACTCTGGGTCATGAGCTTAGGGATAAAAAAATCACATGAATGACTCTAAGTCGTAAGCTCAAGGCTCTCAATGTTCTGAACAACTCAGGGCTCTGGATGGTATGAACAACTCAAGGCTCTAGATGACATGAGCTATTCCAGGTCAAGAGCTCAAGGTTTTGGATGCTATGAACAACCTAGAGTTGTGAATGATATTAAAGACTCGAGATCTTGTGAGCCCAGGCCTCTTGATGCTTTGAACAGCTCGAGGATTCGGTTAACATGAATAACTACGGGTCATGAGCACAAGGCTCTAAATGCTCTGAAATTCTCAGAGTTATGGATGATAAGAACGATTGAGGATCCCGTAAGTTCAGGCCTCTATATGCTATGAATCGCTCAAGACAGTGGATGATATTAACAATTCTACGTCATTGATTACTACCCAAAAAGTGCTATTTTGCGCCTTTAATTCATTATGTTTTAAGCACTTTTGTGTAGTAGTTCTCCATTTTTATTCCAATTGGCATGTTAAGGACCTAGCAATGACTTCTAATCATATTTGTGGCTAGTTTTAGTGTTTTGACAGCTTTTTGGATCATTAAGACAAGCCAAGTAAAGGAGAGAAGCAAAGACGAAGAACAGAGGAAATAAGCAGTTTTTGTAGCAGTGCACTGTCACTTTGGGAGGCTCTATTTTGTTCATCGTGCAAAATCACCTTTCAAGAATCCCATATTCGGAACCGGCTCGGAATTGCTGACAAATCATGTACCTATAGTGGTATATTGCCATTTGTAGAAGGAGCTCAAAAGTGTGAATTTCGCACCAGCCCATGCTACTTAGGTGCGAAATCTCCTCTGTTCTGTCGACTCCACATGAGATCTTTTCTTTTGTATTTTCTCATGTAAATTCCTTTCTTATCCTTGTAATTAGTCAATCATAGGCTTTGCTTTGTAAAGATTATAAGAGGGATGGAAATCATCGCTCGAAACAACTTATGTATATTTTACACTTAGTGAAATTTTCCTCTCGGGGAGAAATACATAGCTCTCTTTGCTTACCTTTTCTCTCTTCTATTTTCTTTTTCTTGGAAGCCAAACAACCTCTGAGGATGTTTTCTCAGAGGATGCAAGGCTAAACCTTTGGTTTCTTGGAGTGAAGGAAGCTAGGTGAAAAGTCCAGATGCAAAAGTGGAAAACTCTCGTGCATTAAATACAGGTAGTTGGAGTTCATAAATGACTTTTAAATCTAAAGTTTTGCTTTAAATCCCTTAGAATCACTTTAAATGGCCAATACATGATAAGCTTTTAGGTCTCTATGGATACTTATTGCTAGATCCACATCAGACCATTAGTTATCATGTACGAGCCATTGGAAAGTGGCTCAAGGTGAAGACCCATATTGTATAAAGCCATTAATGGAACTTGACTACCATTTCTATTGACTTTTTATGGATTAAATCTTCATTGTTAAACTTATACCGGTTCGGGAAACAACCATCCTTTATGTTGTTGTCCCCAATACGAGAAAAAAAATTCAGAATTTCCCACTTTGCATTCTGATCTTGATCCTAGCAACCTCTAGCTCCGGGAGACCTTCTTTCTTCCATTTTTACCTAGTTCTATGTTAGTTTAGTTTCAAACACCACTTTCAAAACAAATTTTATTTTCTTTTAAACTTTAAGTTTTTGACAAAGGAAATCATCAGATTCAATTTCTAATCTTGAGTATATCACTGGTAGAGTGAAAACCCATCCCAGAGTTCGACTCTAGAGCTGCTATACTATAGTAGCTTTGCTACGCCAGTATAAGGTCATAGGATTTATAAATATTTTTTATTAAAATACCCAACTGGGCACGAATCAAAATGGTGTCGTTGTAGGGGATGGTGCCATGATACAGTGATACAACTTTTTAGAGGCTACTTGTGATTTCCATCACAAGTTTGATGAATTTCTTTTTCACTAACTTCATTTCCTTTCTTTTAATTGTAGAATTTCTTTTGTTAAGTTTACTTTCATTTTCTTTCTAACCTTAACTTTCTTCTAGTTTTCTTTTGTTTTTGTTGTCTTTGTTTTGTTTTTAGGGAAGTTGTAACTTGTGCATGCCCTATTGGATTCGGGACCAAGGGGGAAGGCTAGTAAGGATAGAGAATCCTCAAGACACAGAGTTGGATATCTGTGTAAACATCATGGACCCTCCACAAGAGGATCAGAATTCTCAACACGGTCAAGGGGGTAATCCAAATGCATATCTATCCATGAGGGATAGGATGCACCCACCAAGGATGAGTGCGCCCTCATGCATCGTACCTCCTCTTGAGCAGCTGATTATAAGGTCCCATATTGTGCCCCTCCTACCAAATTTCCATGGAATGGAGAGTGAGAACCCATATGCCCACATCAAGGAGTTTGAGGAAGTGTGCAATACTTTTAGAGAGGGAGGAGCTTCAATAGACTTGATGAGACTCAAGCTATTCCCTTTTACTTTGAAGGACAAGGTAAAAATATGGCTTAACTCTTTAAGGCCAAGGAGCATAAGGAATTGGGTTGATCTTCAGGCTGAATTTTTGAAGAAAATTTTCCCCACCCATAGGACCAATAGGTTGAAGAGA
Source organism: Vitis riparia (assembly GCF_004353265.1). NCBI lineage: Eukaryota > Viridiplantae > Streptophyta > Magnoliopsida > Vitales > Vitaceae > Vitis > Vitis riparia. Next base: position 311,097 of record NW_023269679.1, on the reverse strand, counting down.
CAAATCTCAAACTTTTCTGCAAAAGAAAATGAGAAGTTCTATGAATGTTAGGAAAGGTATATGGAGGCCATCAATGCTTGTCCTCATCATGGCTTTGATACATGGCTCTTGTGAGCTATTTTTATGATGGATGTCTTCCTCCATGAAGCAAATTCTTGAAACCATGTGTGGAGGAGATTTTATGAGTAAGAATCCGGAAGAAGCCATGGACTTTTTAAGTTATGTATCTGAGGTATCAAGAGGATGGGATGAGCCCAACTCAGGAGAAATGGGAAGGATGAAAGCTCCTATAAATCCAAAGGATGGAATGTACATGTTAAGTGAAGACATAGACATGAAAGCTAAGGTGGCAACAATGGCAAGGAGGTTGGAAAAACTTGAGTTGAAAAAAATGCATGAAGTCCAAGCCATTTCCGAGACACAAGCCCATGTCATGCCATGCACCATTTGCGAATCATGTGATCATGTGGTAGATGAGTGCCCAACCATCCCAACTGTGAGGGAGATGTTAGGTGATCAAGCCAATGTTGTGGGGCAATTTAGTCCCAACAACAATGCACCTTATGGAAACACCTATAATTCAAGCTGGAGAAAACATCCAAATTTTTCTTGGAAACCAAGGCCACCCCCATACCAACCACAAGCCCAAACCCAAGCACCTCAACAAACCTTTTTAGTGGTGCAAGCCATTGTGAACCTAAGTAAAGTCATGGGTGACTTTGTGGGTGAACAAAAGGCAATCAACTCCCAATTGCACCAAAAGATTGAAAATGTTGAGAGTTCTCAATTTAAGAGAATGGATGGGATGCAAAATGATCTATCTCAGAAGATAGATAACATTCAATACTCCATCTCTAGGCTTACCAACCTCAACACAGTGAATGAGAAAGGAAAGTTTCCCTCTCAACCAAGCCAAAATCCAAAGGGTGTTCATGAAGTTGAAACCCAAGATGGGGAGTCTTCAAAGTTGAGGGAGGTCAAAGCTATGATCACCTTGAAGAGTGGGAAGGAGGTTGATCAACCCTTGCCTAAGGTGAGGCAAGATGAAGAACTCATGTCAAGGAGAACCTTGGTTAAAGGGAGCAATAACCAAGAAGAGAAGAGTGGGAAGAAAAATGCATCTAAATCAAGCATTGAAGAAGAGCCAAGGATAGTGATTAAAGAGGATATGATGAAGAAACATATGCCTCCCCCTTTTCCTCAAGCTTTACATGGAAAGAAGGGAATCAAGAATTCATCAGAATTTCTTGAAGTTTTGAGACAAGTGAAGGTGAATATACCCTTACTTGATATGATCAAGTAAGTCCCCACATATGAAAATTTTTTAAAGGACTTGTGCACGGTCAAGAGAGGGTTACAAGTGACAAATAAGGCATTCCTCACTGAGCAAGTAAGTGCCATCATTCAGTGTAAGTCTCTAGTTAAGTACAAAGATCTGGGATGTCCCACCATTTCAATCAACATTGAAGGGACACATGTGGAGTAGGCTTTACTAGACTTGGGGGCAAGTGTGAATTTGCTCCCATACTCTGTGTATAAGCAATCGGGACTTGGAGGATTGAAACCCATAGCCATCACTCTCTCCTTAGCTGATAGGTCAGTCAAAATCCCAAGGGGGGTGATAGAGGATGTTCTAGTGGACAAATTCTACTATCCTGTGGATTTTGTGGTGCTTGATATTGATCCCACTATTAAGGAAGCAAATCATGTGCCAATCATCCTTATGAGACCTTTCCTAGCTACCTCCAATGCCATCATCAATCGTAGGAATGGGGTGATGCAGCTCACATTTGGAAACATGACCTTGGAACTAAACATATTCCACCTATGCAAGAGGCATCTTCACCCAGAAGAGGAGGAAGGATTGGAGGAGGTGTGCTTGATCAACACTTTGGTTGAAGAGCATTGTGACAAGAATTTAGAAGAGAGCTTGAACGAAAGCCTTGGAGTGCTTGAAGGAGGGTTACCTAAACCCTCTGATGTGTTAGCCATCATGTCTCCTTGGAGGAGACGGGAAGAGATCTTACCACTGTTCAACTAGGAGGACTCACAAGGAGCAGCTAGGGAGGACCCTCCAAAGCTAGTTTTGAAGCCACTTCCTGTTGATTTGAAGTATGCATATTTGGAGGAAGATGAGAAATGTCCAGTGGTGGTTTCTTCAACTCTCACAAGTAATCAAGAGGATAGTTTTTTGGGAGTCCTCAGAAAATGCAAAAAAGCCATTGGATGGAAAATTTATGATTTGAAAGGGATTAGCCCTTTGGTATGCACCCACCATATCTACATGAAGGACCATGCAAAACCAGTGAGGCAACCCCAGAGGAGGTTGAATCCTCACATGCAAGAGGTGGTAAGGGGTGAAGTTCTGAAGCTACTTCAAGCAGGGATCATATATCCCATTCCAGATAACTTGTGGGTGAGCCCAACCTAAGTAGTCCCAAAGAAATCTGGAATTACTGTGATCCAGAATGAAAAAAGGGAGGAAGTCTCTACACGTCTTACTTCAGGATGGAGGGTGTGTATAGACTACAGGAGGTTGAATTCAGTGACTAGGAAGGACCATTTCCCATTGCCTTTCATGGACCAAGTCCTTGAGAGAGTCTCAGGGCATCCTTTCTACTGTTTTTTGGATGGTTACTCGGGGTACTTCCAAATAGAGATTGATTTGGAAGATCAAGAAAAGACAACCTTCACTTGCCCCTTTGGTACTTTTGCCTATAGGAGGATGCCCTTTGGTCTATGTAATGCACTTGCAACTTTCCAAAGATGTATGCTAAGCATCTTCAGTGATATGGTGGAGCGCATCATGGAAGTCTTCATGGATGAAATCACTGTATATGGAGGTTCGTATAAGGAGTGTTTGTTGAATTTAGAAGTTGTTCTCCAAAGATGTATTGAGAAAGACTTAGTGCTAAATTGGGAGAAGTGCCATTTTATGGTACAACAAGGAATTGTCTTAGGACATATAATCTCCAAGAATGGCATTGAGGTAGATAAGGCAAAGGTGGAGCTAATTGTTAAGTTGCCACCTCCCACAAATGTTAAAGGAATTAGGCAATTCCTAGGACATGCCGAGTTCTATAGGAGGTTCATTAAGGATTTCTCAAAAATCTCAAAACCTCTTTGTGAACTCTTGGTAAAGGATGCCAAGTTTGTGTGGGATGAGAAATGTTAGAAGAGTTTTGAGGAACTGAAGCAATTCCTCACAACTGCACCAATAGTGAGAGCCCCAAATTGGAAATTACCTTTTGAGGTAATGTGTGATGCAAGTGATCTTGCTATGGGGGTTGTTTTGGGGCAAAGAGAAGATGGAAAGCCCTATGTGATTTATTATGCAAGCAAAACTTTGAATGAGGCTCAAAGGAACTACACAACTAATGAGAAGGAGTTGTTGGCAGTAGTTTTTGCCTTGGATAAGTTTCGTACCTATTTGGTAGTGATTACTACCAAAAAGTGCTATTTTGTAGACCTAATTATAATGGTTTTAAGCACCTTTGAGTAGTAATCATATTCATTTAACCCAATTAATTCATTAAGGTCCTTAATAATTGGTTTTAACCATTTTGTGGCAAGTTTACATGTTTATATCAGCTTATGAATCAATTCAAGCATGCCAAATGATGGAGGAGCAACTTAGACAAGCCAACCAAAGAAGAAAAGCAAATAAAAGCAAAGAGAAGCAAAGAAAAGCAAAAGAGAAGCAAAGAGAAGCAAGGAGGAAAATAGAGGACAGCAGCTGCAGTCTTCTTTGGCACTTTTGGAGCACTTCCCGAAGTCCATTTTTTACATGCTATATATCATTTCAAAGCTCAAGAAGTCAAGAATCCAACGCTGCAAACCGTGTATGATTTGGAGCTGAAACGAGGAAGTTATGGCCTTTGGAAGACAACTGCTCCAGGTGTGCGAAAATTTCGCACACCCCCTTCAGGTGTGCGAAAATTTCGCACACCCCTTCCCTTGTTTTGCCGACTCCACACGAGATCTTTTCTTTTAGATATTTTTGTATAAATTTCCATTCTTCTCCTTGTAATCCACCAATCATAAGATTTCTTAGCTAGGAAGGTTGGAAAAACTTCTCTATTTATACTCCTTTGCATCCGTTGAAACAAATATGGAGGAATAGATGGAAGATATGTAATATAGATATAGAAATATATAAAGCTTTTTTCTCTCTTCTCCAGTTCTTCTCCATTTCTATTTTCTTAGTAGCCAAACATCCTTGGTGGATGAAATCCCCAAGGATGAGAGGCTAACCTTTTAAGTTTCTCAAAGTATGGATGTTATGTGATGGCTTGGATGCATTCCCATGGAAATTTCTCGCACCCGGAAGGTAGGGTAGTCGTTTTTCATTAATGGTTCATTAATGCAAAGTTTAGTTTTTATTTCCATTTGACAACTTCCAACGACCAATACTTGATAAGCTTTTGGATTTCTATCCATTAGTTATCTCCAACAAGCTATTGGAAGGTGAGGTTTTCAATTCCAAGTTTTACATTAATCCATTAGAACCAATTTCAATGGCCATTGAAAGGTGAGTTTATCACCCGGAATGACTTTGAGTTACCAATATTTGGTAAGCTTTTAGCTTTAGACTATTAGTTATCTCTTACGAGCCATTCAAAGGAAGTCTAAGGTGAATAACCATTGATGAAATTCACTACCATCTGTTTTGCCATTTTAAAGGATTAAAACCTGATTTGCTAAATCCATACCAGTTCGGGAAGCAAGCATCACCATAGTTGCAACCCCAACGCGAGGAGCCTATCCTGAGATTTCCAATTTGCATAAGAGCCAGAGCATAGCTATCCTATCTTTGAGAAACTTGTTTTTACACCCTTTCATTTTAGTCTTTAATGTTAGCTTAAATTAGTTTAAATCTTTCTAAAACATTTACATCTTCTTTTAAAGCTAACATCCATAAGAAAATCACCTATTTTCCTAAATTGAATATCACTTGTGTTTGAGAAAACCCTTCCCAGTGAACGATCCTAGAACCACTATGCTATAGTAGCTTGGCTACTTTAGTAATAGTATCTAAGGTATAAATTTTGTTGATACGCCTTTAAAGCTAAGCTACCATGAGTCGAATCAAATGGCGTCGTTGCCGGGAAAGGTGCCACAAGCACAGTGAAGCAACCATTAAGGGTAACTTGTGATCTTCATCACAAGTTTGGTGAGTTTTCTTATAATTTTTTTAGTTTAGTTTTTATTTAGTTAAATTTTTTATTCTCTTTTCTTTTATTTTTGTTTTAATTTCAATTTGTGCATTCCTTGTTGGATTCGAGACCAAGAGGGAACCCTGGTACAAGTTGAAGAAAATAGCCTTAGTAGAATATCTTTTTTTTTTTTTTTAGAAATGGAAATTCCACATGAAGATAAAAGCTCTCAACATCAACCGAAGGACAAATTCGCATACCTATCCATGAGGGATTGGATTGAATTAGGGAAAAGGCAAGTTCAACAAAGCCAATGGGGTAGTAAGTATGTTTTGAATAGAGATGATTCATATGAGCATACGGTAGGGGAGTGCCCTACCATTCCAACTATGAGAGAAATGCGCGGTTACCAAAGCTCCTACACCTCAAGTTGGAATAACCATCCCAACCTTACAACCCAACCTCAACTTCAACCATCAATGAGTACATCTTCATTGGAGCAAGCCATTTTGAATATAAGCAAAGTCATGGAGGACTTTGTAGGTGAGCAACAAAAGATCAACTCTCATCTTAATGAAAAGATTGATAATTTGGAGAGTTCAATAAATGTAAGAATGAAGGAGGTTTATAATGATCTATCACTAAGGATAGAAAAAGTTCAAGACTCCATTGAGAAGCTCACCAATCTCGACATAGCAAGGGGGAAAAGGAAGCTTTCTCCTCAACCCCACCATAACCTTCAAGGAACCAATACAAAAAGATTAAGGAAAGTGTTGAAGATCGACACTTTGGTGGGGGATTTCTATGACAACTCTATGGACCAACCTTCCATTGAAAATCATAAGGTTCAAGATGATAAAGGGTTACCTGAATCCTTTAAAGCATCCACTTCTCTAGGGAAGAGAAGAGAAACGAATTCCCTTGGACCAAATGGGAAGGATGCCAATTTTGTTTGGGATCCAGAGGGAATTCAGCATGACATGGGTGTGTGAGTGAGGATGAGCTAAATAGTTCATCTTCTTTTTGGGGTACATGCTATCAGCTTCATTTAAATTCTATGCTTTCTTTAAATTTATGCATGTTTCAGTTTGAATTCTTAGCTTTAATTTAGTTTTAATATGTTTTTGAGATGAGTTTTGAAGTGTTCATGTAGGTACGATGCTTGCAAAAATCGAAATGGAGGTGAAACAGAGGAAACAGGGGAAGCAAAAAGAAATTTGCCATGAAGCATTCTTGATGACAGTCATGACAGCCACTTTTGGAGCACTTCCCGAAGTTTATTTCATGTATACTATATCTCGTTTCAAAGCTTGGGAAGTCAGGAGTCCATAGCTTCAAACGGTGCTCGATTTGGAGTTGAAACGAAGAAGTTATGGCCGTTTGAAGATGACTGTGCAAAGCTTAAACGGAAATGTTGCAGCCGCACCCATTTTTGCTACTGTTGGACACGTTTTTGGAGCACTTTCTGGAGCTCAAATTATGCATGCCATATTTTGTTTTGAAGCTTAGGAAGTCAGGAGTCCAGTGCTTCAAACGGTGATCAATTTGGATTTGAAACGAAGAAGTTATGGCCATTTGAAAAAATCCAATTTCACATTTGCGCGGGTGAATAGTGCCCTATGCGAATGGTGTGCGAAATTCACACACCCCCTTCAGGTGTGCGAAAATTTCGCACACCACCCCCCTTGTGCGAATTTTTCAGCTTCTTCATCCCTACCCTCCCAATCCTAAGCCTCTAAGCCTCTAAGCCTCATTTCTTTACTGCATTATGCCTAAGACCCAGGGAGGCTATACCACAGCTCCCCAGAGCAGTCAAAGAGCCCCGCGCACCCTGGGATCACACACATGAAGCCTCTCACTCCATTTCTGACCTCCTTAAACCATCAAAGCCCATAGCTCCAACTGAGAGCTCCAGTTGAGGAGACTATGCCATCCAAGGAGAATACCATAATAGAGGCCAAAGTCCTGATCCAACCTACTCAGAAGGCCACCACAGATGCATCAGCTCCACAGGACCCTTCCATTACTTGATCATCTCTTTAATTTTTGTATTTACATATTAGTATAGATAATTCCATGTTTTGATGCTTTATATTGGATGTATTACTGATGATACATCATATATAGACATCATTTTTTGTTTAAGCTTGACATTCTTCTATTTCCTCTACTCACTAACTCTTATGTTTTCTTTGAAACATGTAGTTTCTCCTACATGACTCAAACTCCATGTCACTCAGGAGGTACCACTTCCTCCCTATTTTTTTAATCGCTTTGTCATATTGAGGACAATGTTCAGCTTGGTTGGGGGGAGAGTTGAGGAAGGAAGTATTGTTATTAATGCTAAGTTATTTTGGTAATTTAGTTGTTTTTTTGCTTAATTTTAAATTTTTTTAAGTTTTTATTCTACTCTCCATGGTTATTAAGGAAAAATTCTCAAAAGTAAATGGGATAAATTAAATTCTTATCTTATTGCCATAGTCTTAGAGTTTGTATTATGCTTACTAAAGTTGATGAATTGTTGAAACTTCTATTGAATTCAAGCTTAGTTCTTCCACTTTAAGCTATCCACACACTAAATACAATAGGTTCCGATTATAAGATGAAGAACTATTTCCCTCTTGACTTAGGAAAATTTTAGACTTGGTACCTTTGACCTCATTTAATAGTGTTGGGACACCTTGTAAAAGGCCAATGAGTCTTTGAAGAAAATAAAGAAAGAAAGAAAAATGTTTTACTTGCCTTGAAACCCGAGCAAGGTCCGAGGGGTATATGGTGAAAATCTTTGAAACCTGGTGCCCTAAGTCTTAATTGGTTGGGAGTCACCGACCCCAATGCTCGTTACAAGGGTGGATAGGTGGAGTTTAACATACTGTAGGTGCTTGGGTATTTAAAAATTTATTCTCAAAAGTCTGGGGTGAAATCCGAGGAGTTAGTGGTTGAAAAATCCTTAAAGCTTGATGCCCTAAACCTTGATTGGTTGGGAGTCATCGATGGACCCCCGTTACATGGACAATTTAGAAAAGAATGCCTTTAAGCTTTTCACTCCTACAAGAAAAAATTTGTGAAAGAAAAGAGGTGCGTTCTTAGCCTATTGGAGGTTGATTAGTTTGCTAAGCTTTGAAAAGAACTAGGTTGAGGGGAGAGATTAGTTTGACATATTATATTCGGAAACTAATAAATAACACATAGATTTTTGTGGAAGATTAAGTGTTGGACCTTTGGGAGTGGAAATTATTTTGATACTCAAATTTGCATAATGCCCGCTCTTTGCATGTTGTGATAGGTAAGTTATTTGATGACTCTTGTTGATGATTGAGTTTTATATCCTTGACTTGCCATGTGAGAGTTTGATCCAATCATGCCACTCATATCATTTTTTGGAGTGATTTGCATGATCCCTTTTATGTATATTATTATAGTTTACTTAGTTTTTATCTCCTCCATTGCTAAGGGACTAGCAATGAGTCGGTTGGGGGGTGTGATTACTACCAAAAAGTGCTATTTTGTAGACCTAATTATAATGGTTTTAAGCACCTTTGAGTAGTAATCATATTCATTTAACCCAATTAATTCATTAAGGTCCTTAATAATTGGTTTTAACCATTTTGTGGCAAGTTTACATGTTTATATCAGCTTATGAATCAATTTAAGCATGCCAAATGATGGAGGAGCAACTTAGACAAGCCAACCAAAGAAGAAAAGCAAAGAAAAGCAAAGAGAAGCAAAGAAAAGCAAAAGAGAAGCAAAGAGAAGCAAGGAGGAAAATAGAGGACAGCAGCTGCAGTCTTCTTTGGCACTTTTGGAGCACTTCCCGAAGTCCATTTTTTACATGCTATATATCATTTCAAAGCTCAAGAAGTCAAGAATCCAACGCTTCAAACCATGTACGATGTGGAGCTGAAACGAGGAAGTTATGGCCTTTGGAAGACAACTGCTCCAGGTGTGCGAAAATTTCGCACACCCCTTCCCTTGTTTTGCCGACTCCACACGAGATCTTTTCTTTTAGATATTTTTGTATAAATTTCAATTCTTCTCCTTGTAATCCACCAATCATAAGATTTCTTAGCTAGGAAGGTTGGAAAAACTTCTCTCTTTATACTCCTTTGCATCCGTTGAAACAATATGGAGGAATAGATGGAAGATATGTAATATAGATATAGAAATATATAAATCTTTTTTCTCTCTTCTCCAGTTCTTCTCCATTTCTATTTTCTTAGTAGCCAAACATCCTTGGTGGATGAAATCCCAAGGATGAGAGGCTAACCTTTAAGTTTCTCAAAGTATGGATGTTATGTGATGGCTTGGATGCATTCCCATGGAAATTTCTCGCACCCGGAAGGTAAGGTAGTCATTTTTCATTAATGGTTCATTAATGCAAAGTTTAGTTTTTATTTCCATTGGACAGCTTCCAACGGCCAATACTTGATAAGCTTTTGGATTTCTATCCATTAGTTATCTCCTACGAGCTATTGGAATGTGAGGTTTTCAATTCCAAGTTTTGCATTAATCCATTAGAACCAATTTCAATGGCCATTGAAAGGTGAGTTTATCACCCGGAATGACTTTGAGTTGCCAATATTTGGTAAGCTTTTAGCTTTAGACTATAGTTATCTCTTACGAGCCATTCAAAGGAAGTCTAAGGTGAATAACCATTGATGAAATTCACTACCATCTGTTTTGCCATTTTAAAGGATTAAAACCTGATTTGCTAAATCCATACCGGTTCGGGAAGCAAGCATCACCATAGTTGCAACCCCAACGCAAGGAGCCTATCCTGAGATTTCCAATTTGCATAAGAGCCAGAGCATAGCTATCCTATCTTTGAGAAACTTGTTTTTACACCCTTTCATTTTAGTCTTTAATGTTAGCTTAAATTAGTTTAAATCTTTCTAAAACATTTACATCTTCTTTAAAGCTAACATCCATAAGAAATCACCTATTTTCCTAAATTGAATATCACTTATGTTTGAGAAAACCCTTCCCAGTGAACGATCCTAGAACCACTATGCTATAGTAGCTTGGCTACTTTAGTAATAGTATCTAAGGTATAAATTTTGTTGATACGCCTTTAAAGCTAAGCTACCATGAGTCGAATCAGGTAGGGTCCTTTATAGTGGTGTTCACTGACCATTCTGCTTTGAAGTACTTGCTAACCAAGCAAAATGCCAAGGCAAGATTAATAAAATGGATCCTTTTGCTTCAAGAATTCAATCTCCAAATCCAGGATAAAAAGGGAGTAGAAAATGTGGTAGCTGACCACTTGTCAAGACTTGTGATAGCACATGACTCACATGGTCTACCTATCAATGATGACTTCCCTGAGGAGTCTCTCATGTCAATAGAGGTAGCTCCATGGTATTCTCACATTGCAAATTACTTGGTTACTGGAGAAGTTCCAAGTGAGTGGAGTGCCCAAGACAAGAAGCATTTCTTTGCTAAGATCCATGCCTATTATTGGGAGGAGCCTTTTCTCTTCAAATATTGTGTGGATTAAATCATAAGGAAATGTGTTCTTGAATAAGAGCAATCAGGAATTCTATCCCATTGTCATGATAGTGCATGTGGAGGTCATTTTGCTTCCCATAAAACAACCATGAAAGTGGTCCAATCAGGTTTTTGGTGGCCCTCTCTTTCCAAGGATGCCCACTCTATGTGCAAGGGATGTGATTGGTGTCAAAGGCTTGGGAAGCTTACACGTCGGAATATGATGCCCTTGAACCCAATCTTGATAGTGGATGTCTTTGATGTTTGGGAGATAGACTTCATGGGACCATTTCCAATGTCATTCGGACACTCCTACATTTTGGTGGGAGTGGATTATGTCTCTAAGTGGGTAGAAGCAATCCCATGTAGAAGCAATGATCATAAGGTGGTTCTCAAATTTCTCAAGGAGAACATCTTTTCAAGATTTGGAGTGCCTAAGGCCATTATAAGTGATGGAGGAACCCACTTTTGCAACAAGCCTTTTGAGACTCTTCTAGCCAAATATGGGGTCAAGCACAAGGTAGCTACACCTTATCACCCTCAAACAAGTGGCCAAGTTGAGTTAGCCAACCGGGAAATCAAGAATATACTGATGAAGGTGGTGAATGTGAATAGGAAGGATTGGTCTATTAAGCTCCTGGATTCATTACGGGCTTATAGGACTGCTTATAAGACCATTCTTGGAATGTCTCCTTATCGCCTTGTTTATGGCAAAGCATGCCATCTTCCAGTAAAGGTTGAATATAAAGCATGGTGGGCAATCAAGAAGCTCAACATGGACTTGACAAGAGCCAGGTTAAAGAGATGTTTGGATTTGAACAAATTGGAGGAAATGAGGAATGATGCTTACCTCAATTCAAAAATTGCAAAAGAGAGGTTGAAGAAATGGCATGATCAGTTGGTAAATCAGAAGAATTTTACCAAGGGACAAAGAGTCTTGCTTTATGACTCTAAACTTCATCTTTTTCTGGGAAAATTGAAATCAAGGTGGACAGGTCCTTTCATAATTCATGACGTGCAATCAAATGGAGCAGTGGAACTACTCAACTTAAACAGCACTAGAACTTTCAAAGTGAATGGACATCGTCTCAAGCCCTATATGGAATCATTTTCCCGAGACAAGGAGGAATTCATCCTCCTTGATCCACCTCTAACATGAAAACACTCAGTTCATGGTTGAACTTAGTCTCTTCAAAGACTAAAAAGTTCATCCTCTTTTTGTTTCCTTTTAAGTTGATTTTAGTTTAATCTAGTGTTTTTCTTGTGTTTATGCATGTTTTGATTTTTATTTTTGACTTTAATTTCATTCTAATGTGGTTTGAATTGGTTTTTGTGTTAACATGCAGGTAGGAAAGCTTGAAGAATGAAGTCAAGGGGAAAATAAGGGAAAACAGGGGAGAAAAGCCAAGACACAGCAAAATTCGCACCACCCAATTCTCTAGTGCGAAATTTGTACCACCCTATCCCCTTTGTGCGAAATCGCTTTTGTGAGCATTTTCCAAAAAGCATGCTCTCGGTCCCTACCCAAAATCTTAGTGCGAAAATGCACAGGAATGCGAACCTTGTGCGAAATTGCCTTTATGACCATTTTCCAAAAAGCATGCTCTCAGTCTTGGAAAACCACAGGAATGCGAAAATTTTTGCACTTCACTATTCACCTTGTGCGAAATTCGCATTTGTTCTTTAAAAGCCGTTTGCTTCTTAAAGTCTAAACTTGTTCTTCTTCAATCCTCTCAACACCTCTTTCCGATCACTCCTTTCCATCCACAAGGTCCTCTCCTTCATCATATCCCATCCTCAATCCCACCATGGCCGACCATCTCAAGAACTTCATCCCATAGCCGCGGCACCACACTATTCATAACAGTCCGTGCCTTCCATTTTCAGCTCTTTCTCTCCTTCCAGCATAAAAAACCCTTCATTTCTTCACCCAACACTCCAAATCCATCCCTAAACAAAACCCAACCTTGATTTTTCAAAACCAAAACCTCAAGCTAAGGATTCAAACCCACAGTTTCTTCAAAAGAAACCCATTTCCGCGGCTATGGGAGCTTCAAAATCTCTCATTCTCTTCTTGTAAAGCTCCCATTTCCAAGCTTGCCCACCATGAAAAACTCCTTTCCTACCTCAGCCTGCATTTCCCACCCTAAAAAACCAAAAAAAATTTCCATTTGAAAGAATCCAATTTCGCATCTTGCACGAGTGAATAGTGCATTGTGCGAAATTTGCACAACACTATCCACTTGTGCGAAATTCGCACTACCATTCCCCTTATGCAAATTTTTGGGATTTTTCATCCCTACCCTCCCCAATCCCAAGCCTCTAAGACTCATTTCTTTGCTCATTTATGGCTAAGACCCAAGGAGGCTCTACCTCAGCTTCCCAGAGCAGTGATAGAGCTGCCCTTGTGCAGGCCCCGCTAGATCAACCCTGCATTTACCTAATTCTACTCCCCACCGCAGATACCATACGAGGAGAGCAGCTGCCACGCCTGTGGCCCCTACTCAAATTCCAGCTAGGAGTCCTTCTACAAAGAAGGCCAAGACTTCAGAGCTAAGAGAGTCCTCCAGAGCACCTCGAGATTCACAGTCTCAGCCTCCTCCCACTAGACGCCCTATCCTCACCAGCTCGCCCATTGAGGGCAACTCCAATTGCCGAGCGAGAGCATTCCATGTCGAGGCATATTTTGATCACTCTGTTTTGCGACAGCAGCCTGAGTTGGGGGATTCATACCGCCTACTTGAGAGGTACCATCTTGTACCCTTTATGATGCCACTGCAGTTCTTTTATCCTTGAGTAGCTTTAGACTTTTAACAGTCTATGACTACTCGTGGCGTCCCGGTACCCGCCTCGATCCTTTTTACCATTGATGGACGCCAGGGTATTTTTGGGGCTAGACAGATTGCCGAGGCTTTCCATATCCCTTATGCACCAGCAGATCCAGCTGCATTTAGACGGTGGGCCTCACTTTCTGAGTGGGACATGGTTCGTATACTATCACGAGGGACATCTTCAGACAAGATTATTTTGAGGAAGGAGCTTCCCCCAGGGCTGCTCCTAGTTGATGTGATGCTTCGCACCAATCTTTTTCCTCTTCAGCATAGAGTGCAGAGGCGAATGGCCATTCTAGAGGCGTTATTCCGTATCTCTGAGGGCTATTACTATGGCCCCCATCATTTGATTATGGCCTCCCTCCTCCGTTTTGAGGAGAAGGTGCATAAGAGGCGTCTCACGAGGGCAGACTCCATTCTTTTACTTTTCCCTCGGCTGCTATGCCATGTTCTGGTGCATATGGGTTTCCCTGCAGACCCTCATTCTGAGACCTGCCGCCATTGTCGAGAGAGCTTCTCTCTTGACCAATGGAATCAGGTATTGCTCCATCAGCATTCCCCAGAACTTCCGAGCCAAGGGAAGTTCCTCCACAACCCTTACCATCTATATTTGCTCCATCCACTTCAGCTCCCTCGAAGCCCATACTAGAGGCAACATCGTCTGATGCCCCACCTGCTGTTCCTCCTACCCCAGAGCCTCCCATTACTATCCCTGGTGCAGAGTATCGTGACTTGCTCGCTTCTTTCCAGACTCTGACCACTACTCAGACGACCATTACTATCCCTGGTGTAGAGTATCGGATAGACCACTTCCAGCTTCGGCAGGACCAGCAGACTCTCATTCTCCGTGAGATTCAGCAGCACCTCGGTCTTTGCCACCAGCTCCACCTGTTGCTCCCGTGCCCTCAGAGCCTTCTGTTTCAGCTGATGATGCTACACCTGTAGCGGTACCTTCCACAGTTGCAGCGGAGGACCCTTCCTATCCACCAGAGGAGCCTACTACTTGATCATACGATCACTCCTCTTTCTTTTTTGTTCTTGTTTTGTATCTATATTCTATGTTTTTGGATGTGATATATATTTTGGACCACTTTTATACTGGGATTGGATGTATTCCATGTTTATCTTCTATATTGTACTCTCTCAGTTTATATAGACATCTTCCTTTTTGTGTATATTAGCTATTCCTTTTTATTTCCTCTACTCATCACTCTTATGATTTCTTTTTCTTTTGCAACATGTGGTTTCTCCTATCTCTTCAGAGTCCCTTACTATCAGGAGGTATCACTTCCTCCCTTTTATTATCACTCGCTTTTGGAACATTGGGGACAATGTTCATCCTAGTTAGGGGGAGAGTTGAGGAAGTAATTTGTTGGATTTTTGGTTAGGTTATTTTGCTAACAAATTTTTGCAAACTCTCTTTGTTTCTCAAAGATAAATTCTCAAAAGTAAATGAGAGAAATTAAATTCTTATCTTATTGCCATAGCCTCAGAGTTTGTATTATGCTTATTAAAGTTGATAAATTGTTGAAGCTCCTTTTGATTTCAATCTTAAGTCTTCCACTCTAATCTTTTCACACACTAAACACATTAGATTCCAGTTATAAGATGGAAAACTTTCTCACCCCCTAAACTTAGGAAATTTTCGACTTGGTGCCTTTGACCTGATTCTATTAGTGTTGGGACACCATATAAAAGGCCAATGTGTCTTATGAAAAAAATTTGCTTCACTTGCTTTGAAAACCAAGCAAGGTTCGAGGGGTATATGGTGAAAATCTTTGAAGCTTGGTGCCCTAAGCCTTTATTGGTTGGGAGTCACCGACCTCACTACTCGTTACATGGGTGGATGGGTGGAGTTTAAAAAAAAAAAAAAAGTGTGTTCTTAGCCTTCTATATGGGGGTTAGTGTTGCTAAATTTAGAGAAAAACCTTAGTTGGGATGAGAATACAGTTTGACATACTATAACTGGAAACTAAGCACCTTAACACTTAGATTTTTGTGGAATATTAAGAGTAGGTCCTTTAGGAGTGGAAATTATTTTGATACTCAAATTTACATAATGCCCACTCTTTGTATGTTGTGATAGGTAAGTTATTTGATGACTTTTGTTCATGATTGAGTTTTATATCCTTAACTTGCCATGTGAGAGTTTAATCCAATCATGCTACTTGATTATTTTTTGGAGTGATCAGCATGATTTTGTAAATTATTATATTATCTATTTTTCTTTCCTTTTCTTCCCTTCATTGCTAAGGGACTAGCAATGTGTCAGGTGGGGGGAGTGATTACTATCCAAAAAGTGCTATTTTGCGCCTTTAATTCATTATGTTTTAAGCACTTTTGTGTAGTAGTTCTCCATTTTTATTCCAATTGGCATGTTAAGGACCTAGCAATGACTTCTAATCATATTTGTGGCTAGTTTTAGTGTTTTGACAACTTTTTGGATCATTAAGATAAGCCAAGTAAAGGAGAGAAGCAAAGAGGAAGAACAGAGGAAAGAAGTAGCTTTTGTAGCCGTGCACTGTCACTTTGGGAGGCTTTATTTTGTTCATCGTGCAAAATCACCTTTCAAGAATCCCATATTCGGAACCGGCTCAGAATTTCTGACAAATCAAGTACCTATAGTGGTATATTGCCATTTGTAGAAGGAACTTAAAAGTTCGAATTTCGCACCAGCCCAAGCAAGTGCGAATTTCGCACCAGCCCATGCTACTTAGGTGCGAAATCTCCCCTATTCTGCTGACTCCACATGAGATCTTTTCTTTTGTATTTTCTCATGTAAATTCCTTTCTTATCCTTGTAATTAGCCAATCACAGGCTTTGCTTTGTAAAGACTATAAGAGGGATAAAAATCATCTCTCGAAACAACTTATGTATATTTTACACTTAGTGAAATTTTCCTCTCGGGGAGAAATACATAACTCTCTTTGCTTACCTTTTCTCTCTTCTATTTTCTTTTTCTTGGAAGCCAAACAACCTCTGAGGATGTTTTCTCAGAGGATGAGAGGCTAAACCTTTGGTTTCTTAGAGTGAAGGAAGCTAGGTGAAAAGTCCAGATGCAAAAGTGGAAAACTCTCGTGCATTAAATACAAGTAGTTGGAGTTCATAAATGGCTTTTTAATCTAAAGTTTTGCTTTAAATCCATTAGACCTTTGAATGGCCAATACATGATGAGCTTTTAGGTCTTTGTGGATACTTATTGCTAGATCCACATCAGACCATTAGTTATCATGTATGAGCCATTGGAAAGTGGCTCAAGGTGAAGACCCATAGTGTATAAAGCCATTAATGGAACTTGACTACCATTTCTATTGACTTTTTATGGATTAAATCTTCATTGTTAAACCTATACCGGTTCGGGAAACAACCATCCTTTATGTTGTTGTCCCCAATACGAGAAGAAAAATCCAAAATTTCCCACTTTGCATTCTGATCTTGATCCTAGCAACCTCTAGCTCCGGGAGACCTTATTTCTTCCATTTTTACCTAGTTCTATGTTAGTTTAGTTTCAAACACCACTTTCAAAACAAATTTTATTTTCTTTTAAACTTTAAGTTTTTGACAAAGGAAATCATCAGATTCAATTTCTAATCTTGAGTATATCACTGGCAGAGTGAAAACCCATCCCAGAGTTCGACCCTATAGCTGCTATACTATAGTAGCTTTGCTACGCCAGTATAAGGTCATAGGATTTATAAATATTTTTTATTGAAATACCCAACTGGGCACGAATCAGTCATGGGCTCAAGCCTCAAGATGCTATGAATAGCTCAGGGTTATGGATGACATTACTGACTTCGGGTCGTGAGCTCGGGGCTCTAGATGCCATGAATAGGTCTAGGTTATGGTTGGCACAAATGACTCTAGGTCGTGAGCCTAGAGCTCTAAATGCTACGAACAACTTAGAACTATTGATGAGATCGACGAATCTGAGTCATGAGCTCAGGCCACTAGACATGAAAGGCTTCGGGTTGTGAGCTCAAGCCTCTATATGCTATGCACAGCTCAGGGCTATCGAATACGTGAAAGACTCTAGGTTGTGAGATCAGGGTTTTAGATGCTATGAGCAGCTCTAGGCTATTGTTGACATGAATGACTATTAGTCATGAGCTTAGGGCTCTAGATGCTACGAACAACTTAGAGCTATAATTGATATGAACAATTCGAGGTCATGAGTTGAGAGCTCTAAATGTTATGAACAACTTAAGGTTATGGATGACATGAATGACTCCGACTCATGAGCTTAGGCCTCTATATACTATGAATAGATCAAGGCTAATGTTGACTTGAAAGGCTTCAGGTCGTGAGCTTAAGGCTCTAAATGTTATGAGTTACTCAGGGCTGTGGTTGACATGAATGACTCTTGGTATTGAGCTCAAGGTTTTAAATCCTATGAATAATTAAGGGTTGTAGATGACATGAACAACTCCAAGTCATGAGCTCAGGCCTTTAGATACTATGAACAACTTAGGGTTGTGGTTGACATTAAAAACTCTAGCCCATGATCTTAAGGCTCTAGATGCTATGAACAACTATGGATGTCGTGAATGACTCTGGATCTTGAGCTTAGGACTTTAGGTACTATGACTAGCTCAAGGTTGTTGTTGATTTGAAAGACTCTAGGTCATGAGCTCAAGGCTCTAGATGTTATGAATAGCTCAGGGTTGGGGATTGAAATGAACTACTCCAGGTTATGAGCTAAGGGCACTAGATCCTATGAAAAAGATAGGGCTATGGATGACATGAATAACTCTAGGTCATGAGCTTAGAGCCTTAAATGCTATGTACAACTCAAGGCTATGGTTGATATGACCAACTCTAGGTCATGAACTCAAGGTTTTAGATGCTATGAATAATTTTGGGTTGTGGCTAACATGAACGACTATAAGTCGTGAGCTCAAGGCTGTCGATGCTATGAACAACTCAGGGCTATGGTTGACTTGAAAAACTCTTGGTCGTGAGCTTAGGGCTCTAGATGCTATGAATAACTCAAGGCTATGAATGACATGAATGACTTTGACGCAAGAGCTAAAGCCTCTAGAAACTATGAATAGCTCAGGTTTGTTATTTACTTGAAAGAATCTGTGTTATGAGCTCAAGGCTCTAAATGCTTTGAATAGCTCAAGGTTGTCATTGGCATGAACAATTTAAGGTCGTGAGCTTAAGAATCTTGATGGTATGAATAATTCAGGGTTATAGATGACATGAACGACTCCGGGACATGAGCTCAGACCTCTAAATACTATGAAGAGCTTAGGGTTGTGGTTAACATGAACAAATCCAAGTTGTGATATCAGAGCCTTAAATCCTATGAACAACTTTAGGTTGTGGTTGACATGAACGACTATAGGTCATGAGTCTAAGGCTCTAGATGTTATGAATATCTCAGAGTTGCGGTTGACATGAATGACTCCAAGTCATGAGCTCAGGTCTCTAGATGGTATGAATAACTCTAGGGTGTGGTTGACATGAATGACTACGGGTCGTGAGCTCAAGGCACTAGATGATATGAAAAATTGAGGTCTATAATTAACATGAAAAACTCCAACCCATGATCTCAAGGGTCTAGATGTTGTGAACAACTCAAAGTTGTGGATGACATGAATGACTCCAGCTCATGAGCTTGGGTCTCTAGATACTGTGACCAACTCAAGGTTGTTATTGACTTGAATGAATTTAGGTCATGCGCTCAATGCTCTAGTTGCTATGAACAGCTCAGGGCTATAGTTGACATGAATGGAACTAGGTCGTGAGCATAGGGTTCTAGATGATTTAAGTAGCTCTGGGCTATGGTTGACATGAATGACCACGGGTCATGAGCTCAAGGCTCTAGATGCTATGACAAGCTCAAAGCTATGGTTGATATGAACAACTACAGGTCATGAGCTCAAGGCTCTTGATGCTATGAATAACTTAGGGTTGTGGATGACATGAATGACACTAGCTGAAGAGCATAGGCCTTTAGATACTATGAAATGCTTAAGGCCTTTATTGACTTGAAAGACTCTAAGTCATGATCTAATGGCTCTAGATGAAATGAACAACTCAGTGTTATCGTTGAAATGAATCACTTGAGGTCATGAGCTCAGGGCTCCAGATCCTACGATCAATTCAGGGATGTGGATAACATGAACTACTCCAGGTCATGAGCTTAGGCCTATAAATACTATGAACACCTCAGGGTTGTTATTGACATGAATGACACCAAGTTGTGAGCTCAAGGCTCTAGATTCTATGAATAGCTTTGGGTTGAGGATGACATGAATGGCTCTGGCTTATGAGTTAAAGCTTCTAGATGCTATGGACAACTTAGTGTTATTATTGACTTGAAAGACTTTAGGTCGTGAGTTCAAGGCTCTAAATGCTTTGAATAGCTCAAGGTTATGATTGACATGAACAACTCCGGGTCGTGATTTCAAGGATCTTAATCCTATGAATAATTAAGAGTTGAGGATGATAGGAGAGACTCTGGATCATGAGCTTAGGGCTCTAGATACTATGAAGAGTTTAGGGTTGTGGTTGACATGAACAAATCTAGGTCATTAGCTCAAAGTTCTAAATGTTATGAACAACTCTTGACTTTAGTTGACATGAACGACTATAGGTCGTGAGCTCAAGACTTTAGATGCTATGAACAACTCAAAGTTGTGGTTGACATGGATGACTCTAGGTTGTGAGCTCAGGTCTCTAGATGGTATAAGCAGCTCTGGATTGTGGTTGACATGAACAACTACAGGTCATGAACTTAGAGCACTAGATGTTATGAGCAATTGAGGGCTTTGGTTGAAATGAACAACTCCAACTCATGATCTCAAGGCTATGGATGTAATGAACAACTGAGGGTTGTTGATGACATGAATGACTCCGACTCGTGAGCTTAAGCCTGTTCTTGACTTGAATGACTTTGGGTCATGAGCTTGAAGCTCTAGATGCTATGAACAAGTTAGGTATGTGGTTTACATGAATAACTCTAGGTTGTTAGCTGACAGTTCTAGATGTAATGAGTAGCTCTAGGCTATGGTTGACATGAATGACTATGGGTCATTAACTTAGGGCTCTAGATGCTATGAACAACTTAGAACTATGGTTGACATGAGCAAGGTTGTGAGTTGAGGGCTCTAGATTGGTATGAACAACTCAGGGCTATGGATGACATGAACGACTCCAACTCATAAGCTCACGTTTGTACATACTATGAATAGCTCAAGTGTGATATTGACTTGAAAGACTCTAAGTCATGAGCTCAAGACTCTAGATATTATGAGTAGCTCAAGGTTGTGGTTGACATAAATGACCATAGGTTGTGAGCTAAAGACTCTAGATCCTATCAATAATTCAGGGTTGTGGATGACATGAACAACTTTGGGTCATAAACTCAAGCCTTTAGATACTATGAACAACTCAGGGTTGTGGTTGACATGAACGACTCCAGGTTGTGAGCTCAAGGCTCTAGATGCTATGAACAAATCAGGGTTATGGATGACATGAATGACTATAGGTCATGAGCTCAGGCCTCTAGATACAATGAACAACTTAGGGCTGTTATTGACTTGAGAGACTCCGGGTCATGAGCTCAAGGCTCTAGATGTTATAAACAACTCGGGGCTATTGTTGACATGAACGACTTTGAGTCATGATCTCAAGGCTTGAGATCTTATGAATAATTTAGGCTGGTAGATGACTTGAACGATTCCAGGTCATGAGCTCAAGCCACTAGATACTATGAAGAGCTTAGGATTGTGGTTGACATGAATGGCTATGGGTTGTGAGCTCAAGGCTTTTGATTCTATAAACCACTAAGGGTTATGGTTGACATAAATCACTCTAGGTCATGAGCTTAGGCATTTAGATGCTATAAACAACCTTAGGTTGTGATTGACATGAATGACTGTAGGTCGTGAGCTTAAGGTTTTAGATGATATGAACAACTAAGGGTTGTGTTTCACCAGAATGACTCTAGCTCATGAGCTTAGAGCTCTAAATGCTATGAACAACTCTAGGTTGTGCTTGACATGAATCACTACAGGTCTTGAGCTCTAAGCTTGAGATACTATGCATAGCTCAAGGCTCGTTGAAATGAATGACTCCATATCATGATGACAGGTCTGTAGATTCTATGAATAACTCTGGGTTGCGGTTGACATGAATGACTACCGGTCATGAGCTCAGGGCTCTAGATGCTATGAAAAGCTCAGGGTTACGGTTGACATGAACAACTCCATCTCATGATCTCAAGGCTCTAGATGTTGTGAACAACTTAGGGTGGTGGATGATATGAATGACTCCCGCTCATGAACTCAAGCCTTTAGATACTATGACCATCTCTAGGTTGTTGTTGACTTGAAAGACTATAGGTCTTTAAGTCAAGGCTCTAGATTCTATGAACAACTCAGAGTTGGGATTGAAATGAATGAATTGAGGTTGTGAGCTACAGGCTCTAAATCCTATGAACAATTCAGGGCTATGGATGACATGAACGACTCCGAGTCATGAGATGAGGCCATTAGATACTCTGAACAACTCAAGGCTATTGTTGACTTGAAAGACTATGGGTTGGGAGCTCTAGGTTCTACATGCTATGAACAACTCAGGGTTTTGGTTAATATGAACAACTCTGGGTCGTGAGCTTAAGGCTCCAGATGTTATGAACAACTCAGGGCTATGAATGACATGAACAACTTCGGGTCATGAGCTTAGGGCTATAGATGTTATGAATAAGACTATGGTCGACATGAAAGATTTCAGGTCTTAAGCTTAGTGCTTTAAAAGCAATGGCAACTTAAAGTTGTGGATAATATGAATGACTCAGGATCCTATGAGCTCACGCCTTAAGATGCTATGAACCGCTAAAGGCTGTAGATGATGTGAACAATTCTTCATCATGAGCTCAAGCCTTTAGATGTTATGAACATCTTAGGGCTATGGATGACATGAATGATTCTTGGTCGTGAGCTCAAGGCTCGAAATACTATGAACATCTGAAGGTTGTGGTTGACATAAACGACTCTAAGCCGTGAGCTCAAGACTTTTGATGCAATGAACTGCTCAGGGCTGTGGATGAGATGGGTTATTTTGGGTTGTGAGCTTATGACTTTGGACGCTACGAACCGCTCAGGGTAGTGGATGAAATGAGTTACTCCGGATCGTGAGGTAAAGGTTATGGATGCTATGAACAACCTAGAGTTGTAAATGATATGAATGACTCATAACCCCATGAGCTCGAGCCTATAAATGTTATGAATCGCTCAAGGCTTTGGTTGACGTGAATGGCTCCAGGTTGTGAGCTTAAGGCTTTAGACGCCTTGAATAGATTAGAATTGTGGATGATATGAACAACTTTGGATCCTGTCAGCTCAAGCCTCTAGATACTATGAACCGCTTAGGGTTGTGGATGATATGAATGATTCAACATCATTAGCTCAAGCCTCTAAGTGTTATGAATGGCTTAGGGCTATGGATGACATAACCAAATCCTAGTTATGAGCTTATGAGCTTAAGGCTCTAAATGCTATGAATAGCTCAGTGTTGTCGTTGATAACTTAGAACTATGAGCTGAAGGCTTTAGATGTTATCAACAACTCAAGCCTATGGTTGACATGAACGACTCCGGGTCATGACCTCAAGGCTCTAAATGTTATGAACAACTCAAGGTTGTGGAAGACAAGAATGACTCTGGGTGATGAGCTCTAGCCTCTAGAAACTATGAACAACTCAGGGTTATGGTTGACATGAAAGACTCCGAGACATGAGCTTAGACCTCTAGATGTTATGCACAACTCAAGGTTGTCGATGACATGAAAGACTCCAGGTCATGAGCTCAGAGCTCTAAATGCTATGCACAACTTAGGTCTGTCAATATCATGAAAGACTTTGGGTCAAGAGCTTAATGATCTAGATGTTACGCACAACTCAAGGTTATGGATGACATGAATGACTTTGGATCAGAAGCTTAGGGGTTTAGATACTATGAACAACCAATTGTTGTGGTTGACATGACCGACCTCTGGTTGTGAGGTCAAGGCTTTAGATGCTATGAACAACTCAAGGTTGTGGATGTCAAGAGCCACTCCTGGTGGTGAGCTCAAGGATCGGATGCTATAAACAAGTCAGAATTGTGGATGATATGAACTACTTAGCATCCTGTGAGCTTAGGTCTCTAGATGTTGTGAACCACTTAGGGTTATGGATTACATTAACGACTCCGGGTCGTGAGCTTAGCATTCTAGATACTATGAACACCTCAGGGCTATAGTTGACATGAATGACTTTAGGTTGTAAGCTTAGGGCCCTAGATGCTATGAAAACCTCAAGGGTGTGGATAAGATAACCTACTTTGAGTCATGAGCTCAAGGCTTGGATCCTATGAACAACTTAAGGTTGTGGATGATATGAGATACTCTGGGTCGTGAGCTTAAGGCTTTAGATGTTATGAACAACATAGTGTTATGAATGATATGACCAACTCAGGATCCTGTGAGCGCAGGTTTCTAGATGATATGAACTGCTAAAGTGTTTGGTTGAGGTGAACAGCTCCAAGTCATGAGCTTAAGGATGTAGATGCCATGAACATGTCAAAGTTATGGATGATATGAAGAACTCGGGCTCCCAGGAGCTAAGGCCTCTAGATGCTTTGAACAGCTCAGGGCAATGGATGATATGAATGATTCTACGTCATTAGCTCAAGCCTCTAAACGCTATGAATAGATAAGTGTTGTGGATGAAATGAATGACTTCGAGTCGTGAGCTTAGGGCTCTAGATGCGATGAATAGTTCAAGGTTGTGGTTAACATGAATGACTATGGGTCATAAGCTCTGGGCTCTAGATGATGTGAACAACTCAGGGCTATGAATGACATTAATGACATCGAGTCATGAGCTCAGGGCTTCAGGTACTATGAATAGCACAGGGCTATGGTTGACTTAAAAAACCCTGGGTCATTTACTGAGGGCTTTAGATGCTATGAACATGTAAGAGTTATGGATGATATGAATAAGAGCTCAGGCCCTTAAATACGATGGACCGCTCAAGGCTATGGACAATATGAACAATTCTGCATCATGAACTCAAGTCTCTAGATGCAATGAACAACTTAGGGTTGTGGATGACATGGATGACTTTGAGTCACAAACTCAGGGCTCTAAATGCTATGAATAACTCAAGAGTGTGGATGAGATGAGTTACTCTGAGTCATGAGCTCAGGGCTCTGGATGATATGAACAACTTAAGGCTATAGATGACATGAGCTACTCAGGGTTATAAGTTCAGGACTCTGGATGCTATGAACAATCTAGAGTTATGAAGGATATGAATGACTTGGGATCTTATGAGCAAAGTCCTTTAGAAGCTATGAACTACTCAGGCCTTTGGTTCATATGAATGACTCCAGGTCATGAGCTAAGGGCTCCAGATGCTATGAACAACTTAGAGTTATGGATGAAATGAATGAGTTATGATCTTGTGTGATCAGACCTCTATATTCTAAGATCAACTCAAGGTTATGGATGACATCAAGAACTTTGGGTATGAGCTCAGGGCTCAAGATCCTATGAAAAGCTCAAGGTTGTGGTTGACATGAATGACTTAAGGTCATGAGCTCAAGTCTCTAAATTCTATGAACAACTTTAGGTTGTGGATTACATGAGCTACTATGGGCCATGAGCCTAGGGCTCTAGATTCTATAAACAACTCAAAGTTTTAGATGATATGAATGACTTGAGATCCCATGATCTCAAGCCTCTAGATGCTGTGAACTACTAAGATTTGTGGATGATATGAATGATACTATGTCATGAGCTCAAGCCTCTAAATGCTATGAACCTCTTAGGATTGTGGATGGCATGAACAAATCCGGGTCGTGAGCTTATGGCTCTAGATTTTATTAACAACTTAGGCTTGTGGATGACATGAACAACTTTGAGTCATGAGCTCAGGCCTTTAGATTTTATGAACAACTAAGGGTTGTGGTTGACATGAAAGACTCTAATTTGTGAGCTCAAGGCTCTAGATGTTATGTATAACTTAAGGCTATCGATGAAATGGAAGACTCTGATTCTTGAGCTCAAGGCTCTAAATGCTATGTGTTTATCAGAGCAATCGCTGAAATGAATGAATTCAAGTCATGAGCTAAGGCATCTCGATGCTATTAACAACTCAAGGCTATGGATACATGAACAACTCCAGGTTATGAGCTCAGGTCTCTAAATTCTATGAACAACTCAAGGTTGTTGTTGACATGAAAGACTTTAAGATGTGAGTGCAATGCTCTACATGCAATGAACAACTCAGGGTTGTATGGGTCATGAGCTCAGGGCTTAAGATGCTATGAAAAATTTAGGGTTGTGGATGACATGAACAACTCTGGGTCATGAGCTCAAGTCTCTATATGCTATTAACAACTCAAGGTTATGGATGACATGAACAACTTTGGTTCATGAGGTTAGGCCTCAAGATTCTATGAACAACTAACAGATGTGGTTGACATGAATGATTTCGATTTTTGAGCTTAGGGCTCTAAATGCTATACATAACTTAAGGTTGTCGATGACATGAAAGACTCTGGGTCATGAGCTTAGGGCTCTACATGCTATACACAAGTCTAGGCTATCAATGACATGAAAGAGTTTAGGTCGTGAGCTTAGGGCTCTTCATATTATGAGCATCTTAGGGTTGTGGATGACATTAATGACTATGGGTTGTAAGCTTAGGGTTTTAGATGCTACGAATAGCTCAGGGCTATAGATGACATGCACTACTTTGAGTTATCATCCTAGGGCTTTGGTTGCTATGAATAGCTCAGAGTTGTGGATTATATGAATGACTCGGGATTCAGTGAGCTTAGTCATCAAGACACTATAAACCGCTCAAGTTGTGGATGATATGAACGATTTTGTGTCATGAGCTCAAGCCTCTAAATGCTATGAACTACTCAGTGCTATGGAAGACACGAACAACTTTTAGTTGTAAGCTCAAGGTTCTAGATGCTATGAACAAATCAGGATTATAATTGACATGAACGACTCCGGGTCGTGAGCTTAGGGATGTAAATGCTATGAACAACATAGAGTTGTGGATGACATGATCGACTCTGGGTCATGAGCTTAGGCCTCTAGATTCTATGAACAACCAAAGATTCTAGTTGACATGAAAGACTCTCATGAGCTCAGGGCTTTGGATGCTATGCACAACTCAAGGCTATCGATTACATGATAGACTCCTCGTCATGAGCCGAGGGTTCTAGATTCTATACATAGGTATGGGCTTTCGATGGCATGAAAGAATCTAGGTCAAGAGCTCAAGGCTCTAAATGCTATGAATAACTCAGGGTTGTGTTGACATAAACGATAATAGGTTGTGAGCTCAAGACTCCAAATACTATGAAAAACTAAGAGTTGTGGATGATATGATCAAGTTGGGTTCTCGTGAGTTCAAGCCTTTAGATGCTATGAACCGCTAAGGATTATGGATGATTTGAATGATTTTGCATCATGAGCTCAAGCCCTTAGATTCTATGAACTTCTCAGTGTTATAGATCACATGAACGACTACGAATTGTGTGCTTAGGGCTTTAGATGCTATTGACAACTCAGGGTTGTGGATAACATGAATGACTTTAGGACATGAGCTCAGGCCTCTAGATTTTATGAATAGCTCATGGATGTGGTTGACATGAACAACTCCGAGTCATGAGCACAGGGCTCTAGATGCTATGCACAACTTAAGGTTGTCAATGACATGAAAGAGTATGCATCATGAGCTTAGAGCTCTAGATGCTATGAATAACTCAAGGTTGTGCATGACATGAACAACTCTAGGTTATGAGCTTAGGGCTCTAGATACTATCAACAACTTAGGATTGTGGTTGACGTGAACGATTCCGAGTCGTGAGCTCAAGGCTCTAGATGCTATGAACGACTTAAGGTTGTTGATGACATAAGCTACTCCATGTCATGAGCTTAGGTCTTTGGATGCTATGAACAACTTAGAGTTATGGATGATATGAACAACATAGGATCCCATGATTTCAATCCTCTAGATGCTATGAATCGATTAGGGTTGTGGATGATATGAACAATTCTACTTCCTGAGATCAAGCCTCTAGATGTTGTGAACTACTCAAGGTTATGAAGGACATGAATGAGTCGGAGTCTTGATCTTAGGGCCTTAGATGCTATGAAAATCTCAAGACTATGGCTGACATAAATGTCTTCAGGTCGTGAGCTCAATGAACTAGATGCTCTTAACAACTCAAGGCTATGGATTGCATGACCAACTTTGAGTTATGAGCTCAGAGCTTTAGATATTATGAACAACTCAAGGTAGTAGTTGACATGAAAGACTTTGGTTCCTAAGCTCAGGGCTCTAGAAGGTATTCACAACTTAGGGTTGTGAATGATATGAACAACTTGGGATCCCGTGAGCTTAGGCTTGTAGATGCTATGAACTACTGTAGGCTGTGGATGATTTGAACGATTTTGTATCATGAGCTCAAGCCACTATATGTTATGAACTACTTAGGGTTGTGGAAGATATGAATGACTTTGGGTCATCAGCTTAGAGCTCTAGACGCTATGAACAACTAAGGGCGGTAATTGACATGAAAAACTCTGGGTAGTGAGCTGAAGGCTCTGGATGCTTCTAACAAGTTAGGGATGTGGATGGCATTAACGACTTTGGGTCATGGGCTTAGGCCTCTAGATTGTATGAACAACTCAAGCTTGTGGTTGACATCAAATAATCCTAGTTGTGAGCTTATGGCTCTAGAAGTGATGCACAACTTAAGGTTATCAATGACAAAAAAGACTCCAAGTCGTGAGCTGAGGGCTCTAAATGCTATACACAAGTTAGGGTTGTCGATGCCATGAAAGACTTTGGATCGTGAGCTTAAGGCTTTAGATGCTATGAATAGCTTCGGGCTATGGATGACATGAGCTACTCTAGGTCATGAGACCAAGGCCCTAGATGCTATAAAGAGATCAAAGTTATGGATAATATGAACGGCTCAAGATCCCATGAGTTCAAGCCTCTAAAAGCTATGAACTGCTCAAGGTTATGGATGATATGAATGATTTTGCATCGTGAGCTGAAACCTTTAGATGATATGAACTACCAAGGGTTGTAGATGATGTGAACGACCTTAGGTTATGAACTCAGGGTTGTAGATGCTATTAACAAATTAGGGTTGTGTATAAGATGAATGATTTCGGTTCATTAGCTTAGGCCTCTAGATTCTATGAACAATATAGGGTTGTGGCTAACAAGAAAGACTTTGAGTCATGAGCTTAGGGCTCTAAATGCTCTGCACAACTTAAGGATGTCGATGACATGAAAGACTCCAGGTCATGAGTTCAAGGCTTTAGATGTTATGAACATCTCAGGGTTGTGGTTGACACGAATGACTCCAGGTCATGAGCTTAAGGCTCTAGATGCTATGAAAAACTAAGGGTTGTGGTTGACATGAACGAATTTGGGTCGTGAGCTTAGGGCTTTAGATACTCAGAACAACTCAGGGTTATGGATGACATGAATGACTCCGATTTATGAGTTCAAGCCTCTAGATTCTATGAACAGCTCAAGGTTGTGGTTGACATGAAAGACTCGAAGTTGTGAGTTCAAGGCTCTAGATGTTATGCACAACTTAAGGTTGTCGATCACATGAAAGACTCCAGGTCATGAGCATAGGGATCTACATGTTATACATAGATCTGGGTTGTAAATGAGATGAAAGAGTCTAGGTCATGAACTTAGGGCTTTTGATACTATAAACAGTTCAGGGTTGTCGATGACATGAACGACTCTGAGTCATGAGCTCATGGCTCTCAATGCTATGAACAAATCAGAGCTATGAATGACATGCTCTACTCTAGGCTATAATCTTCAGGCTTTGGATGCTATGAATAGCCCAGAGTTGTTGATTATATGTACGACTCGCAATTCTATGAGCTTAGACCTTTTAATGCAACGAACCGCTTAGGGTCGTGGATGATATGAAAGATTCTACGTCATGAGCTCAAGCCTCTAGATGCTATGAACTGCTTAGGGCTATGAAAGATATGAACAAATCTGGGTTTTGATCTCAAGGCTCTTGATGCTATGAACAACTCAAAGCTATGGTTTACAAGAATGACTCCAAGTCATGAGCTCAAGGCGCTAGATGCTATGAAAAACTCAGGGTTGTGGATGACATGAATGACTCCGAGTTATGAGTTTAGGGATCAAGATACTATGAGCAACTCAGGGTTATGGTTGACATGAAAGACTCCAGGTTCTGAGCTTAGAGCTCTAAAAGCTATAAACAACTTATAGTTGTGGATGATATGGATGACATGGGATCCCGTGAGCTTAGGCCTATAAATGTTATGAACCGTTCTAGGTTATGGATGATATGAACAATTCTGTTTCATAACCTCAAGCCTCTAGATGCTATGAACTGCTCTAGGTAGTGGAAGATATGAATGACTCCAGGTCATGAGCTCAGGGATCTAGATGCTACTAACAAACTAGGGTTGTGGATGATATGAAGGATTTTGGGTCGTTTGATCAGGCCTCTAGATTTTATGTAAAGCTCAAGGTTGCGATTGACATCAAAGACTCGTAGTTATGATCTTAGAGCTCTAGATGTTATGCACAACTTAAGCTTGTTGATGATATGAAATACTCTGAGTCATGAGCCGAGGGCTTTAGATGTTATACATAGGTCAGGGTTGTAGATGACATGAAAGACTTTGGGTCGAGAGCTTAGGGCTCTAGATGCTATGAACAGCTCAAGGTTGTGGTTGGCATGAATAACTCTTGGTCATAAGCTTAAGGCTCTATATGCTTTGAACAACTGTCGACTATGGATGACATGAGCTACTCCTAGTCATGAGCCTAGGGGTATAGATGCTATGAAAAACTCAGAGTTGTAGATGATATGAATGACCCAGGATCTTGTGAACTTAAGCCTTTAGATCTTATGAATTGCTCAAAGTTGTGGATGATGTGAATGATTTTCCATCACTAGCTCAAGCCTTTAGATTCCATGAACTACTCAGGCTATGGATGACATGAATGACTCTAAGTCGTGAGCCCAAGGCTATAGATGATATCAACAACTCAAGGTTATGAATAACATGAATGACTCTAGTTCATTAGGTCAGGCCTCTAGATTCTATGAACGGCTTAGGGTTGTGGTTGACAAGAAAGACTCTGATTTCTAAGCTTAAAGCTCTAGATGCTATGCATAGCTTAGGGCTATCGATGAAAAGAAAGACTCCAAGTTGTTAGTTTAAGGCTTCAGATGCTATGGATATCTCAGGGCTATGGTTGACATTAACGACTTTGGGTCATGAGGTCAGGGCTTGTGATGTTATAAAGAACTGAGGGTTATGTTTTACATGAACGACTCTATGTCCTAAGGCTCTAGATGTTATTAAGTACTTAGGGTTGTGGTTAACATGAACAACTCTGGGTCATGAGCTTAAGGCTCTAGATGTTATGAACAACGTAGGTTTTTGGTTGACATGAAGACTCCAGGTTATGAGCTTAGGGCTTTAGATGCTCTTAGCAACTCAATGTTGTGGATGCCATAAATGACACCGATCATGAGCTGAGGCCTCCAGATTCTATGAACAACTCAAGGTTGTGGTTGACATGAAAGAGTCCAAGTCATGAGCTAATGGTTGTAGATTCCATACACAAGCCTGGGTTGTCGATCAAATGAAACACTCTAGGTCATGAGATAAAGGCTCTAAATGATATGAACAGCTCAAGTTTGTGGATGACATGAATGACTCTAAGTCGTGAGCTTTAGATTGTATATACTATAAATAACTCAGGGTTGTGGTTGACATGAATGGCTTTAGGTTTTGATCTCAATGCTCTTGATGCTATCAATAGCTCAAGGTTGTGGTTGACATGAACGATTATAAGGCATGAGCTCAAGGCGCTAGATGCTATGAAAAACTCAAGGTGGTAGATGACATGAATGATTCCGAGTTATGAGTTTAGGGCTCTAGATATTATGAACAACTAAGGGTTCTAGTTCACATGAAAGACTCTAGGTGCTGACCTTAGGGCTCTAGAAGCTATGAACAACTCATAGTTGTGGATAATATGGACTACTTGGGATCTCGTGAGCTTAGGCCTATAGATGTTATGAACCGATCTAGGTTTGTGGATGATATGAATGATTCTGTGTCATGAGCTCAAGCCTCTAGATGCTATGAACTGCTCTGGCCAGTGGAAGACATGAATGACTTTGGGTCATGAGCTTAAGGCTCTAGATGCTACTAACAAACTAGGGTTGTGGATGACATGAATGATTCCGGGTCATGGGATCAGGCCTCTAGATTTTATGTAAGGCTCAAGGTTGTGGTTGACATCAAAGACTCCCAGTTATGAGCTTAGAGTTCTAGATATTATGCATAACTTAAGGTTGTTGATGACATGAAAGGCTCTGAGTCATGAACTGAGGACTTTAGATGCTACACATAGGTCAGGGATGCCGATGACATGAAAGACACTAGGTGGTGCGCTTAGGGCTCTAGAGGCTATGAATAGCTCAGGGTTGTGGTTAACATGAACGACTTTGTGTCATGAGCTTAAGGCTCTAGATGCTATGAACAACTCTCAGCTGTGGATGACGTGAACTACTCTTGGTCATGAGTCTAGGGCTCTAGATGCTACGAAGAGCTTAGAGTTGTCGTTGATATGAATTACCCAGGATTCTGGGAGCTTAAGCCTCTAGATCTTATGAATTGCTCAAAGTTGTGGATGATATGAATGATTCTCCATCATG
This sequence comes from Vitis riparia, assembly GCF_004353265.1. Classification (NCBI taxonomy): domain Eukaryota; kingdom Viridiplantae; phylum Streptophyta; class Magnoliopsida; order Vitales; family Vitaceae; genus Vitis; species Vitis riparia. Next base: position 278,847 of record NW_023269679.1, on the reverse strand, counting down.
AGCTCAAGCCTTTAAATGCTATGAACTACTCAAGCTATGAATGACAAGAACGACTCTGATTCATGAGCTTAGGGCTATAGATGCTATCAACAACTGAGAGTTGTGAATAACATGAATGACTCTAGTTTATGAGAGCAGGCCTCTAGATTCTATGAATAGCTTAGGGTTGTGGTTGACAAGAAAGACTCGGAGTTGTGATCTTAGGGCTCTAGATGCTATGCACAACTTAAGGTTATCGATGACAAGAAAGACTCCAAGTCGTGAGTTTAAGGTTTTAGATGTTATGAACATCTCAAGGCTATGGTTGACATGATCGACTTCAGGTCATGAGGCCAAGGATTTTGATGTTATGAACAATTGAGGGTTGGGTTTGACATGAATGACTTTGTGTCCTAAGGCACTAGATGTTATGAACTTGTGGACCCTCACCCGATCCACCGGACCGGTGCGACTCGCTTTTAAAAGAAAAGAAAGAATGAAAAAGTTGAGTTTTCCAGTTTTGAAAAACCCGCCCCCGATGAGGAACGGTGTTGTATGGAGTCTCCACTTAATTTTTATTTTTATTTTTTAAATGGGGAAAATTAAGTAAGAACATAAACCCCTAATGACCCTAGTATGGAAAAAGCGGTCTGCGAAAACTAGATTCTGGGTCCGGGGATCAGGTTACCCATTGGAAAGGTACCTCATGCGAGGTAGCACCCCTCTAGGCCCGGAACTCAGTCTCTACTAATGAATTGGGTATGTGGGAGCATATGGGTCAACGATGAAATCCTATGCTAAATAGATGTCATGAATCACACAATCCTAATTGGTATTTGGCATGCATATGAATTCAACCAACCAAAAAAATGGGTGCGTACCTGTGGTCCCCAGCCATGCGTTGCATAAAAGGTCAGCCAAACACAGATAAACACATAACAAACATTCAGGATTAAGCACTCTGCATGCATATGATTCAACAATCAAAACCAACGATGCATACCTGTGGTCCCTAGCCATGTGCTACAGCAGAGGGTGAGTCAGCCACGCAACATGTATTCAAAATTAAGCATCAAAGCTTGTGCCAAAAAGGAAGATAGCTGGTTCAAATGAGGTAAGGGACTCCCCAAATGTCATACAAATCGAACTAGACTCATCTAGACCACACCACCCATAACTTCAAAATTGCCCATACTAACTGAAATCAAACACTGACTTAAACCTTCAAGATGGCTCACAAGTGCCCTATAGCAAATGGGTTTGAGCCCCAATGGATAAGGGCTCGAAAAATGCCAAAATCGAGGGCTACCTAAAGTCCTCCAGCAGAACAGGTTGAACTAGTTCTCATCTGGTACAACCTATTGAGAAGAATTCCCAAATTTTTTCTAGAAAACTCCTAAATGAGTGAGGATTCAAACAAAAGAAACGGTTCTCAATTCCGAGCCCGGATGAGTGAGAACCAAACAAAAAAAGGTCAGGGGTTCTTCATGACTGATAGAGGTAGCCAGCTATGGTGCTGAACCGGTTGAACTGGTTCCCAACCAGTTTAGATGGTTGATAAAAAATCCCAAACTTGGCCAAAAAGTTTCTAACTGAATAAGGAAGCAAACAAAAGAAACGCTTCTCAATTCCAAACCCGGATGAGTGAGAACCAGACAAAGAAAGGTCAGTGGTTCCTCATGGCTGATAGAGGCAGCCAGCTATGGCACTGAACCGGTTGAACCGGTTCCCAACCAATTCAGACGATTGATAAAAAATCCCAAATTTGGCCAGGAAGCTTCTAACTGAATAAGGAAACAAAAAAATGAAACGATTCTCAATTTCGAGCCCGGATGAGTGAGAACCGAACAAAGAAAGGTCAGGGGTTCCTCATGGCTGACAGAGGCAGCCAGCTATGGCGCTAAACCTGTTGAACCGGTTTAGCCGGTTGATGAAAAATCCTAAATTTGGTCAGAAAGTTTCTAAACCATTCATAACCAATCAAAAACAATCATGTGTGGCCTTTATTTCCCACACCCAAGCAATACAATCTTCATATCAAAGGAAATAAAAGATGACGTGGAAGGAGAAAACGCATATGAAGAAAATGAAGATAAACTGCAGGTAAAAAAATATTCAGCCTACGAGATTCTGTAGCTCTCCTCTTCAAAATAACCACAGTGCTGAAGCTTTCCCCTATGCTCTTAACTCAGAAGGTGCCCTGACCTTCTGTTTTTCTCACCAGCAAAATATCCCCTCTCCAAAGTGCCCTCCTTTTCTTTATTTCCCCCCCCCCCCCCCATTTTCTCATCTTTTATACTCATACCCCTCTCAGCATTTGAGCCTCCTGGGTTCCCTCTCCTTCAGCACCGAAATCCCCTTCATCAACATGGAAAACACACCCCCCATTATTTCTCTTGCACTTATGAGGCTAGCTCACTCCCTTCAGCTTTCAGCTTGCTTCACCACCAAGAATCCATATGGATTCGTGGTGGGCTGTAAGGAACCCAAACCAAGGCCCAAAATGGGCCCACAACATTGCCCAAAACCGATCTGGAGCTTATGGGCCTGAGCCATGTAGGATTTGGGTCCTAATATTACCAAAATCAGTGTTTTACACCAGCTGACTTGATGAACCGGCTGAACTGGCTGAACCGGATTCCAACCGGTCGAACCAGTTGCAAAAAATTTGAAAATTTGACATAATGTTCCTGGAAGAGTGAGGAATCCATGAAAAAAAACGGTGTGCAATTCTGAGTTCGAAAAAAGGAGATATGATCAAAACAAGCCTGAGTGCTCCGAACCTCAACATGCCCCTATAAACTCCAACTAAGCTAAAACATCGGGATGACCCCACTTCCTTCCTATAGGGTGATGTGAACGACTAGGAAAATGGCCACGATGACCCTCCAAAATGAACCACATACGCACCACAATGGACCACAGACAAGCCCACACGAGGCTCGGACACCGACTAAGCCCAAAAGGGGCCCTAGTGGTGCCATATGAGAACGATGGGTGCAGGTGACACCCAAAGGATAAATGTCAGTGTCGAGGGACAAAATTGAGGGTCTACAGAACTACTCAAGGTTGTGGTTAACATGAATGACTTCAGGTCATGAGCTTAAGGCTCTCGATGCTATAAACAACATAGCTTTATGGCTGACATGAAGACTCCGAGTCGTGAGCTTAGGGCTCTAGATGATCTTAACAACTTAATGTTGTGGATGACATAAATGACATTGGTTATGAGTTAAGGCCTCTAGATTCTATAAACAACTCGGGGTTGTGGTTGACATGAAAGAGTCCAGGTCATCAGCTAAGGGTTGTAGATGCCATACACAAGTATGGGTTATCGATCACATGAAAGACTCTGGGTGGTGAACTAAGGGCTCTAGATTCTATGTATAGCTTAGGGTTATGGATGACATGAATGACTTTGGGTCCTTACCTCGAAGCTCTATATACTATAAAAAAATCAGGGTTATGGTTGACATGAACGACTTCGTGTTGTGAAATCATGACTTTAGATGCTTTGAGTAACTCATAGCTATGAAATGCTCAAGGTTGTGGATGACATGAACAACTCTGGGTCATGATCATAGGGCTCTAGATGTTATAAATTGCTCATGGTGCAAGTTGACATGAGCGACTCTGGGTCGTGGGTTGAAGGCTCTAAATGTAACGTACACCTCTAGGTTGTTGTTGACATGAATGACTTTAGGTTATGAACTCATGGCTTTAGATGCTATGAGTAACTAAGGGCTATGGATGACATGAACAACTTTGGAACCTGAGCTCAATCCTCTAGATACTATGAACAACTCAGGGTTGTGGTTGACATGAACAATTCTGGGTCATGAGCTTAAGGGTCTAAGTTCTATGAAATGCCTAAGGTTGTTCATGACATGAACTAATCCAGGTCATGAGCTTAGTGTTCTAGATGCTATGAACAACTTGGGGTTGTGGTGGACAAGAACCACTTCGAGTCATGATCTCGGGTCTCTAGATGCTATGAACAACTCAGGGTTATGGTTGACATGAAAACTCAAGGTCATGAGCTTAAGACTCTAGATGATTTTAACAACTCAAGGTTGTGGACGACATGAACGACTCTGGGTCATGGCCTCAAGATTCTATGAGCAGCTCAGGGTTATGGTTGACATGAAAGGCTTCGAGTTTTGAGCTCAGGGTTCTAGAAGTTATGAACAATTGAAAGTTGTAGATGATATGAACGACTTGGGATCCCGTGAGCTCAATTCTTTAGATTTTATGAACTGATCAGGGCAGGGAAAAATATGAATGATTTTGTGTCATGAGCTCAAGCCTTTAGATGCTATGAACTATTCAACGTTGTGAATGACAAGAACGAATACGGCTCATGAGCTTAGGGCTCGAGATGCTATCAACAACTTATGGTTGTGGTTGACCTGAACAACTTTGGGTCATGAGCTCAAGGATCTAGATGTTATGAAAAAATCATAGTTGTGGATGACATGAATGACTCAGTCTCCTATGACCTGAGGCCTCTAGATGCTTTAACCAACCCAAGGTTGTGAGCTCAAGGCTTCAGATGCTATGAACTAGTCATGGTTATGGTTGACAACAAAAAGTTTGGGTCATGAGCTCAGGCCTCTAGATTCTATGACCAACTAAGGATTATGGATGATATGAGATACTTCAGGTCATGAGCTTACAACTTTGGATGCTATGACCAACTTAGGATTGCAGTTGACATGAATGACTCAATGTCGTGAGCTCAGGGCTTTAGATATTATGAACAACTCAGGGTTGTGGTTGACATTAACGATTATGACTCATGGGGAGCTGTAGATGTTATGAACAATTGAGGGTTGTGGATGATATAAATGACTTCGGGTCATAAGCATAGGGCTCTAAGTACTATGAATATATTAGGGTTATGGTTCAAATGAAGATCTCTGGGTCGTAAGCTGAAGGCGCTAGATGCTATGAACAACTTAGGGTTGTCGATGACATGAATAGGTCAGGGTTGTGGTTCACATGAACGACTCGAGGTCGTGAGCTTAAGGCTTTAAAATCTTTGAACAACTGAGGGTTTTAGATGATATGAACGACTCAGGAAGTCATGTGCTTAGGGCTCTAGATGCTATCAACAACTCAAGGTTGTGATTGAGATAAATGACTTTAGGTTATGAGCTCTGAGCTCTAGATGATGTGAACAACTCGGGGTTGTGGATGGCATGAGCAACTCAGGCTCATGAGCTCAGGGCTTTAGATACTACGAACAACTCAAGGTCGTGGTTAACATGAACAACTCCAGGATGTGACCTCAGGGATCTAGATGCTATGAACAACTCAAGGTTATGGATGATAAGAACTACTTCGGGTGGTGAGCTTAGGGTTCTATATGTTATGAATAACTCAGGGCCATACATGACATGAAAAAATTTGGGTCATATGCTAAAGGCTCTAGTTTCTTTGAACAACTCCAAGTTGTAGAGGACGTGAACGACTTCGAGTCAGGAGCTTAATGTTCTAGATGCTATGAAAATCTTAAAATGTGGATGATATGAACGACTCTGGGTTGTGAGGTCAAGGCTCTAAATGTTCTGAGCAGTTCAGGACTATGGTTGAAATGAAGGAATTTGGGTCATGAGCTATGAGTTATGGATGCTATGAAAAGTCTAAGGTTGTTGATGACATCAACAACTCTGGGTCGTGAGCTCAGAGCCTTCGATGCTATAAGAAACTTAGGGTTATGGTTCAAATGAATAACTTTAGATCTTGAGCTCAAGGCTCTAAATGTTATGAACAACTTAGAGCTATGGTTAAGAGGAACAACTTTGGGTCATGAGCTTAGGGTTGTAGATGCAATGAACAACTCAGGGTTGTGGATGACATGAGATACTCTACATCATTAGCTTAGGGCTCTGGATGCTATGAATAACTCAAGAGTGTGGATGGTATGAATGATTCTTGGTCTTTAGCCCATAGCTCTAAATGCTATGAATAGCTCAAGGCTCTAGATCCTATGTACAACTTAAGGCCGTAGTTGCTATGAATAACTCAGGGCTGTTGTTCACATGAGCAACTCCGGGTCATATGCTCGAGGTTTTAGATGTTCTGAATAGCTCAGGGTTGTGGATGAAATCAACGACTTCAGGTAGTGAGCTTAGGTCTCTAGATGCTATGAACAATGGTTCATGCCCAGCTGGTGTATGTCCTGTTGATTGGTGTTCAATCAACTAGTGTACCTTGATTTCGGTCCTCAGACAAGAGTAACCAACAAAATTTATAAACCTATTTCACCATGTACTAGGATAGTCTCATCTAGATAGCATAGTGGCTCTAGGATAGTTAACTGGGATGGGTTTTCAAATTACAACTAATATTAATTCAAAGCTGAATTGATGCTTTTTCATTTCAAGGTTAGCTTTAAAAGAAAACATAAAGATATTTGAAAAGGTTGGTTTTTAGGTGAAACCAATAATAACAGAAATTACTTACAAAGAAAAGTGTTTCTTGGAGTTTCTAGATCACTGGGCTCAGGTTCCTATTACAAAAAGAGAGTTCTAGTCACTTGAATCTTTTCCTCGCATTGGGGATTTAACATATAGTTATTTCCCAAACCGGTGTGGTACAGATGCTTCCCTTTTATGGATTCAAACACTAATTCCCTGTCACTGAATCATCTTTCAATGGTCATACCTCTCACCTAGTATTGGCCATTCAAGGTGATCCTTAACCTTGGATTACCCATCAAAAGCTCGTAAGAGATAACTAATGGATGTCTCCTTGGAGTCCAAAAGCTTACCAAGTGTTGGCTATTCTAGAAAATCCTACCTTTAAACCACCTCCCAAAGGCTTGCAAGAGATAAACTAGTGTAACTCAATGGACGGAGTCCACTTGCCTTACCAAGTGTTGGCCCAGGTAATTTTAAGGCATTTTAAGTTAACTAAAAACATAAAAACCATTAACGGGTCACACTTTCTCTTCATTAAAAGCTTGAAACAACAAAACTTCCAATTTTTGCATTCAAAACCTTACCTAGCTTCCTTCACTCAAAGAAACAAAAAGCCTAGCCACTCATCCTCTAAGGAAATATCCTCAGAGTTTGTTTGGTTAGTGAGGAAAATACAATCAAAACGAGTAAGTAAGGCAGAGCAAAGCTCTGTGTATTACTTTATTCAAAACTATACAAAAGTTGGTCTCCGAATAAAAAAAGTCCCGAGATGTCTTCTAAGAAAAATTACAAATGATATATATAAAGGTTATTCACCCTTCCTTCTTACTTTCTAACTAAGGAATCCTATGATTGGTGGATTACAAGGAGAAAATAGGGATTTAAACAACAAAGATCTAAAGAAAAAATCTAAAAGAGTCGGTCGCAAATATCTGGGAGTACACAGGTGGATTTCTCAAGTTGAAACATGACTTGCTAAAATTTCCCAAGTTGATTTGTCCATTTCGCAAGTTGGACCTTGATTTCGCAAGTTGACTTTTGTGATTTCGCAGCTTGCGAAATTGTCTTTCAACTTGACGCGGTTGTCTTCCCATGGCAATAACTTCTTCATTTTAGCTCCGATTTGCACACCATTTGAAGCGTTGGACTCCCAACTTCCCGAGATTCAAAAAGAAATATAGTATACAGAAAATGAACTCCGGAAAGTGCTGGAAATGTGTCCTACAGCTTCTGTTCTCTTGGATTTCTTCATGTTAGATTCCTCTCTCTGTTTTTCCTCCTTGCATTCTTAATTTGCTTTTAGCAAAGGACTATAAAGCTCCAAAGCTTGGATTCTTCATGTAATTGAGCTTCCATTTGATTTTCCATAGATTATATAAAGCTCTCCCTCATCTTAGATTGCTTTGGTGATCAAAAAGTTATCAAAAACACCAAAACTTAACACAATTTGATTAGAAATGGTTGCAAGGGTCCTTAACATGCCAATTGAGTTAAAAAGTAATAACTACTACTCAAAAGTGTTTAAAATAGTTAATTACAAACTATAAAATAGCACTTTTTGAGGAGTAATCACTCCCCTTAAGGCTTTAGATGACATGAAAAACTCCAGGTTATGAGCTTAAGGTGCTAGATTCTATGAACCAAAAAATAAAAAAAGGTTATGGATGACATGAATAACTCTAGGTCATGAACTCAAGGTTCTAGATGATATGAACAACTTGGGGTTGTGGTTAACATGACAAACTCCAAGTTATCAGCTCAAGGCTCTGGATGTTATTAAATGCTCGGGACTGTGGATGACATGAACGACTTCAAGTCATGAGCTCAGGGCCCTAGATTCCACGTACAACTTAGGGTTGTCATTGACATAAATGACTCTCAGTCATGAGCTCATGGATCTAGAACCTAAGAATAGCTTAGGGTTATTAATGACATGAATGACTCTGGGTCATGACCTCAGGGCTCTAAATGCTATGAAAAACTCAATGTTGATGGCATAAACGACTCTAAGTCATCAACTGAGGGCTCTATATGCTATGAACAACTGAAGGTTGTGGTTGACATGAATGACTCCGTGTTGTGAGTTAAGGGCTTTAGAGGCTATGAACAACTCAGGGTTGTGGATGAGATGAACAACTCCAAGTCATGACCTTCGGGCTTTAAATGCTATAAACATCTCGAAGTTGTGGTTGACATGAATGACCATGGTTCGTGATCTGAGGGATCTAAATGCTACGAACAACATAGGGATGTGGTTGAAAGGAACGATTCTAGGTCATGACCTTAGGGCTATCGATACTATGAACAGCTCAGGGTTGTAAATGACAGAAGCTACTCTCGATCATTAGCTAAGCATTATAGATGTGGTAAATAGCTCAGGGTTATGGATGATCTGAACGACTTGAGATGCTATGTGCTTAGGCCTCTAGATGATATGACCAACTCAGGGTTGTCGATAAAATCAATTACTTCAGGTAGTGAGCTTAGGTCTCTAGATGCTATGAACAACTCGGGGTTTTAGATGACATGAACAACTTCGGGTCATGAGCTTAAGGTTCTAGATGATATGAATAGCTTGAGGTTATGGTTAACATGAAAAACTCAAGGTCATGAGCTCAAGGCTTTAGATGCTATGACATGCTCAAGGCTGTGGATGACATGAATGGCTGTAGGTCGTGAGCTCAAGGCTTTAGATCCTAGATACAACTTAGGGTTGTCATTGAAATAAACAACTCCTGGTTTTGAGCTCATGGATCTAGAACCTAAGAATAGCTTAAGGTTATTAATGACATGAATCTCCAGGTCATGACCTCAAGACTCTAAATACTATGAAAAACTCAGGGTTATGGATGACATGAATGAATCTAGGTCGTCAATTGAGGGCTCTATATGCTATGAACAACTCAAGGCTATGGTTGACATGATTGACTCTATGTCATGAACTGAGGGCTCTAGATGCTATGAACAACTCAGGTTTGTTGATGTGATCAACGACTCCGAGTCATGAGCTTAAGGCTTTAGATGCTATAAACATCTTCAGGCTATGGTTGACATGAATGATTATGGTTCGTGAGTTGAGGGATCTAAATGTCACAAATAGCCTAAGGATGTGGTTGGAAGGAACAATTCTAGGTCATGATCTTAGGACGCTCGATGCTATGAACAGCTCAGGGCTACGAATCACATGAGTTACTCTCGATTGTTAGCTCAGCACTCTGGATATTGTAAATAGGCTAGGCCTGTGGATGATCTGAACAACTCAGGATGCCATGTGCTTCGGTCTCTAAATGCTATGAACAACTCAAGGTTGTGGATGAAATGAACGACTTCAGGTAGTGAGCATAGGTCTCTAGATGCTATTCACAACTCAGGGCTTAAGATGACATGAACAACCCTAGGGCATGAGCTTAAGGTGCTAGATTCTATGAACTAAAAAAAAAGTTGTGGATTACATGAATGACTATAGGTCATGAGCTCAAGGTTTTAAATGATATGAACAACTTGGGGTTATGGTTGACATGACAAAATCTAGGTCAAGAGTTGAGAGCTCTAGATGCTATGAAATGCTCGGGGTTGTGGATGACATGAACGACTCCAGGTTGTGAGCTCAAGGTTGTAAATCCTATGTACAACTCAGGGTTGTTGTTGACATAAACGACTCTCGATTGTGAGCTCATGGATCTAGAACCTAAGAATAGCTTTGGGCTATTAATGACATGAATGACTCCGGGTCATGACCTTAGGGCTCTAAATGCTATGAAAAACTCAAGGTTGTGGATGACATGAATGACTCTAGGTTGTTAAATGAGGGCTCTATATGCTATGAACAGTTCAAGGTTGTGGTTGACATGAATGACTCTGTGTCGTGAGTTGAGGGCTCTAGATGCTATGAACAACTAAGGGTTACGAATGAGATGAACGACTTTGAGTCATGAGCTTAGGGATTTAGATGCTATAAACATCTCCAGGCTATGGTTGACATGAATGACTATGGTTCGTGAGATGAGGGATCTAGATGCTACGAACAACCTAGCAGTGTTGTTGAAAGGAACGATTCAAGGTCATGACCTTAGGACTCTCGATGCTATGAACAGCTTAGGGCTGTAAATGATATGAGCTACTCTCGATTGTTAGTTCAATGCTCTGGATGTTGTAAATAGGATAGGGTTGTGGATGATCTGAATAACTTGGGATGCCATGTGCTTATGCCTCTATATGCTATGAACAACTCAAGGTTGTGGATGAAATCAATGACTTCATGTAGTGAGCTTATATCTCTAGATGCTATGGACAACTTATGGCTTTAAATGACATGAACAACTCTTGGTCATGAGCTTAAGGTGCTAGATTCTATGAACCGAAAAGAAGGTTGTGGATTACATGAATGAATCTGGGTCATGAGCTCAAGGTTCTAGATGATATGAACAACTTCGGCTTATGGTTGACATGACAAACTCTAGGTCGAGAGCTCAGAGATCTAGATGCTATGAAATGCTTGGGGCTATCGATGACATGAATGACTCCAGGTAATGAGCTTAGGGCTCTAAATCCTAGGTACAACTCAGGGCTGTCGTTGACATAAACGACTCCTGATCATGAGCTCATAGATCTATAACCTAAGAATAGCTTAGAGCAATTAAACACATGAATGACTCCATGTCATGACCTTAGGGCTCTAAATGCTATGAAAATCACGGGTTTGTGGATGACATGAATGAATCTAGGTCGTCAACTGAGGGCTCTATATGTTATGAACAACTCAAGGCTATGGTTGACATGAACGACTTCATGTCGTGAGTTGAGGGTTGTAGATGCTATAAACAACTGAGGGTTGTGCATGAGATGAACGACTCCAAGTCATGAGCTTAGGAATTTAGATGCTATAAACATCTCCAGGTTGTGGTTGACATGAATGACTATTGGTCATGAGCTGAGGGATCTAGATGCTACAAATAGCCTAGGGGTGTGGTTGAAAGGAACAATTCTAGGTCATAACATTAGGACTCTCGATGCTATGAACAGCTTAGGGCTGCAAATGATATGAGTTGCTCTCGATCGTTAGCTCAATGCTCTGGATGTTGCAAATAGGACAGGGTTGTGGATGATCTAAACAACTCGAGATGCCACGTGCTTAGGCCTCTATATGCTATGAACAACTCAAGGTTGTGGATGAAATCAATGACTTCAGGTAGTGAGCTTAGGTCTCTAGATGCTATGGACAACTTATGGCTTTAAATGAGATGAATAACTCTAGGTCATGAGCTCAAGGTGCTAGATTCTATGAACTAAGAAAAAGGTTGTGGATTACATGAATGACTCTAGGTCATGAGCTCAAGATTCTAGATGATATGAATATCTTGGGGTTATGGTTCAAATGACAAACTCAAGGTCATGACCTCAAAGCTCTAGATGTTATGAAATGCTAGGTGTTGTGGATGACATGAATGACTCTAGATCGTTAGCTTAGGGCTCTAGATCCTATGTACAACTTAGGGTTGTCGGTTACATAAAGGACTCTCGGACATGAGCTCATGGATCTAGAACTTATGAATAGCTTAGTGCTATTAATGACATGAATGACTCCAGGTCATGACCTTAATGCTCTAAATACTGTGAAAAGCTAAGGATTTTGGATGACATGAACGACTATATGTCATCAATTGAGGGATTTATATGCTATGAAGAGCTCAGGGTTATGGTTGACATGAACGACTCCATGTTGTGAGTTGAGGGCTCTAGATGCTATGAATAGATTAGGGTTGTGGATGGGATGAATGACTTTGAGTCATGAGCTTAGGGCTTTAGATGCTATAAACATCTCTAGGTTGTGGTTGACATGAATGACTATGGTTCATGAGCTGAGGGATCTAGATTCTACGAATAGCCTAAAGATGTGGTTGAAATGAATGATTCTAGGTCATGAGCTTAGGGCTCTCGATGCTATGAATAGTGTAGGGCTACAAATGACATGAGCTACTCTCGATCATTAAATCAGTGCTATGGATGTTGTAAATAGGTTAAGGTTATGGATGATCTAAACGACTTGGGATGCCATGTGCTTAGGCCTCTAGGTGCTATGAACCAATCGGGGGTGTAGTTGGTATGAACGATTCTTAGCCATGATCTCATGGCTCTAAATATGATGAACAACTCAAGGTTATAGATGACATTGACAACTCCGGCTTGTGAGCTCAGGGCTCTAAATGCTATGAATAGCTCATGGCTATGGTTGACATGAACGACTCCAGGTCATGAGTTCACAACTATAGATGCTTTGAACAGCTTAGTGCTATGGTTGACATAAATGTCTCTGAGTCATAATCTTAGGGCTTTATATGTTATGAAAATGCCAAGTCTATGGATGACATGAATGACTCTGAGTCGTGAGCTCAAGGATGTGGTTTACATGATCAAATTAAGGTCGTAACCTTAGGGCTCTAGATGATATTAAAAGCTTAGGGTTATGGATGACATGAATGACTCCAAGTCATGAGCTTAAGGTTCTAGAATTTATGAACAAATCAAGGTTATGGTTGACATGACTCAAGGTCGCGGGCTCAAGGTCCTAGATGTTATGAACAACTTAGGGTTGTGGATGATATGAGCTACTCTAGGTCATAAGCTCAGGGCGATGGATGTTATCAACAACTCAACGTTGTGGATGAATGAATGACTCCAAATCCTATGAACTCATTGTTGGTTCAGATCCAACTGGAGTTGGATTTCTCCAGTTCAAATGGGAATAAACAATCTTCCTTCCTTAGTGTGCCTCTCAAAGTATCTACTCCAATAATAATGGGGCTGCATAAACTCCTTTCCTATACAAAGGATGTCCAGACAGGTGATCTAGGCATTCCCCAGGGATGCTTAAGTTAGGAAAAAGATAACTCAAGCGATCTTAAAGAGAGTGAGAGAGAGAAAGAGAGAGTTAGTAGGCTTACTCTTGTTTATGCTTATGGAGGGTTTTTATAGTGCTGAATAGAATGCCATTGTAGTGCTGACTAAGCACTTTGACCTTCTCTATAATGATGATTGTCTTGTAGGTGGTAGGGTAATCATCCCATTTTTACGCAGCTGGGAGGTGCTATCAGCTAACGTGCCATGATGTTTGACTGCACAACCACTTGTCCCTTAAACCTATTGATGGTCTAGGGTTATGTGTAGAAATTAGTTGATAACTTGAGAGTTGGAAGAGGTCCCATCCACCATTCCCTTGTCAAGACATGAATGATTACTCATGCCAGTAGGCCTTGAAGGCTTGACTGGACGGTTTCATCTGCTTGGGAAGTCCAGTCTCCCTTACCATCTGACTTCATAAGGAAAATGCCTTTTTATGTCCGTGGTCAGATGAATTGGGTGAGGTCCGAATGGAAGGATTTGGGCGGTTTCTTACCTATACTACCGGGCAAAGTGTTGGGATTGGAAAGTGACACGTGGAATGACACGTAAAAGAGAGCCTCCCACACTCATGGCTCTAGATGTTATCCACACATAAGGATTGTGGATGACATGAACGACTTCATATCGTGAGCTTAAGCCTCTAGATATATTGAACAACTCAAGGTTATGGATGACATGAACGACTCTCGGTCATGAGCTCAGGGCTTTAGATCCTACGTATAGCTTAAGGTTGTGGTTGACATAAACGATTCCTAGTCACGAGTTCACGACTTTAAAACATAAGAACAACTTAGGGATGTGTATGACATGAACGACTCTAGGTCATGACCACAGGGCTCTAATTCCTATGAAAAGCTCAAGGTTGTGGATGACACGAATGACTCTGGGTTGTGAACTCAAGGCTCCATAATCTTTGAACAACTCAAGGTTGTGGTTGACATGAACAACTCCAGGTTATGGGATTAAGGTCCTAGATGCTATGAACAACTTAGGGCTATAGATGATATGAGCTACTCCGGGTCATGATCTTAGGGTGATGGATACTATCAACAACTTAGCATTATGGATGAAATGAACGACTCTAGATCCCATGAGCTCATGCCTCTAAATTTTATGGACATGTAAGGGTTGTGGATGATATAAATGATTTTGCATCATGAGCACATGGATGTGGATGACATGAAAGACTTTGGGTCATGAGCTCAAGGCTCTAGATATGTTAAATAGCTCAAGGTTGTGGTTTACATGAACGACTCTAGATCTCATGAGCTCATGCCTCTAAATTTTATGGACATGTAAGGGTTGTGGATGATATAAATGATTTTGCATCATGAGCACATGGATGTGGATGACATGAAAGACTTTGGGTCATGAGCTCAAGGCTCTAGATATGTTAAATAGCTCAAGGTTGTGGTTTACATGAACGACTCTAGATCTCATGAGCTCATGCCTCTAAATTTTATGGACATGTAAGGGTTGTGGATGATATAAATGATTTTGCATCATGAGCACATGGATGTGGATGACATGAAAGACTTTGGGTCATGAGCTCAAGGCTCTAGATATGTTAAATAGCTCAAGGTTGTGGTTTACATGAACGACTCTTGCATATGACCTCAGAGCTCTAGATGTTATGAATAACTTAGGACTATGAAAGACATGAGCTACTCCGGGTCATGAGCTTAGGGTTTTGGATGCTATGAATAGCTTAACATTATGGATGACATGAATGAATCAATATCTTGTGAGCTCAGGGCCCTAGATGCTATGAACAACTTAGGGCTATAGATGATATGAGCTACTCCGGGTCATGATCTTAGGGTGATGGATACTATCAACAACTTAGCATTATGGATGAAATGAACGACTCTAGATCCCATGAGCTCATGCCTCTAAATTTTATGGACATGTAAGGGTTGTGGATGATATAAATGATTTTGCATCATGAGCACATGGATGTGGATGACATGAAAGACTTTGGGTCATGAGCTCAAGGCTCTAGATATGTTAAATAGCTCAAGGTTGTGGTTTACATGAACGACTCTAGATCTCATGAGCTCATGCCTCTAAATTTTATGGACATGTAAGGGTTGTGGATGATATAAATGATTTTGCATCATGAGCACATGGATGTGGATGACATGAAAGACTTTGGGTCATGAGCTCAAGGCTCTAGATATGTTAAATAGCTCAAGGTTGTGGTTTACATGAACGACTCTAGATCTCATGAGCTCATGCCTCTAAATTTTATGGACATGTAAGGGCTGTGGATGATATAAATGATTTTGCATCATGAGCACATGGATGTGGATGACATGAAAGACTTTGGGTCATGAGCTCAAGGCTCTAGATATGTTAAATAGCTCAAGGTTGTGGTTTACATGAACGACTCTTGCATATGACCTCAGAGCTCTAGATGTTATGAATAACTTAGGACTATGAAAGACATGAGCTACTCCGGGTCATGAGCTTAGGGTTTTGGATGCTATGAATAGCTTAACATTATGGATGACATGAATGAATCAATATCTTGTGAGCTCAGGGCCCTAGATGCTATGAACAACTTAGGGCTATAGATGATATGAGCTACTCCGGGTCATGATCTTAGGGTGATGGATACTATCAACAACTTAGCATTATGGATGAAATGAACGACTCTAGATCCCATGAGCTCATGCCTCTAAATTTTATGGACATGTAAGGGTTGTGGATGATATAAATGATTTTGCATCATGAGCACATGGATGTGGATGACATGAAAGACTTTGGGTCATGAGCTCAAGGCTCTAGATATGTTAAATAGCTCAAGGTTGTGGTTTACATGAACGACTCTAGATCTCATGAGCTCATGCCTCTAAATTTTATGGACATGTAAGGGTTGTGGATGATATAAATGATTTTGCATCATGAGCACATGGATGTGGATGACATGAAAGACTTTGGGTCATGAGCTCAAGGCTCTAGATATGTTAAATAGCTCAAGGTTGTGGTTTACATGAACGACTCTAGATCTCATGAGCTCATGCCTCTAAATTTTATGGACATGTAAGGGTTGTGGATGATATAAATGATTTTGCATCATGAGCACATGGATGTGGATGACATGAAAGACTTTGGGTCATGAGCTCAAGGCTCTAGATATGTTAAATAGCTCAAGGTTGTGGTTTACATGAACGACTCTTGCATATGACCTCAGAGCTCTAGATGTTATGAATAACTTAGGACTATGAAAGACATGAGCTACTCCGGGTCATGAGCTTAGGGTTTTGGATGCTATGAATAGCTTAACATTATGGATGACATGAATGAATCAATATCTTGTGAGCTCAGGGCCCTAGATGCTATGAACAACTTAGGGCTACAGTTGACATGAATGACTATATGTCATGAGCTTAGGGCTTTAGCTACTAGGAAAAGTTATGGGTTCTGGATGACATGAATGGCTTTGGCTCATGAGTTGAGGGCACTAGATGAGATGAACAACTCATGACTATGGTTGAGATGAATGACTCTGAGTCATGAGTTTAGGGCTTTAGATGTTATGAACTACTCAGGGTTATGGTTGACACGAACGACTCTAGGTCTTGAGCTAAGGGCTCTAGATTCTATGAACAAGTGAGGGTTATGGGTGACATGAACGACTTCAGGTCATGAGTTACAAGATCTAATTACTATGACCAACTTAAGGCTATGGTTCACATGAACAACTCCATTTTGTGAGCCTAGGGCCCTAGATGCTATCAATAGCTCAAGGTAATGGATGACATAAACAAATTCATGTAGTGAACTTAGGGCTTAGGATGCTATGAAGACTTAGGGCTATGGATGACATGAATGGCTCTGGGTTATGAGCTCAGGGCTATAGATGCTACCAAAATCTTAGGGTTGTGGATGACATGAAGGACTTGAGGTCATGAACGACTTTGAGTTATAAGGTTAGAGATTTAAATGTTATGAACAACTCAGGGCAGGGGTCGACATGAATGACTATAGGTCATGAGACCAAGGCTCTAAATTCTATGAAAAGATCAAGGGTGTCGATGACATGAATGACTTAGGGTCATAAGCTAAGGGATGTAGATGCTATGAACAACTCAGAGTTGTGGATGACATGAACGACTCTGGGTCTTGAGATTAGTATTCTTCATGCTATGAACAGTTTAGGGATTTCGATGACATAGACGACTTCAAGTCATGGGCATAGGGCTCTAGATGCTATGAACAGCTCAAGGCTCTAGATGACATGAATGACTCTGAGTCATGAGCTCAGGACTCTAGTTGGTATGAAAAACATAGGGTTGGGGATTACATAAATGACTCTGGGTCATGAGCTCAAGGCTTTAAATGTTATGAATAACATAGGGTAGTGGTTGACATGCACGACTCTGGATCGTGAGCTAAGTGCTCTAGATTCTATGAACAACTCACACTTATGGTTAACATGAATGACTTCAGGTTGTGAGATTAAGGTTTTAGATGTAATGAACATATCAAGGTTGCGGATGACATAAATGACTTCGTGTCATGAGCTTATGGTTCTAAATGTTATGAACAACTCAAAGTTATAGATGTCATGAAGGACTCCGAGTCATGAACTGAAGTCTTTAGATGTTAAGAAAAGCCCGAGGTTGTGGATGACATGAATGACTCCGGGTCATGAGTTTACGACTTTTGGCATAATGAATAGCTTAAGGCAGTAGTTGACATGAGTGACTTCAAGTCATCAACTTACAACTCTAGATACTATGAAAAGCTTAAGGTTATGGATGACATGAATGACTCCATGTCATAAGATAAGGGCTCTAGATGTTCTGAATAGCAAAGGGTCGTGGATGACATGAACAACTCTGGGTCTTGAGCTCAGGCCTGTAGATGCTATCAATAGCTAAGGGTTATGGATATGATAAATGAATTTAGGTTGTCAGCCTAGGGCTCTAGATGTAATGAGAAGCTTAGGTTTATAGATGACATGAATGGTTTTGGGTCATGAGCTTAGGGCTTTAGATGGCTTGAAAAGCTCAAGGCTATGGATGACATGAATGACTCCGGGTCATGAGCTCAAGGACTTAGATGTTATGAAAAATGCATGGTAGTGATTGACATGCACGACTCTGGGTTGTGCCCTAAGCACTTTAGATGCCATGAACAACTCATAGTTGTGGTTGACATGAATGACTCTAGGTCGTGAGATGAGGGTTATAGATTCTATGAACAACTTAGGGGTGTGCGTGACATGATCAACTTGGGATGGTGAGCTCAAGGCTCTAGGTGCTATGAATAACTCATGACTATGTTTTACATGAACGACTTCTGCATGTGAGCTCAAGGCTCTAAATGCTATGACTAATTTAGGGCTATGGATGACATGAGCTACTCCAAGTAGTGAGCTCGGGGCTCAAGATGTTATAAAAAGCTCAACGTTGTGGATATTATGAATGACTCAGGATCCCATGAGCTTAGAGCACTAGATGCGATCAATACTTCAGAGTTTTGCTTTACATCAACGACTCTGGGTCATGAGTTAAAGGCTCTAGATGCTAGGCACAACTCAGGGTTGTTGATGACATGAATGACTCTAGGTCGTGAGTTGAAGACTCTAGAAGCTACAAATGACTCATGGTTATGGTTGACATGAACGATACTGGGTCATGAGATTAGGGTTCAAGATGCTATGAACAACTTAGGATTGTGTATGATATGATCAACTTGGGGTCATGAGCTCAGGGCTTTAGATGCTATGAACAACTCAAGGTTATGGTTAGCATAAAAGAATTAGGGTCATGATCATAGGGCTTTAGATGCTCTGAATAGCTCAAGGCTATATATGCTATGAATAGCCCACAACTCTGGATGACATGAGCTACTCTCATCATTAACATAAGGCTCTAGATGCAATGAAAAGCTTAAGGTTTTAGATGATTAGAACAACTCGGGATCTCTTCAACTTAGGCCTTTAGATGCTATGAATAATTAGGGGGTGTGGATGATAAGAATGGTTCATGGTCGTGAGCCCGTGGCTCTAAATGCTATGAATAGTTGAGGGTTGTGGATGACATGAATAATTCTAGGTCCTGAGCTTAGGGCTTTAAATGCTATGAAAAAGTCAGGGCAGTGGTTGACATGACTGACTCGCAGTTATGAGCTCAAGGGTCTAGATGCTATGAACAACACAAGGCTATGGATGACATGAATGACTTCAGTTCATGAGGTTTGGGCTTTAGATGCTATGCACAGTTGAGGGTTGTGGATGACATGAATGACTCTAAGTCATGTGCTGAGAGCTCTAGATCCTATGAATAGCTCAAGGCTATGGTAGACATAAACTACTCCATGTTGTGAGCTTAGGACATTAGATGTTATGAAAAACTCATGGCAATGGATGACATGAAAGACTCTGGGTCGTGAGGTCAAGGTTATGGCTAACATGAACAACTTTGGGTTGTGAGCTCAAGGCTCTAGATGCTATGAACAACTCACACTTGTGGATGATATGAACGACTCAGTATCCCATGATCTTAGGCCTTTAGATGCTATAAATAGTTTAGGGTTGAGGATCATATCCATGATTCTTGGTTGTGAGCCTATGAGTCCAAATGCTATGAACAACTCAAGGTTGTGGATGAAATTAAAGACTTTGAGTCATGAGGTCAGGCCTCTAGATGTAATTAAAAGCTCAGAGTTGTGGGTGACATGAATGACTCCAGGTCATTCATGGGCTCAAGGATTTAGATGCTATGAACAACTCAGAGTTATGGTTGACATGAATGACTTTGAGTCATGAGCTCAAGGCTCTTGATGCTCTGAATAGCACAAGGTTATGGCAGATATGTGCTACTCTGACTCGTGAGTTCAGGGTTATAGATTTGATCAACAACTCAACATTATGGATTATATGAACAACTTAAGATCCCTTGAGCTCAAGCCTCTATATGTTATGCATAGCTCAAGGTTGTGGATTAGATGAATGATTTTGCATCATGAGCTAAGGGCTATGTATGACATGAAAGACTATGGATTACGGACTCAAGGCCGCAGATGCTATGAACAACATAGAGTTGTGGTTGACATGAACGACTCTAGGTTGTGAATTCAAGGATCTAGATGCAATGAAAAACTCCAAGATATGAAGGACATAAATGACTCTAGGTCATGAGCTCAAGGCTCTAGATACTATGAATAGCTTAAGGCTATGGTTAACATGAATGACTCCAAGTCATAAGGTTAGGGCTCCAGATACTACGCACAACTCAAGGTTGTGGTGACAAGAATGAATCTAGGTTGTGAGCTTAAGGCTCTAAATAATATGAACAACTCAGAGTTATGGATGATATGAATGACTAGGGAGCCCGTGAGCTCAGGCCTGTAAATGTTATTAACACATCAAGGCTGAAGATGATACAAATGATTCATGACCATGAACCTTTGAGTCTAGATGTAATGAATAGCTTATGTTTGTGGATGACATGAATAACTCCAACTGATTCGCGGAAAACCCAGTCGGGTCATTTAATAAAAAACATTTATAAAACCTATGACCTCATACTAGTGTAGCAAAGCTACTATAGTGTAGTGGCTCTAGGGTCGAACTCTGGATGGGTTTTCATTCTACCAGTGATATACTCATGATTAGAAATTAAATTTAATGATTTCCTTTATCAAAAACTTAAAGCTTAAAAAGAAAATAAAATTTGTTTTGAAAGTATTTGAACCTAAATTAACATAAACTAATTAAAAATGGAAGAAAGAAAGTTTCTCGGAGCTAAGGATTGCTAGGATCAAGTTTAGAATGCAAAGTGGAAAATTCCGGATTTTTCTCCTCGCATTGGGGATTTAACCTATAGTTATTTCCCGAACCGGTGTAGGTTTAACAATGAAGATTTAATCCATAAAAATCAATAGAAATGGTAGTCAAGGTCCATTAATGGCTTTAGACACTATATAGGTCTTCACCTTGAACCACTTTCCAATGGCTCGTACATGATAACTAATGGACTAATATGGATCTAGCAATAAGCATCCATAAAGACCTGAAGCTTACCATGTATTGGCCATTCAAAGTGATTCTAAGGGATTTAAAGCAAAACTTTGGATTAAAAAGCCATTTATGAACTTCAACTACCTGAATTTAATGCACGAGCATTTTCCACCTTTTCATCTGGACTTTTCACCTAGCTTCCTTCACTCCAAGAAACCAAGAGTTTAGCCTCTCATCCTCTGAGAAAACATCCTCAGAGGTTGTTTGGCTTCCAAGAAAGAGAAAATAGTAACGAGAAAATAGAAAATAAGAGTGCTCTGTATATTGCTAAGTGTTAAGCTTAACACTCGGTTACATGTCTTCAAGAGGTGATTTCCACCCTTATATAGTTTTTACAAAAGCAAAGCTTTTCATTGGCTTGTACAAGGAGAAGAAAGGAAATTACATCAAAAGAAACTTAAGAAAATATCTAAAGTGGAGTCGGCAAAAACAGAGGAGATTTCGCACGTGTCGAAATTCGCACATGAGGTGGTGTGCGAAATTCGCACACCATTCAGGAGGTGTGCGAAATTTTCGCACACCTGGAGCAGTTTTCTTCCGAAGGTCATAACTTCCTCGTTTCAGCTCCAAATCGTGCACGGTTTGAAGCGTTGGATTCTTGACTTCTTGAGCTTTGAAACGGTATATAGCATGTAAAAAATGGACTTCGGGAAGTGCTCCAAAAGTGCCAAAGAACACTGCAGCTGCTGTCCTCAGATTTCCTCCTTGCTTCTCTTTGATTTTCTTTGCTTCTTTGCTTTTCTTCTTTGGTTGGCTTGTCTTAATGATCCAAAAAGATGTCAAAACACTAAAACTAGCCACAAATATGATTAGAAGTCATTGCTAGGTCCTTAACATGCCAATTGGAATAAAGGTGAAGAATTACTACACAAAAGTGCTTAAAACATAATGACTTAAAGGTGTAAAATGGCACTTTTGGGTAGTAATCACTCCCCCCAACTGACACATTGCTCGTCCCTGAGCAATGAAGGAGAGAAAAAGAAAGAAAAATAGATAATAATAATTCACAAAATCATGCTGATCACTCCAAAAAATAATCAAGTGGCATGATTGGATCAAACTCTCACATGGCAAGTCAAGGATATAAAACTCAATCATCAACAAGAGTTATCAAATAACTTACCAATCACAACTTGCAAAGAGTGGGCATTATGCAAATTTGAGTATCAAAATAATTTCCACTCCCAAAGGATCAATCTTAATCTTCCACAAAAATCTAAGTGTTAAGGTGCTTAGCTTCCAGTTATAGTATGTCAAACTATATTCTCCCCCCAACTAAGGTTTTTCTCTAACTTTAGCAACACTACTCATATATAAAAGGCTAAGAACGCACCCCTTTTCTTTTTTTTTTTTTTTTTTTTTTTTTTTTTATATACTTCACCCATCCACCCATGTAACGAGCATTGAGGTCGGTGACTCCCAACCAATGAAGGCTTAGGGCACCAGGTTTCAAAGATTTTCACCATATACCCCTCAGACCTTGCTCGGGTTTCAAAGCAAGTGAAGCAAAAATTATTTTCATAAGACACATTGGCCTTTTATAAGGTGTCCCAACACTAATAGAATGAAGTCAATGGCACCAAGTCGAAAATTTCCTAAGTTTAGGGAGTGAGAAAGTTTTCCATCTTATAACTGGAATCTAATGTGTTCAGTGTGTGAAAAGATTAGAGTGGAAGACTTAAGATTGAAAACAAAAGGAGCTTCAACAATTTATCAACTTTAATAAGCATAATACAAACTCTGAGACTATGGCAATAAGATAAGAATTTAATTTCTCCCATTTACTTTTGAGAATTTATCTTTGAGAAAACAAAGAGAGTTTGCAAAAAATTTGTTAGCAAATAATTTAACCAACAATTCAACAACTTACTTCCTCAATTCTCCCCCCAACTAGGACGAACATTGTCCCCAATGTTCCAAAAACAAACGATAAAATAAGGGAGGAAGTGATACCTCCTGATAGTAAGGGACTCTGAATGAACAGGAGAAACCACATGCTTCATAAGAAAAGAAAAATCATAAGTGTACTGAATAGAGGAAATAAAATGGAAGCTAAAATACACAAAAAGAGAAGATGTCTATATAAACTGAGAGAGTACAATATACAAAATAAACATGGAGTACATCCAATCCCAGTATAACAGTGGTCCAAAATATATAAGACATCTAAACACGTAGCATATAGATACAAAAAAGGAGAGGAGTGATCGTATGATCAAGTGGTAGGCTCCTCTGGTGGATAGGAGGGGTCCTCCGCTGCAACTGTGGAAGGAACCTCTACAGGTGGAACTGGTGGCGAAAGACCGAGATGCTGCTGAATCTCTCGGAGAATGAGAGTCTGCTGGTCCTGCTGAAGCTGGAAGTGGTCCATGCGCTCCATAATGGCTGTCTGAGTAGTGGTCAAAGTCTGGAAAGAAGCGAGCAAGCACGATACTCGGCACCAGGGATAGTAATGGGCGGCTCTGATTAGGAGGAACAGCAGGTGGGGCATCAGATGATGCGGCCTCTGGTACTGGCTGTGGAGGCTCTGAAGTGGATGGAGCAGGAGGGACTTCCCTTGGCTCGGGAAGTTCTGGGAACTGGCGATGGAGCCATATCTGAGTCCATTGGTCAAGAGAGAAGGTCTCTCGACAATGGCGGCGAGGCTCAGAATGAGGGTCTGCAGGAAAACCCATATGCGCCAAAACATGGCATAGCAGCCGAGGGAAAAGTAAAGGAATGGAGTCTGCCCTCGCAAGATGCCGCTTATGCACCTTCTCCTCAAAATGGAGGAGAGCGGCCATAATCAAATGATGAGGGGCAAAGTAGTAGCCCTCATAGATACGAAATAATGCCTCCAAAATGGCCCCTCGCCTCTGCACTTTATGCTGAAGAGGAAAAAGATTGGCGCGAAGCACCACATCGACTAGGAGCATCTCTGGGGGAAGCTCTCTCCTCAAAATGGTCCTCTGGGAAGATGTCCCTCGAGATAGGCTACGAACCATGTCCCACTCAGAAAGTGGGGCCCAGCGTCTAAATGCAGCGGATGTGCCGGTGCATAAGGGATATGGAAAGCATCGGCAATCTGTCTAGCCCCCAAAATACCCTGGCGTCCATCAATGGTAAAAAGGAGCGAGGCTGGATCGGGACGCCACGAGTAGTCATAGACTGGTAAAAGTCTAGAGCTACTCGAGGATAGAAGAACTGGGCAAGTCATAAAGGGTACAAGATGGTACCTCTCAAGTAGGCGGTATGAATCCGCAACTCAGCTGCTGTCGCATCAGAGAGTGATCGAAATATGTCTCGACATGAAAGTCTTCGATCGGCAATCGGAGTTGCCCTCAATGGGCGAGCTGGGTCTAGGGCGCCTGGCAGAAGAAGGCTGAGGTGCTCTGGATGACTCTCCTGGCTCTGTAGTCTTCGCTTTCTTTAAAGGAGGACTCCGAGGTGGAATTTGTGTAGGGGCCACAGACGTGCGGATGCTCTCCTCGTATGTATCTGCTCTGAGGTGCCGAATCAGTAAAATGAGGGCGCATCAAGTGGGGCCCGCACAGGGGCGGCTCTCTGACTGCTCTGGGAAGCTGAAGTAGATCCTCCTCGGGTCTTGGGCATGATGAAATGATGAAAGGAGGCTCAGAGGCTCGGAATTATAGAAGGTAGGGGGAGAGGCTAAATTTTTCGCACAGAGGGGTGTGCGATTTGCACAGGCACTATTCACCACGCGGCTAAAGAGTGATGGCTCTTTTGAAATGGTGAGAATTTGTGGCTTTTGAGGATGGGAATTGGTGGCTTAGGTAAGGAAAGGATTTGTCATGGTGAATGGGCTTGGAATTTGGAGCTTTTCAAGTGGAAAATTGGAGAATTGGAGCTCCCATGGCCGGCGGCAATGGATTTCTTTTGAAGAAATTAAGGCTTGGATGCTTATGGTTTGGGCTTTGGATTGGCAAGAACAAGGTTTGGATGGGATTATGGAGTTTTTAGAGTGTTGGGTGACGAATTGGAAGGATTTTGATGGTGGAGGAGGATGGAATTGCCGAATTTGGAAGATGATGAATAGTGATTGCCGCGGGAATGGAGTGGAATATTGGAGATGGGCTGCTATGGTGGTGTTGATGGTGATGATTGATGAAGAAAAGGGGTTTTATGGATGGCAATGGGTGAACGGAAGGGAGGTTTTGAGAGAATTGAAGAAGGAGCTTGAAGTTTGAAGTGGAGAATCAAAGCTTTTAAAGAGAAAAATGAGTTTCGCACACCTTAAAATGGTGTGCGAAAATTTCGCATACCTGTAATTCTCCAAGACAGAGAGCATGCTTTTGAAAATTGGCGCAAAAACAAATTCGCACCGGGTTCGCACCAGGTTCGCATACCTGTGAAATTCGCACAGGGGACAGAGAGCATGCAATTTTGAAAAGTGGAGCAAAAATGAATTCGCACCGGGTAGGGGGGTGTGCGAATTTCGCACACCTCAAAGGGGGTTGCGAATTTTGCTGAACTTGATTTTTCTCCCCTGTTTTCCCCTGTTTCCACCAAGACTCCATTCTTCAAGCCTTCCTACCTACATGTTAACACAAAAAACACAATTCAAACCATATTAGAATGAATTTAACGTCAAAAATAGAAATCAAAACATGCATAAATACAAGAAAACACTAATTAAACTAAAATCAACTTAAAAGAAAACAAAAAGAGGATGAACTTTTTAGTCTTTGGAGAGACTAAGTTCACCCATGAACCAAGTGTTCTCATGCTAGAGGTGGATCAAGGAGGATGAATTCCTCCTTGTCTCGGGAAAAAGATTCGATATAAGGCTTGAGACGATGCCCATTCACTTTGAAAGTTCGAGTGCTATTGAAGTTGAGTAGTTCCACTACTCCATTTGGTTGCACTTCATGAATTATGAAAGGACCCGTCCATCTTGATTTCAATTTTCCCGGAAAAAGATGAAGCTTAGAGTCATAAAGCAAGACTCTTTGCCCCTTGGCAAAATTCTTTTGTTTACCAATTGATCATGCCATTTCTTCAACCTCTCCTTTGCAATTTTTGAATTGAGGTAAGCATCATTCCTCATTTCCTCTAATTCATTCAAATCCAAACATCTTTTCAACCCGGCTCTTGTCAAATCCATGTTGAGCTTCTTGATTGCCCACCATGCTTTATATTCAATCTCCACTGGAAGATGGCACGCTTTGCCATAAACAAGGCGATAAGGAGACATTCCAAGGATGGTCTTATAAGCGGTCCTATACGCCCATAAGGAATCTAGGAGCTTAATAGACCAATCCTTCCTATTAACATTCACCACCTTCATCAATATATTCTTGATCTCCCGGTTGGCTAACTCAACTTGGCCACTCGTTTGAGGGTGATAGGGTGTAGCTACCTTGTGCTTAACCCCATATTTGGCTAGAAGAGCCTCAAAAGGTTTATTGCAAAAGTGGGTTCCTCCATCACTTATAATGGCCTTAGGCACTCCAAATCTTGCAAAGATGTTGTCCTTGAGGAATTTAAGAACCACCTTGTGATCATTGCTCCTACATGGGATTGCTTCCACCCACTTAGAGACATAATCCACTCCCACCAAATGTAGGAATGTCCAAATGACATTGGAAATGGTCCCATGAAATCTATCCCCCAAACATCAAAGACATCCACTATCAAGATGGGATTCAAGGGCATCATATTTCGGCGTGTAAGCTTACCAAGCCTTTGACACCGATCACATCCCTTGCACATAGAGTGGGCATCCTTGAAAAGAGAGGGCCACCAAAACCCTGATTGGATCACTTTCATGGCTGTCTTTTGGGAGGCAAAGTGACCTCCACATGCACTATCATGGCAATGGGAAAGAATTCCCGATTGCTCTTGTTCAGGAACACATTTCCTTATGATTTGATCCGCACAATATTTGAAGAGAAAAGGCTCCTCCCAATAGTAAGCATGGATCTTAGCAAAGAAATGCCTCTTATCTTGGGCACTCCACTCGCTTGGAACTTCCCCAGTAACCAAGTAATTCGCAATGTGAGAATACCATGGGGCTACATCTATTGACATGAGAGACTCCTCAGGGAAGTCATCATTGATAGGCAGACCATGTGAGTCATGTGCTATCACAAGTCTTGACAAGTGGTCAGCTACCACATTTTCTACTCCCTTTTTATCCCGGATTTGGAGATTAAATTCTTGGAGCAAAAGGATCCATCTTATCAATCTTGCCTTGGCATCTTGCTTGGTTAGCAAGTATTCAAAGCGGAATGGTCAGTGAACACCACTATAGAGGACCCTACCAAATAGGCACGAAACTTATCCAAGGCAAAAACTACTGCCAACAACTCCTTCTCAGTAGTTGTGTAGTTCCTTTGAGCCTCGTTCAAAGTCTTGCTCGCGTAATAAATCACATAGGGCTTTCCATCCTCTCTTTGCCCTAAAACAGCCCCCATAGCAAGATCACTTGCATCACACATTACCTCAAAAGGTAATTTCCAATTTGGGGCTCTCACTATTGGTGCGGTTGTGAGGAATTGCTTAAGTTCCTCAAAACTCTTCTGACACTTCTCATCCCACACAAACTTGGCATCCTTTACCAAGAGTTCACAAAGAGGCTTTGAGATTTTTGAGAAATCCTTAATGAACCTCCTATAGAACCCGGCATGTCCTAGGAATTGCCTAATTCCTTAACATTTGTGGGAGGTGGCAACTTAACAATTAGCTCCACCTTTGCCTTATCTACCTCAATGCCATTTTTGGAGATTACATGTCCTAAGACAATGCCTTGTTGTACCATAAAATGGCACTTCTCCCAATTTAGCACTAGGTCTTTCTCAATACATCTATGGAGAACTGCTTCTAAGTGTAACAAACACTCCTCAAAAGAAACTTCCATAAACAGTGATGTCATCCATGAAGACTTCCATGATGCGTTCTACCATATCACTGAAGATGCTTAGCATACATCTTTGGAAAGTTGCAGGAGCATTACATAAACCAAGGGCATTCTCCTATACGCAAAAGTACCAAAGGGGCATGTAAAGGTTGTCTTTTCTTGATCTTCCAAATCAATCTCTATTTGGAAGTACCCCGAGTACCCATCTAAAAAACAGTAGAAAGGATGTCCTGAGACTCTCTCAAGGACTTGGTCCATGAAAGGCAATGGGAAATGGTCCTTCCTAGTCACTGAATTCAACCTCCTGTAGTCTATACACACCCTCCATCCTGAGGTAGGACGTGTAGAGACTTCCTCCCCTTTCTCATTCTGGATCACAGTGATACCAGACTTCTTTGGTACTACTTGGGTGGGGCTCACCCACAAGCTATCAGAAATGGGATATATGATCCCTGCTTGTAGTAGCTTCAGAACTTCACCCCTCACCACCTCTTGCATGTGAGGATTCAACCTCCTCTGGGGCTGTCTCACTGGTTTTGCATCTTCCTCCATGTAAATATGGTGGGTGCACACCAGAGGACTAATCCCTTTCAGATCAGAGATTTGCCATCCAATGGCTTTCTTGCATTTTCTGAGGACTCCCAACAGATTATCCTCTTGATCACTTGTGAGATTTGAAGAGACCACCACTGGACATTTCTCATCTTCCTCCAAATATGCATACTTCAAATTAACAGGAAGTGGCTTCAAACAAGCTTTGGAGGTCCTCCATAGCTGCTCCTTGTGAGTCCTCCTTATTGAACATGGTAAGATCTCTTCCCGTCTCCTCCATGGAGACATGGTAGCTAGCACATCAGAGGGTTCAGGTAACCCTTCTTCAAGCACTTCAAGGCTTTCATTCAAGCTCTCTTCTAAGCTCTTGTCACAATGCTCTTCAACCAAGGTGTTGATCAGGCACACCTCTTCCAATCCTTCATCCTCTTCTGGGTGAAGATGCCTCTTGCAAAGATGGAATATGTTTAACTCCAAAGTCATGTTCCAAATGTGAGCTGCATCACCCCATTTCTACAATTGATGACGGCATTGGAGGTAGCCAGAAAAGGTCTCCCAAGGATGATTGGCACATAATTGGCTTCCATAACAGTGGGATCGGTATCAAGCACAAACAAAATCCACGGGATAGTAGAATTTGTCCACTTGCACTAAACATCCTCTATCACCCCCCTTGGGATTTTGACAGATCTATCAGCTAAGGAGAGAGTGATGGCTGTGGGCTTCAATCCTCCAAGTCCAGTTGCTTGTACACAGAGTATGGGAGCAAATTCACACTTGCCCCCAAGTCTAGTAAAGCTTTCTCCACCAGTGCCCCTCCAATGTTGACTGCAATGGTGGGCAACCCGGATCTTTATACTTGACTGGAAGACTTACTCTGAATGATAGCACTTACTTGCTCAGTGAGAAATGCATTCTTTGTCACATGTAACCCTCTCTTGACCGTGCACAAGTCCTTCAGAAACTTTGCATATGTGGGGACTTGCTTGATCATATCAAGTAAGGGTATATTCACCTTCACTTGTCTCAAGACTTCAAGAATTTCTGGTGAATTCTTGATTTCCTTCTTTCCATGTAAAGCTTGAGGAAAAGGGGGAGGCATATGTTTCTTCATCATATCTTCTTTAATCACTATCCTCGACTCTTCTTCAATGCTTGATTTGGGTGCACTTTTCTTCCCACTCTTCTCTTCTTGGTTATTGCTCTCTTTAACCAAGGTTTTCTTTGTCAATGGTTCTTCATCTTGCCTCACCTTAGGCAAAGGTTGATCAACCTCCTTTCCACTCCTCAATGTGATCACGACTTTGACCTCCCTCAACTTTGAAGAATCCCCCTCTTGGGTTTCAACTTCATGAACACCCTTTGGATTTTGGCTTGGTTGAGAGGGGAACTTTCCTTTCTCATTCACTGTGTTGAGGTTGGTAAGCCTAGAGATGGAGTATTGAATGTTATCTATCTTCTGATATAGATCATTTTGCATCCCATCCATTCTCTTATTTAGAGAACTCTCAACATTCTCAATCTTTGATGCAATTGGGAGTTGATTGCCCTTTGTTCACCACAAAGTCACTCATGACTTTGCTTAGGTTTGCCATGGCTTGCTCCACTGAAGAGGTTTGTTGAGGTGCTTGAGTTTGGGCTTGTGGTTGTATGGAGGTGGTCTTGGTCTCCAAGAAAAATTTGGATGGTTTCTCCAGCTTGAATTATAGGTGTTTCCATAAGGTGCATTGTTGTTAGGCCTAAATTGCCCCACAACATTGGCTTGATCACCTAACATCTCCCTCACAGCTGGCATGGTTGGGCACTCATCTACCACATGGTCACATGATTGGCAAATGGTGCATGGCATGGCATGGGCTTGAGTCTCGGAAATGGCTTGGACTTCATGCATCTTTTTCAACTCAAGTTCTTCCAACCTCCTTGCTATTGTTTCCACCTTAGCTTTCATGTCCATGTCTTCACTTAACATGTACATTCCACCCTTTGGATTCATAGGAGCTTTCATCCTTCCCAATTCCTTTGAGTTGGGCTCATCCCATCCTCTTGTTACCTCAGATACATAACTTAAAAATCCATGGCTTCTTCCGGATTCTTACTCATAAAATCTCCCCCACACATGGTTTCAAGAATTTGCTTCATGGAGGAAGACATTCCATCATAGAAATAGCTCACCAAGAGCCATGTATCAAAGCCATGATGAGGACAAGCATTAATGGCCTCCATATACCTCTCCGAACATTCATGGAATTTCTCATTTTCTTTTACAGAAAAGTTTGAGATTTGCCTCTTTAACCCATTGGTCCTATGGGTGGGGAAAAATTTCTTCAAAAACTCGGCCTGAAGATCAACCCAATTCCTTATGCTCCTTGGCCTTAAAGAATTAAGCCATATTTTTGCCTTGTCCTTCAAAGTGAAAGGGAATAGCTTGAGTCTCATCAAGTCTATTGAAGCTCCTCCCTCTTTAAAGGTATTGCACACCTCTTCAAACTCCTTGATGTGGGCATATGGATTCTCACTCTCCATTCCATGGAAATTTGGTAGAAGGGGCACAATATGGGGCCTTATAATCAGCTGCTCAAGAGGAGGTATTATGCATGAGGGTGCACTCATCCTTGGTGGGTGCATTCTATCCCTCATGGATAGATATGCATTTGGATTACCCCCCCTTGGCCTTGTTGAGAATTCTGATCCTCTTGTGGAGGGTCCATGATGTTTACACAGATATTCAACTCTGTGTCTTGAGGATTCTCAATCCTTACTAATCTTCCCTCTTGGTCCCGAATCCAATAGGGCATGCACAAATCTCTACTTACCTGAAAACAAAACAAAAACAACAAAAACAAAAGAAAACTAGAAGAAAGTTAAGGTTAGAAAGAAAACAAAGATTTCTAAAATTAAAAGAAAGGAAATAAAGTTAGTGAAAAAGGAATTCACCAAACTTGTGATGAAAATCACAAGTACCCTCTAAAAGGTTGTATCACTGTATTGTGGCACCATCCCCGGCAACGGCGCCATTTTGATTCGCGGAAAACCCAGTCGGGTCATTTAATCAAAAACATTTATAAAACCTATGACCTCATACTAGTGTAGCAAAGCTACTATAGTGTAATGGCTCTAGGGTTAAACTCTGGGATGGGTTTTCATTCTACCAGTGATATACTCATGATTAGAAATTAAATTTAATGATTTCCTTTATCAAAAACTTAAAGCTTAAAAAGAAAATAAAATTTGTTTTGAAAGTATTTGAACCTAAATTAACATAAACTAATTAAAAATGGAAGAAAGAAAGTTTCTCGGAGCTAAGGATTGCTAGGATCAAGTTTAGAATGCAAAATGGAAAATTCCGGATTTTTCTCCTCGCATTGGGGATTTAACCTATAGCCATTTCCCGAACCGGTGTAGGTTTAACAATGAAGATTTAATCCATAAAAATCAATAGAAATGGTAGTCAAGGTCCATTAATAGCTTTAGACACTATATAGGTCTTCACCTTGAACCACTTTCCAATGGCTCGTACATGATAACTAATGGACTAATATGGATCTAGCAATAAGCATCCATAAAGACCTGAAGCTTACCATGTATTGGCCATTCAAAGTGATTCTAAGGGATTTAAAGCAAAAATTTGGATTAAAAAGCCATTTATGAACTTCAACTACCTGAATTTAATGCACGAGCATTTTCCACCTTTTCATCTGGACTTTTCACCTAGCTTCCTTCACTCCAAGAAACCAAGAGTTTAGCCTCTCATCCTCTGAGAAAACATCCTCAGAGGTTGTTTGGCTTCCAAGAAAGAGAAAATAGTAACGAGAAAATAGAAAATAAGAGTGCTCTGTATATTGCTAAGTATCTAGCTTAACACTCGGGTTACATGTTTTCAAGAGGTGATTTCCACCCTTTAAATAGTTTTTACAAAAGCAAAGCTTTTCATTGGCTTGATACAAGGAGAAGAAAGGAAATTACATCAAAAGAAACTTAAGAAAATATCTAAAGTGGAGTCGGCAAAAACAGAGGAGATTTCGCACCACGCATGAGGTGTGCGAAATTCGCACACCATTCAGGAGGTGTGCGAAATTTTCGCACACCTGGAGCAGTTTTCTTCCGAAGGCCATAACTTCCTCGTTTCAGCTCCAAATCGTGCACGGTTTGAAGCGTTGGATTCTTGACTTCTTGAGATTTGAAGCGGTATATAGCATGTAAAAAATGGACTTCGGGAAGTGCTCAAAAAGTTCCAAAGAACACTGCAGCTGCTGTCCTCAGATTTCCTCCTTGCTTCTCTTTTGATTTTCTTTGCTTTTCTTCTTTGGTTAGCTTGTCTTAATGATCCAAAAAGATGTCAAAATACTAAAACTAGCCACAAATATGATTAGAAGCCATTGCTAGGTCCTTAACATGCCAATTGGAATAAAGGTGAAGAATTACTACACAAAAGTGCTTAAAACATAATGACTTAAAGGTGTAAAATGGCACTTTTGGGTAGTAATCACCAACTCATTAGCTTAGGCCACTATATGTGATGCATAGCTCAAGGCTGTCATTGACATGAACGATTCTGAGTTGTGAGCTTAGGACTCTAGATGCTATGAAAAGCTCCTAGGTGTGGAGGACATGAATGACTCTAGGTCATGAGCTTAAGGCTCTAGATGGTCTGAACAACTAAGGGTTGTGGTTGACATGAAGAACTCTGGGTCATGAGCTTAGGGATCCAAATACTATGAAAAGCTCATGGTTATGGTTGACATGAATGACTCCAGGCTAGATGGTCTAAACAACTAAGGGTTGTGGTTGACATGAAGAACTCTGGGTCATGAGCTTAGGGATCAAAATACTATGAAAAGCTCATGGTTATGGTTGACATGAATGACTCCGGGTCATAAGATCTTGGCTCTAGATGCTATGAACAACTGAGAGTTGTGAATAATATTAATGACTCAAGATCTGATGAGCTTAGGCCGCTAGATGCTATGAATAGCTAAGGGTTAAGAATAATATGAACGATACTTGGCTGTGAGCCTATGAGTCTAAATGCTATGAAAAACTCAAGGCTCTAGTTGGCATGAACTAATCTAGATCATTAGCTTAGGGTTCTAGATGCCATGAAAAGCTCATAATTGTGGATGACATGAATGACTCTAGGTTGTGAGCTCAGAGCTCTAAGTGCTATAAACAACTCATGGTTGTCTTTGACATCAATGATTTCGGGTCATGAGCACATGGCTCTAGATACTATGAAAAGCTCTAAGTTGTAGTGGACATGAATGACTCCTGGTCGTGAGCTTAAGAATCTAGATGCTATGAATAGCTTAAGCCAGTGGTTGACATGAATGACTCTAGGTCTCGAGTTTAGGGCTTTAGATGCTATGAACAACTCAGGGTTAAGTTTTACTTGAATGACTTCAGGTCATGAGCTCAGAACTTTAAATGCTATGAACAACTTAGAGTTGTAGATGATATGAACAAGTCGGGATCCTATGAGCCAAGGCCTCTAGATGCTATGAATAACTTAAGGTTAAGGATAATACAAACGATTCTTGCTCGTGAGCCTATGAGTCTAAATTTTATGAACATCTCAAAGCTATGGATGACATGAACAACTCTAGGTCCTGAGCACAGGGCTCTAGATGCTATGAACAACTTTAGGTTATGGTTGATGATTTGTCCCCAATTGGTGTGCTCTTTGATTCAGTCATCAGATAGGAGGTATCAACAAAATTTATAAACCTAATTCACCATACACTAGGGTAGCATAGCTAGCATGGTATAGTGGTTCTAGGATCATCCACAGGGATGGGTTTTCATATCACACGTGATATTAGTTAAAGTATTGAAATGGTGTTTTTTCTTTTATGAGTTAGCTTTAAAACAAAACATAATTTTGGGTTTAAAAATGTTGGTTTTAAGTTAACCAAAAATAGTAACTGAGATTAATTACAAAGAAAAGGTTTCTTGGAGTTTTGGGTCACTAGGTTCAGGTTCCTTAGACAAAAGGGGGAGATTCTGAATCTTTTCCTCGCGTTGGAGATAATAACATAAAGAATGGTTATCTCTCGAATCGGTGTGTATTTAGCAATCAAGATTTGATCCCACTGGTCCATGAAAGACTGCAGTTGCTTCCCATTAATGGTTTCAAATGCTAAAAACCTCTCACTGTGAATCATCTTTCAATGACTCGTAAGAGATAACTAATAGACATTCATGGATTCCATAGAGTCCGAAAAGCTTACCAAGTATTGGCCATTCAAGGTGATCCGAACCTTGGATTATTCTTCAAAGGCTCGTAAGAGATAACTAATGGATCTCCTGGGGGTCCGAAAAGCTTACCAAGTATTGACCATTCTAGGTAATCCTACCTTTAAACCACCTCTCAGAGGCTTGCAAGAGATAACTAATGGATCTCTAGGGAGTCCGAAAAGCTTACCAAGTGTTGGCCTAGGTGATTTTAAGGGATTTTAAGTTAAATATTAAAAATAAAAACCATTAATGGATAACAACTCTCCTCATTTAAAACAAGGAAAACTCCCACTTTTGTATCTGGATCCCTTAGATAGATTCCTTCAGTCCAAGAAACAAAAAACCTAGCCACTCATCCTATAAGAAAACATTCTCAAAGGTTGTTTGGCTAGAAAGAAAAAAAAAATGAATAGGTAAGGTAGAGCAACGCTTTGTGTATTTCTTACTACCAGAATTTACAAGTGTTCTCTGGAATTTCTTTCGAGATGAATTTACAAGTGTTCTCCAAAATTTCTTCCGAGATATATATAGAAGATATTTTATAAGACATATCTAGAGAGATATTTTTAACCTCCCTTTAGATATCCTAAATATCTAGAAAATATCTTTAGCTTATTACAAGGAGAAATAGGTAATTACACAAAATATCTCAAGATAAAAATCTAACGAAGTCGGTGTAAAAATATCTGAAAATTACACAGGAGGATTTTCGCAAGGCTTGCAAAATTTCGCACAGGGTGCAAAATTCATTTTCCTTAGTCTTGTTCTCTGTCCTACAGCATGTACTTCTTTTGGCATTTCACATATCCATGCAAAATTGTTGGATGTTATATTTCTTCTCTAATTCTTTTCCTTGTATACTTGATTGATTAGGCAAAGGGCTATGAAGTTCCAAAGCTTGGATTCTTCATGTAATTGAGCTTCAACTTGCTTTGCCATGGACTACACAAAGTTCTCCCTCATTCTTGGCTTGTTTTCATTATCAAAAAGCTACCAAAAATACCAAAACTTGCCAAAAACTTATTAGTAATACTTGCAAGGGTCCTTAATGTGCCAATTGAGTTAAAAGGTATTAACTACTACTCAAAAGTGTTTAAAACAGTTAATTTCAAGCTATAAAAGTGCACTTTTTGAGTAGTAATCAATTGACGTGAATGACTTCAAGTTATGAGCTTAGGACTCTAGATGTAATGAATAGCTCAAGATTGTGGATGACATGGATGATTCTGGGTCGTGAGCTTAGGGATCAAGATGTTATAAATATCTTAAGATTGTGGTTTACATGAATGACTCTTGATTGTGAGCTTAGGGCTCTAAATGCTATGAACAACTCAAGGCTATGGATGACATGAACAACTCTAGGTCGTGAGCTCAGGGCTTTAGACACTATGAGAAACTCAGAGCTATGGTTGACATGAATGACTTCGAGTTATGAGCTCAGGACTCTAGATGCAATGAATAGCTCAAGTCTATGAATGACATGAATGATTTTGGGTCATGAGCTTAGGGCTCTAGATGCTATAAATAGCTCAGGTTGTGGTATACATGAACGACTCCTGATCATGAGCTTAAGGCTCTAAATGCTATGAACAGCTCAGGGCTATGGATGACATGAACAAGTATGGGTCATGAGGTTAGGGCTTTAAATACTATGAGCAACTTAGAGCTATGGTTGACCTGAGCGACTACGGGTCATGAGCTTAGAGCTCTAGATGTTATGCATAGTTTAACATTGTAGATGAACTGAATGACTCAGGATCCTGTGAGCTTAGGCCTCTAGATATTATGAATAACTCCAAGTTGTGGATGATATGAACGATTCTATGTCTTAAGCTCAAGGCTTGTGGATGACATGAATGACTTTAGGTCGTGATCTTAGAGCTCCAGATATTATGAACAACTCAAGGTTATGGTTGACATGAACAACTTTGAGTTGTGAGCTAAGTGCTTTGGATGCTATGAAAAACTTCAGGTCATGGTGGACATAAATGACTTCAAGTTGTGAGCTCAGGACTATAGATGCTAGGAACACCTAAGGGTAGTGGTTGACATAGACAACTTTGGTTTGTGAGATCAGGTCTCCAGATACAATGAACAAGTCAGGTTGTGGTTGACATGAATGATTCCAAGTCATGAGCTTAGGGCTCTAGATGTTATGAATAGCTCAGAGTTGTGGATGTTATGAACAACTCGAGATCCTACGAGCTAAGGCATCTAGATGCTATGAATAACTTAGGGACAAGGATGATATAAACAATTCTTGGTCATGAGCCTAGGAGTTTAAATGTTATGATCATCTCAGGGTTGTGGATGATATGAATGAATCTAGGTCGTGAGCTCAGGGCTCTAGATGCAATGAATAGATTAAGGTTGTAGTTGAAATGAAGGACCTAGATTTAATGAACAACTCAGAGTTGTGGATGATATGAACGACTCAGGATCCCATGATCTTAGACCTTTAGATGCTATGAACAACTCAAGGTTGAGGATGATATGAACGATTCTTGGTTGTGAGCCTACGACTCTAAATACTAAGAATAGCTTAAGGTTGGGCATGACATGGATGAATATCGGTCATGAGCTTAAGACTCTGGATGCTATGTGATTACTACTCAAAAAGTGCTATTTTATAGCTTGTAATTAACTCTTTTAAACACTTTTGAGTAGTAGTTATTACCTTTTAACTCAATTGGCATGTTAAAGACCCTTGCAATCATTTATAATCAAATTGTGTTAAGTTTTGGTGTTTTTGATAGCTTTTTGATCATCGAAGCAATCCAAGAATGAGGGAGATCTTTGTATAGTCCATGGCAAAGAAAATGGAAGCTCATTTACATGAAGAACCCAAGCTTTGAAGCTTTATAGGCCTTTTCCAAAAGCAAATCATGAATACAAGGAGGGAAAGCAAAGAGAGAAATCTAACATGAAGAATTCAAGAGGACAGAAACTGTTGGACACATTTCGAGTACTTCCAGAAGTCCATTTCATGCATACTATATTTTGTTTTGAAGCTCTGGAAGTCAGGAGTCCAATGCTTCAAACAGTGCATGTATTGAAGTTGAAAGGAAGAAGTTATGGCCGTTTGAAGACAACCACATCAAGCTGTGTGAAAATTTCGCAGCTGTGAAATGAGTTGCGAAACCACCTCCAAGCACACGTGTGTCACTTCGCAAGTTGAAACTCCATCTTCGCAGCTGTGAACCACATTGTGAAATCACTTCCAAGCTATGAAACAAGTTGCAAATCATCTCCAAGTTGCGGAATCACCTCCAAGTTGTAAAATCACAAATTCAACTTGCAAAATCAAAGTTTAAACTTGGAAAATGGACAATTCAACATGCAAATCACCTTGCAAAATCAACCTTTCCTTGCGAAATGGACAATTCAACTTGCAAAATCCACCTGTGCAAACTCTGATATTTGCAACCGACTTAGTTAGATTTTTTCTCAAGATATTTTGTGTAAATTTCTATTTTCTCCTTGTAATCAGTCAAAGATATTATTGGGATATTTCTTAGAAAATATCTTCTCTATATATATCTTTGAACCAATGTAAAGAAAAAAATCAATATATGATAGATCCGATATATGTAATCCGACGAGAGGAGGATTGTAGTAAGAAATATATCTACAGAGCACTTGCTCTGCTTTTCCTTTATATTTTTGTTTTCTTGTTATTTTTATTTCTAGCAAATAAAACTCTGAGGATGTGATTACTACTCAAAAAGTGCTATTTAATAGCCTCTAATTAATCCTTTTAAACACTTTTGAGTAGTAGTTAGTGCCTTTTAACCCAATTAGCATGTTAAGGCCCCTTTCAATCAATTCTAATCAAAATGTGTAAGTTTTGGTGTTTTTGTTAGAATTTTGATCACCAAAGCATTAGGAGATTGAGGAGAGTTATATGGAATCCTTGGCAAGCAATGGGAAGCTTAGAGGAATGAAGAATCGAAGCCTTGAAGCACTTTTGCCATAAGCAAAGTCTGGAATGCAAAGGGGAAGCAAAGAGAAATCAGCCATGGAGCATTCTTGATGACAGTCACTGCAGCTACTTTTGGAGCACTTCCTGATGTCCAATTCATGCATACAATATGTCATTTGAAATCTTAGGAAGTCAACAATCCAATGCCTCAAACCGTATGCAATTTGGATTTGAAATGAGGAAGTTACAGCCTTTGGAAGACAACTGCTCCAAGCTGAAGGAAGACTTCAGAAAAGTGCTGCGAAATCAGCCCTTTGTTGCAAGATATTTCGCAACACTTTTGCACAGTGCTATGGAACTCACCTGAAGCTTCACACCACGATGGAAGCCAAACACCACAAGATGGAAGTCCACTTTGCAAAGGTGTTGAATCAGCAGGATGCTATGAAGAAATTTCGCAGCTCTTCTTGTGCACCTGCGAAATTTCGCAGACCTCACTTTTCACCTGCGAAGTGGTCCTGAGTGCTTCCCGATATTTGTAACCGACACTTGGAGATATTTTTCATTAGATTTTTGTTGCCTAAATGCCCAAATTCTCCTTGTAAGTCACCAATGATAGGATTCCTTAGTTTTTAAGTTAGGAATTTGGCTAAAATATCAATGTAATACTTGATTATGTGATTTTGGGATAAAGGGAGCCCGAGGAGCCTGTTCTGAGGGTGTTAGAGTGATGAACCTTTTGTAAAGTTTCAAAGAAAGAAATACGCAGAGCTTTAGCTCTTTTCTACCTTACCTTTTCTCTTTGATTGTGTTTTTACTTATTTTACTAAGTTATGCACTCTCTGAGGAGCTTTCCCCAGAGAATGAGTAACTAAAATTTTTAGTTCCTTGGAGTTAAGGTTGCTGGGAAAGGTTCCAAGTGCATCAATCAGAAGCTTTGTGGTTTCAGCTATGAATGAAGAGTAAGTGTGTCCCGTGAATGGTTTCTAATGTTTTTAGTTAACTTAAAACACCTTGGAGTCACCTGGGCCAACACTTGGTAAGGCAAGTGATCTCTAACCATGGAGATGCACTAGTTTACCCCTTGCGAGCCTCTGGTAGGTGACTTGAAGGTAGGATTTTCTAGAATAGCCAACACTTGGTAAGCTTTTGGACTCTTAGGAGACATCCATTAGTTACCTCTTGCGAGCTTTTGACGGGTAATCCAAGGTTAAAGATCACCTTGAATGGTAAAGGCTAGTGAGAGGCTCAAACCATTGCAAGTTGCATCAGTGAGAGAATTAAAGCTGAAATCCAATTGAGGGATGCATTTATGCAGCACCTGTTAGAGAATTGACTTTATGTTAATTCTCTAATGTGAGGAATTGAACCAAGTGACCGGAGCTATGCTTTTGCATGAGGAACCTCCCCTGTATACCTGAATCTCCAAGGAATGCTTTTCTTCTTAAGTTATTTTCATCACTTGTTGTGTTGTTAATCTAAGTCCAAACCTTTTTCAACCAAAGTTTGTGTTTTATTTCTTAAGCTAACCTTGAAATGGAACAACACCAATTTACTTTGAATTGGTATCATTTTCAACTTGAGTACCCTTCCCAGTGGAACGATCCTAGAGCCACTATGCTATAGTAGCTTTGTATTTGCTACCCTAGTTCATGGTGTTATAGGTTATAAATATTGTTGATTACACCCGCCATCAAGGAGCACCAGCTGGACACTCATCAGCTGAGACACCAATTAGGCATGAATCAGGATGTTTCCTCAAAGGATGAGTGGTTAGGTTCTTTTTCTCTTTGAGTGAAGAAAGCCAGGTAAGTTTCCGAATGCAAAGATTGGAAGTTTTGTTGTTTCAACTTTTAATGAAGAGAAAGTGTGACCCGTTAAT
The DNA here is from genome assembly GCF_004353265.1 of Vitis riparia. Taxonomy (NCBI): domain Eukaryota; kingdom Viridiplantae; phylum Streptophyta; class Magnoliopsida; order Vitales; family Vitaceae; genus Vitis; species Vitis riparia. The sequence goes on along the minus strand of NW_023269679.1, from coordinate 238,062 downwards.
GGTTTCTATGTTTTTAGTTAACTTAAAACGCCTTAAAAGCACCTAGGCCAACACTTGGTAAGGCAAGTGGTCTCCATCCATTGAGATACACTAGTTTATCTCTTGCGAGCCTTTGGGAGGTGATTTAAAGGTAGGATTTTCTAGAATAGCCAACACTTGATAAGCTTTTGGACTCCAAGGAGACATCCATTAGTTATCTCTTGCGAGCTTTTGAAGGGTAATCCAAGGTTAAGGATCACCTTGAATGGTAAATGCTAGGTGAGAGGCACGAGCCATTCTAAGATGAATCAGTGAGAGGTAATTAGTGTTTGAACCCATTAAGGGGAAGCATCTATACCACACTGGTTCGGGAAATAACTATATGTTAAAGCCCTAATGCGAGGAAAAGATCCAAGTGACCGAAACTCCCTTTTTGTATAAGGAACCTAAGCCTAGTGAATTGAAACTCTAAGAAACACTTCTCTTTGTAATTAAAATCAGTTACTATTTTTGGTTAGCTTAAAACCAAGCCTTTTTCAACTAAATTTTATGTTTTCTTTTAAAGCTAACCTTGAAATGAAAAAGCACCAATTCATTTTTGAATTAATATCAATTGTAAGTGAAAACTCATCCCAGTGAACGATCTTAGAGCCATTATGCTATGCTAACTGAGACTATCCTAGTACATGGTGTAATAGGTTATAAATTTTGTTGATTACTCCCGTCTGAAGACCAAAATCAAGGTACACCAGCTGGGCATGAATCACTATGAACAACCCAAGGTTGTGGATGATATAAAAAACTATGGATCTCGTGAGCTCAGGCCTCTATATACTATGAAAAGCTCAGGTGTATTGATTATATGAATGATTCTTAGTTGTGTGCCCATGACTCCAAATGCCATGAGCAGCTCATGGTTGTGGTTGACATGAATGACTTTGGGTCATGAGCTCAAGGCTCTATATGCTATGAACAATTGAAGGTAGTGGTTGACATTAATGACTTCGGGTCATGAGCTCAGCGCTCTAGATACTATGAACAACTCAGGGCTATGGTTGACATAAATGACTTTGGGTCGTGAGGTCATGGCTCTAGATGCTATGAATAGCTTAGAGTTATGGATGATATGAATAACTCAGGATCCTATGAGTTAAGGCCTCTAAATGCTATGAACAACATAGGGTTAAGGATGATATGTTTGATTCTTGGTCATGAGCCTATGATCCTAAATGCAACGAACAACTCAGGGTTGTGGATGGCATGAATGACTCCAGGTCGTGAGCTCAAGGCTCTAGATGCTATGAACAACTTAAGGTTATGGTTGATGTGAAGGACTCCAAGTCATGTGCTCAGGACTCTAGATGTTATGAACAACTTAGAGTTTTGGATTACATGAACAACTCAAGATATCATGATCTAAGGCCTCTAGATGATATGAACAACTCAAGGCTAAGGATGACATGAATGATTCTTGGTTTTGAGGCAATGACTCTAAATGATATGCATAGCTCAGGGTTGTGCATGAAATGAATGACTTTCGGTCATGAACTTAGGACTCTGGATGTTATGAACAACTCAAGGTTGTGGATGATATGAATGACTATGAATCTCATGAGTTCAAGCCTCTCGATGCTATGAAAAGCTCAGGGGTGTGGATGATATGAATGATTCTTGGTCATGTGCCCATGGCTTTAAATGCTATGAATAACTCAGGGTTGTGGATGACATGAATGACTTTGGGTTATGAGCTCAGGGCTCTAAATGCTGTGAATAGCTCAGGGTTGTTGTTGATGTGAACAACTCCAAGTCGTGAGCTTAGGGTTCTAGATGGTATGGACAACTCAGTGTTGTGGATGACATGAACGACTCTGGGTCATGAGCTTAGGTCTTTAGATACTATGAACAACTGAAGGTTGTGGTTGACATGAATGACTCTAGGTTGTGAGCTCAAGGCTCTAGATGCTATGAACAACTTAGGACTGTGGATGACATGAGCTACTCTTGGTTGTGAGCTTAGGGCTATTAATGTTATAAGCAACTCGGTGTTGTTAATGATATGAACGACTCGAGATCCCATGAGCTCAAACCTCTAAATGCTAAGAACATTTTAGGACTATGGATGATATGATCGATTCTATGTCATGAGCTTCGACTCGTGGATGACATGAATGACTCTACGTCTTAAGCTTAGGACTTTGAATATTATGAACAACTCAAGGTTGTGATTGGCGTTAATGAATTTAAATCGTGAGCTCATGGCTCTAGATGCTATGAATAGCTCAATATTGTGGATGATATGAGCTACTCCAGGTCGTGAGCTCCAGGCTATGGATGTTATGAACAACTCAACATTATGGATGGTATCAATGACTTGGGATTCCATGAGCTCACACCTTTAGATGCTATGAACAACTCTGGGCTGATGATGATATTAATGATTCTTAATCCTAAGCTAATGACTCTAAATGTTATGAAAAACTCAGAGCTATGGTTGATGTGAACGACTCTGGGTCAAGAGCTCAGGCTCAGGGCTATGGTTTACATGAAGAATTTAGGTTGTGAGCCTAGGGCCCTAGATGCTATGAAGAGCTCAGGACTAAGGATGACATGAGTTACTTCGGGTCATTAGCTTAAGGCCCTAAATGCTTGAAATAGCTCAGGGTTGTGGAAGATATGAAAGATTGTCGATCATGTGAGCTTAGGCCTCTAAGTGCTATGAACAACTTAGTGGTGTGGATGATATGAAAGATTCTTGGTCATGTATGCATAGCTCTAAAAGCTATGAACAACTTAAGGTTGTAGATGACATGAACGACTGTAGGTCATGAGCTCTGGGCTTTGGATGCTATGAGCAACTTAGGGCTCTGGTTGACATGAAGGACTCTGGGTCGTGAGCTAAGGGTTCTAGATACTATGTATAGCTCAAGGTTGTAGATTACATGAATGACTCTAGGTTGTGAGCTCAAGGCTCTACAAACTATGAATAGCTCAAGGTTGTGGTTGAGATAAACTACTCTGGGTCGTGAGCTCAAGTCTCTACGTGCTATGAAAAGCTCAAGGTTGTAAATGATATGACCGATTTTGCATCATGAGCTTAGAGCTATGGATGACATCAATGACTCTGGTTCGTGAACTCAGTGTTCTAAATACTATGAACAACTTAGAGCTATGGTTGACATGAATGACTTCGGGTTGTGATCTCAGGGCTCAACATGTTATGAATAAATCAAGGCACTAGACTACATGAGCTACTTTGAGTCGCGAGCTCAAGGCACTGCATGCTATGAATAACTCAGCTTTGTGTATGATATGAACGGATTGGGATCCTGTGAGTTGAGGGCTCTAGATGCTATGAACAACTAAGTGTTGTGGTTGACATGAACAACTCTAAGTCTTGAGTTCTAGGCTCTAGGTTCTATCAACAGCTCAAGATTGTGGATGATATGAACAATTCTTGGTCATGAGCACAATGCTCTAGATGTTATGAATAACTTAGGGTTGTAGATGACATGAACAACCTTAGGTCATGAGCTTAGGGCTCTAAATGTTATGAACAACTATGGTCAGTGGTTGACATTAACGACTCTGGGTTATGAGCTCAGTGCTTTAGATGTTATAAACAACTCAGGGTTGTGAATGACATAAATAACTTTGGGTCGTGAGCTTGCAACTCTAGATGCTATAAATAGCTCAGGCTTATAGATGACATGACCTACTCTAGGTCATAAGCTAAGGGCTTTAGATGTGATGAACAAGTTGGGGTTGTGGACGATATGAACAATTCTTGGTCATGAGCCCAAGGCTCTAAATGTTATGAACAGCTCATGTTTACAATCAATATGAAAGACTCAAAATCTTAAGCTTAGGGCTTTAGATGCTATCAACATCTTAGGCCTATGGATGATAGGAGTTGCCTTGCATCTTGAGCTCATGGCTCTAAAATCTATGAATAGATTATGGTCATAGACAATATGAACGACTCAAAATCTAGTGAGCACAAGCCTCTAGGAGCTATGAATAGCTTAGGGTTATGCATGATATGAATGATTCTTGGTCATGAGCCCAAGACTCCAAATGTTACGAACTGGTAAGGGTTATGAATGACATGAATGACTCAAGGTCGCCGGCTCAAAGCTCTTCATGCTATGAACAACATAGGGTTACGGTTGACTTGAATGACTGTATGTTCTCAGCTCAAGGCTTTAGATGCTATGAATAACTTAGAGTTGTGGATGATATGAACAACTTAAGATCCCGTGAGCTACGATCTTTAGATGTTTTGAACAGCTCAAGGTTGAGGATGATATGATTGATTTTTGGTCGTGAGCCTATGACGCTAAATGTTATGAATAAATCAGGGTTGCAGATGACATGAACAACTCCATGATGTGAGCTCAGGGCTCTAGATGTTATGAACAACTCAGGCTTGTGGATGACAGGAACGACTCCAGGTCATGAGCTCAGGGCTTCAGATGTTATGAATAACTCAAGGTTGTGGTTAGTATGCATGTTATGAGCTCATGGTTTTGGATGCATTTGTGGATGATATGAACGACTTGAGATCTTGTAACCTCAAGCCTCCAGGTGCTATGAATAGCTCATGGTTTTGGATGATATGAACGATTCTTGGTCATAAGCCTAAGGCTCTAAATGTTATGAAAAGCTAAGGGTTGTGGATGACATGAACGATTGAAGATCGTGCGCTTAGGGCTCTGGATGCTATGAACATCTTAAGGCTCTAAATGCTATGAATAACTCCGAGTTGTGGATGATATGAATTAATTGGGATCCTGTGAGCTCAAGCCTCTAGATACTATGAATAGCTCACGGTTGTGGAAAATTGAATGACTCTAAGTTGTGAACTTTATGAATAGCTTAAGGTTATAGATGACATGAACCACTCAAGATCGTGAGATCTGGCCTTTAAATGTTAATAACAACTCAGGGCTCTTGATGACATGAACAACTCTGGGTCGTGAGCTCAATGCTTTACATGTTATGAATAGCTCAAGGTTATGGTTGATATGAATGACTCTGGGTCATGAGTTAAGGGCTTCAAATGCTATGAAAATTTTAAGGATGTTGATGACATGAACAACTTTGTGTGGTGAGCTCATGGCTCTAGATGCTATGAACAACTCAGAATTATGGATGATATGAACAACTTAGGATCCCGGAAGCTTAGGCTTTTAGTTGCTATGAATAGCTAGGGGCTTTGGGTGATATGAACGATTCTTGGTCGTTAGGAGAAGGGTCCAAATGTTATTAACAACTTAGGGTTAAGGATGACATGAATGCCTTAAGGTTTTGAGCTTAGGGCTCTAGATGCTATGAACAACTCTCGATTATCGATAACATGAACATCTCAAGGTCGTGAGCTCAAGGCTCTAGATGTTAAGAACAACTCAAGATTGTGGATGACCTAAATGACTACGTCACGAGTTCAAGGCTCTAAATTCTATGAACAAGTCAGCGATGTGGATGACATAAATGACACCATGAGCTCAAGGCTCTAGAAGTTTTGAACAAGTCAAAGTTGTGGATTTTATGAATGACTCTGAATCCCTTGAGCTTAGGCCTCTAGATGCTATGAATAACTCAAGGTTGTGGAAACATGAACGCCTCGAAGTCATGAGCTCTATGAAGAGCTTAAGGCTGTGGATGACATGAATGACTCAAGATTGTGAGCTCTGGCCTCTAGATGTAAAAAAATAGCTCAAGGCTCTAGAAGACATGAACAACTTTGGGTCGTGAGCTCAGTGCTCTAGATGTTATGAACAGTTCAAGGTTATGGTTGACATGAATGACTCTGGGTTATGAGTTAAGGGCTCCAAATGCTATGAACAGTTTAGGCATATGGATGAGATGAACGACTCTGTGTGGTGAGATCAGGGCTCTAGATGCAATGAACAACTCAAAGTTCTAGATGATGTCAATGACTTGGGATCCCGTGAGGACAGGGCTCTAGATGCTATGAACAACTTTAGGCTGTGGTTGACATGAACGACCCTAGGTCATGAGCTTAGGGCTTTAGATTCTAAAAACAACTTAGGGTTGTGGATAACATGGGCTACTCAAGGTCGTGAGCTCATGCCTCTGAATCCTATGAACAATGTTGGGTTATGATTAACATAAATGACTATGGGTCATGAGCTCAGGGCTCAAGATGCTATTAACAACTTAGGGTTCAGGTTGACATGAATGACTCAAGGTTTTGAGCTCAGTACTCTAGATGCTATGAGTAACTTAAGGCTATGGATGACATGAAAATCTCTAGGTCGTGAGCTCAAGCCTCTAGATGCTATGAACAACTCAAGGATATGGATGACATGAACGACTCTGGGTAATGAGCTCATGGCTCTAGATGCTATGAACTGCTCTAGGTTATGAATGACATGAAAGACTTTGGGTCTTAAGCTCAGGGATTTGGACGCTATGAACAACTAAGGGTTATCGAAGACATGAGGCACTTTACGTCATGAGCTTAGGACTCTAGATGCAATCAAGAGCTCTAGGTTATGGTTCACATGAATGACTCAGGTTTGTGAGCTTAGGGCTCTAGATACTATGTATAACTCAAGGCTAGTGATGACATCAAAGACTCTGGGTCATGAGCTTAGGGCTGTAGATGCTATGCACAACTTAGGGTTGTGGATAACATGAATGACTCGGGGTTGTGAGCTTAGGGCTCTATGTACTATGAATAGCTCAGGGCTATGGATGACATGTGCTACTCTGGATCGTCAGCTCAGGGCTCTAGACACTATGCATATCTTAAGGCTGTGGTTGACATGAACAATTTTGGGTCGTGAGCTTAAAGCTTAACATGCTATGAAAAGCTCAGAGTTGGTGATGACTTGAGCAACATTGGGTTGTAAGCTCGGGACTCTTGATGCTATGAACAACTCTTGGCTATGGTTGATTTGAACGATTTTGGGTCGTGAGATCAGGACTCTAGATGCTATGAACAACTCAAGGTTGTTGATGACACAAAAGAATCTAGGTCATGAGTTTAGGGCTTGAAATGATATGAACAACTTAAGGTTATGGATACCAAGAACATCTCAAGGTTGTGGTTGACATGATCGACTTCGGGTTGATGTTAGGGCTTTAGATGCTATGAATAGCTTAAGGTAGTTAAAGACATAAACTACTCTAGGTTATGAACAAGTTTTGACAATGGTTGGCATGAACAACTTTAGGTCGTACACTCAAGGCTCAAGATGATATGAAGAGATCAAAGTTATGGATGACATCTGCTACTCTGAGTCGTGAGCTTAAGACTCTAGATGCTATAAACAACTCTAGGTTGTCAATGACATGAGCTACTCTAGGTCGATATCTCAGGGCTATAGATGTTACGAACAACTTTTAAGTTGTGGGGAAATGAATGACTCTAGGTCATGAGCTTAGGTTTCTAGATGCTATGAACCACTTTGGGCAATGGATAACATGGACTACTCTTCGTCGTGAGCTTAGGGGTCTAGCTACTATGAATAGCTTTGGGTTATAGCTTACATTAACAACTCTAGGTTGGGAGCTCAAGGCTTTGAATGCTATTAACAACTCATCGTTGTGAATGACATGAGCTACAATGGGTCGTGAGCTCAGGGCTCTAGATGCTATGAACAACTCCAAACTTTGGTAGACATGAACGACTCCCAATCGTGAGCTTTAGCCTCTTGATGCTATGAACACTTTAGGATTGTTAATGACATGACAGACTACAAGTCGTGGGCTGAAGGCTCTTGATGTTATAAGCAACTTAAGGCTATGGATGACATGATCTACTCTAGGTTGTGAGCTCAGGGCTCTAGATGCTATGAACAACTCAAGCCTGTGGATCACGTTAGCTACAATGGATCATGAGCTCAGGGCTCTCGATGCTTGATTACTACTCAAAAAGTGCTATTTTATAGCTTGTAATTAACTCTTTTAAACACTTTTGAGTAGTGGTTATTACCTTTTAACTCAATTGGCATGTTAAGGACCCTTGCAATCATTTCTAATCAAATTGTGTTAAGTTTTAGTGTTTTTCATAGCTTTTTGATCACCAAAGCAACCCAAGAATGAGGAAGATCTTTGTATAGTTCATGGAAAAGCAAGTTGAAGCTCAAATTCATGAAAAAAACTAAGCTTTGGAGCTTCAAAACCCTTTGCCAAAGCCAAACGAGGATGCAAGGAATAAAATCACAAAAGAAATCAACCATCTAACAATTTCGCAAGTTGTGGAATCCAACTTGTGAATTTTTCGCAACTTGCAAAATAAGAAGAGGAAAGGAATCGTTGCAGGATAGAGAGTTAATTAGTTGCAGGACAATTTCGCAACTTGCGAAACCACAATTTCAACTTATGAAATGGACAATTTCAAGTTGCGAAATTTTCGCAAGTTGCGTTTGAACTTGCGAAATCCACCTATAATCTGAGATATTTGTGCACCGACTCCGTTTGATAAATATCTTCAGATATTTGTGTGTAAATCCCTATTTTCTCCTTGTAACCCACCAATGACAATTTTTCTTGGTTGGAAAGTTAGCAGGAGGGGTGAATAGTATCTTTATATAATATCTATTGTAATTTTCTTTTAAAAAAAAGATCTCGGGGGAGTTTTTCTCGGAGACGAACTTTGTATAGTTTTTCAGAAAGTAATACACAGAGCTCTGCTCTGCCTTACCTTCTCATTTTGTTTTCTCTTTTATTTTTATTTCTAATAAATCAAACTCTGAGGATGTTTTCCCATAAAATGAGTGGCTAGGCTTTTTGTTTCTCGGAGTGAAGGAAGGTTGGTAAGGTTCCAGATACAAAAGTGGAAGTTTCGTTGTTTCAGTTTTTAATGAAGAGAAAGTGTGACCCGTTAATGGTTTTTATCTTTTTAGTTAACTTAAAATCCCTTAAAATCACCTGGGCCAACACTTGGTAAGGCAAGTGAACTCCGTCCATTGAGATCCACTAGTCTATCTCTTGTGAGCCTCTGGGAGGTGTTTTAAAGGTAGGATCATCTAGAATAGCCAACACTTGTTAAGCTTTTGGACTCCCAGTAGACATCCATTAGTTATCTCTTGCAAGCTTTTGACGGGTAATCCAAGGTTAAGGATCACCTTGAATGGCCAATACTAGGTGAGAGGTATGAACCATTGCAAGATGATTCAGTGACAGGGATTTAGTGTTTGAAACCATTAAGGGGAAGCATCTGTACCACACCAGTTAAGGTAATTACTATATGTTAAATCCCTAATGCGAGGAAAAGATCCAAGTGACCGGAATCTTCCTTTTTGTATAAGGAACCTGAGCCTAGTGATCTAAAACTCCAAGAAGCACTTTTCTTTGTAAGTAATTTCAGTTACTTTATTTTTGGTTTCACTTAAAACTAACTTTTTCACACATACTTATGTTTTCTTTTAAAGCTAACCTTGAAAAGAAAAAACACCAATTCAGTTTTTGAACTAATATCAGTTGTAATTTGAAAACCCATCCTTGTAGACGATCCTAGGGCCACTATGCTATGCTAGCTAATGCTACCCTAGTATGTGGTGAAATAGGTTTATAAATTTTATTGATTATTCCCATCTAAGGATTGAAATCAAAGCACACCAGTTGATTGAACACCAATCAACAGGGCATACACCAGTTGGGCACGAATCAAATGGCGTCGTTGCTGAGGATGGTGCCTACTTTACAGTGATATAACCTTTTCCAAAACACTTGTGATCTTCGTCACAAGTTTGGTGACTTTTCTTTTCTTTTACTAACTCTTTTTAATTGTTTCTTTTACTTGTTCATATTTTAGCTTATCTTTTAATTTAGTTTTTAGTTAATCTTAGTTTTTTTTGTAGTATTGTTTTCTTTGTTTTTGTTACAATTGTTACTAGTTGTGTATGCCATATTGGATACGAGATAGTGGAGGAAGACTTGTGAAAATTGAAACCCCTCATGAAACAGAGTTAGAATTATGCTTGAACATCATGGAAGCTATACCTAAAGATCAGCATAGTCACCATGGTCAGCAAGACAATCCCAATGCATTCAGATCAATGAGGGACCGCATGCATCCACCTCGTATGAGTGCACCATCATGCATAGTGCCTCCTACAGAGAAACTAGTAATCAAATCGAATATTGTCCCACTTCTACCTACTTTCCATGGGATGGAAAGTGAGAATCCTTACACGAATATCAAAGAATTTGAAGACGTTTGTAATACATTCCAAGAAGGAGGAGCTTCAATCGACTTGATGAGGCTAAAGTTATTTCCTTCCACTCTGAAGGATAAGGCCAAGATTTGGCTTAATTCTTTAAGGCCAAGAAATATCCGAACTTGGATTGATTTGCAAGCTGAATATCTCAATAAATTTTTCCCTACTCATAGGACCAATGGCTTGAAAAGGCAAATTTCAAACTTCTCAGCTAAGGAGAATGAGAAATTCTATGAGTGTTGGGAGAGATACATGGAAGCTATCAATGCTTGTCCTCACCATGGCTTTGATACATGGCTATTGGTGAGCTACTTTTATGACGGTATGTCTTCCTCAATGAAGCAACTCCTGGAGACTATGTGTGGAGAAGATTTCATGAGTAAGAATTCGGAGGAAGCCAGGGATTTCTTGAATTATGTTGCTGAAGTTTCAAGAGGATGGGATGAACCGAACAGGGGAGAAGTGGGAAGAATGAAGTCTCAACCAAATGCTCTTAATGGTAAGGCTGGAATGTATACCTTCAATGAAGATATTGACATGAAATCAAAAGTTACAGCTATGACAAGAAGATTGGAGGAGCTAGAACTGAAAAAGATACATGAAGTGCAAGCAGTTTCTAAAATACCAGTGCAAGTTATGCCCTGTTCCATTTGTTAATCTTATGAGCACTTGGTGGAGGAGTGTCCTACAATTCCAGTTGTTAGAGAAATGTTTGGAGATCAAGCAAATGTTATTGGACAATTCAAGCCCAATAACAATGCTTCATATGGAAATACCTACAATTCAAATTGGAGGAACCATCCAAATTTCTCTTGGAAACCGAGAGCACTTCAGTACACGCAACCAGACCAAGCATCTCAACAAGCTTCAAATCTTGAGCAAGCAATAGTGAATCTAAGCAAAGTCATAGGAGATTTTGTTGGAGACCAGAAATCCATCAATGCTCAACTCAGTCAAAGAATCGATAGTGTAAAGAATACGTTGAATAAAAGGATGGATGGAATGTAAAATGATCTATCTTAGAAGATAGATAATCTCTAATACTCAATCTCAAGGCTCACCAACCTTAACACAGTGCAAGAGAAGGGAAGGTTTCCTTCTCAACCTCACCAAAACCCCAAGGGTATCCATGAATTGGAGGCTCATGAGGGAGAATTTTCACAGGTGAGGGATGTCAAAGCCATGATCACTCTAAGGAGTGGTAAAGAGGTTGAGCTGCCAACACCCAAGCCACATGATGAAACAGAGAGTGAAAAAAAGACAGAGAAGAGGGAGAAAATCAAAGGAAAGAAGTAAGGGAGTAGAGGAAGGAAAAAGGACCATGATTCAACAGTGAATGAAGATCCGGGGAAGATAGTTATCAATGAAGATGCGATAAAGAAACACATGCCTCCACCTTTTCCTCAAGCTTTGCATGGGAAAAAGGGAATCAATAATGCATCATAAATTCTTGAAGTGTTGAGGCAAGTGAAGGTCAACATCCCATTGCTAGACATGATCAAACAAGTGTCAATTTATACAAAATTCCTTAAGGACTTGTGCACTATCAAAAGAGGGTTGAATGTGAATAAGAAAGCCTTCTTGACTGAGCAAGTAAGTGCCATCATACAATGCAAGTTTCCAGTGAAGTATAAAGATTTGGGCTACCCTACCATCTCAGTGATGATTGGAGGGAAGTTAGTGGAGAAAACTTTATTGGACTTGGGGGCAAGTGTGAATTTGCTACCATACTCTGTTTACAAGCAATTGGGACTTGGTGAATTGAAGCCAACATCAATCACTCTATCTCTAGTAGATAGATCAGTGAAGATTCCAAGAGGGATGATTGAAGATGTTTTAGTTCAAGTTGACAATTTCTACTATCCGATGGATTTTTTTGTTCTTGATATGGACCCAATTGTCAAAGGAACTAACTATGTTCCTATCATACTTGGAAGACCATTCCAAGCTACATCAAATGTTATCATCAATTGTAGGAATGGACTCATGCAATTAACGTTTGGCAACATGACATTGGAGCTCAATATCTTCTATATGTGCAAGAAGCCAATCGATCCGGAAGAAGAAGAAGGTTCAGAAGAGGTGTGCATCATTGACACTTTATTGGAGGAGCATTGTAATCAGAAAATAAAAGAGGATTTGAATGAAAGTCTTAGGGATCTTGATGAAAGGTTACCTGAACCCTCAAATTTGCTTGCTACTGTACCACCTTGGAGGAGGATAAAAGGAATTCTACCTTTGTTCAATGAGGAGAAGACACAAGAAGCTGTTAAAGAGGAGGCCCCATAGCTTATTCTAAAGCCACTACCCACGGAGTTGAAGTATGCATACCTAGAAGAGAATAAGAAGTGCCCTGTTGTTATATCTTCATCTCTTACCACTCCTCAAGAGGAGTGTTTACTTGAAGTTCTCAGGAGATGTAAGAAAGCAATAGGATGGCAAATATATAACTTGAAAGGTATCATCCCTTTAGTCTGTACACATCATATATACATGGAAGAAGAAGTTAAGCCAATTCGTCAACCTCAAAGAAGATTGAATCCTCATATGCAAGAGGTGGTGCGAGCTGAGGTTCTTAAGCTAATTTAGGTCGGTATTATCTACCCTATATCAGATAGCCCATGGGTGAGTCCTACTCAAGTAGTGCCAAAGAAATCAGGGATCACAGTGGTGCAAAATGATAAGGGAGAAGAAGTTGCTACACTCCTCACTTCAGGTTGGAGGGTGTGTATTGATTATAGAAAATTGAATGTTATGACAAGGAATCATCATTTTCCATTGCCATTTATAGATCAAGTGTTGGAGAGAGTCTTAGGCCATCCTTTCTATTGTTTCTTGGATGACTACTCCGGGTATTTTCAAATAGAAATTGATGTTGAAGACCGGGAGAAGACCACTTTCAGATGTCGATTTGGAACATATGCCCATAGAAGAATGCCTTTTGGTTTATGCAATGCACCTGCAACATTCCAACGATGTACGTTAAGCATTTTCAGTGATATGGTGGAGCGTATTATGCAAGTTTTTATGGATGATATCACCATATATGGAAGCGCATTTGAGGAATGCTTAGTCAACTTGGAAGCTGTTCTGAACCGATGCATTGAAAATGACTTAGTGCTTAATTGGGAGAAAGGACATTTTATGGTACATCAAGGAATTGTCCTTGGCCACATCATCTCCAAGAAAGGCATTGAAGTTGATAAAGCAAAGGTGGAACTTATTGTCAAATTGTCATCCCCAACAACTATAAAAGGAGTAAGGCAATTCCTTGGCCATGTTGGGTTCTACAGGAGGTTTATTAAAGATTTCTCTAAACTTTCAAAGCCTCTTTGTGAACTATTGGGTAAGGATGCTAAATTTGTATGGGATGAAAGATGTCAAAAGAGTTTTGAGCAACTGAAGGAGTTCTTGACAACTGCTCAAATAGTGAGGGCTCCTAACTGGTAACTACCTCTTAAAGTGATGTGTGATGCCAATGACTTAGCTATAGGAGTTGTTCTTGGTCAAAGAGAGGCTGGAAAGCCTTATGTGATCTACTATGCAAGCAAAACATTGAACGAAGCGCAAAGAAACTACACAACCACAAAGAAAGAATTGTTAGCTATAGTTTTTGCCTTGGACAAATTTCGTGCTTATCTGGTAGGGTCTTTCATTGTGGTTTTCACTGACTACTCAACTTTGAAGTACTTATTGACAAAGCAAGATTCAAAAGCAAGGCTGATTAGATGGATTCTCTTACTATAAGAGTTCAATCTCCAAATCAAAGACAAGAAAGGAGTGGAGAATGTGGTAGCTGACCACCTTTCAAGGCTGGCTATAATGCATAATTCCCATGGTTTACCTATTAATGATGATTTTCCGGAGGATTCACTCATGTTGTTAGAAGATACTCCTTGGTATGCTCATATTACTAACTATCTAGTTACTGGTGAAGTTCCAAGTGAGTGGAAAGCATAAGATAGGAAGCACTTCTTTGCAAAATTTCTTGCCTACTATTGGGAAGAACCTTTTCTTTTCAATTATTGTGCAGATCAAATAATAAGGAAGTGTGTCCCTGAACAAGAGTAACAAGGGATCCTCAGTCATTGCCATGAAAGCACATGTGGAGGCTACTTTGCCTCTCAGAAAACAGCCATGAAGGTGTTGCAATCAAGTTTCAATTGGCCATCACTTTTCAAAGATGCTCACACCATGTGCAGGAGCTGTGATAGATGTCAAGGGCTTGGGAAGTTAACACATAGGAACCAAATTACTATGAACCCCATTTTAATAGTTGATCTTTTCGATGTTTGGGGCATTGACTTCATGGGACCTTTCCCTATGTCTTTTGGTAACTCTTATATTTTGGTGAGGGTAGACTATGTTTCTAAATGGGTTGAGACAATCCCCCGTGTAAACACAATGACCATAGAGTTGTTCTCAAGTTTCTCAAAGAGAACATTTTTTCAAGATTTGGGGTGCCCAAGGCCATAATCAGCGATGGAGGTACTCATTTTTGCAACAAGGCTTTTGAAACTCTCTTAGCCAAGTATAGGGTGAAGCACAAGGTAGCTACACCTTACCACCCTCAGACTTCTGGGCAAGTTGAGTTAGGAAACAGGGAAATCAAGAATATATTGATGAAAGTGGTGAACACGAGCAGAAAAAATTGGTCTGTTAAGCTCCATGATTCACTACGGGCATACAAAACAACTTATAGGACTATTCTTGGCATGTCTCCTTATCGCCTAGTCTATGGCAAAGCATGCCATCTCCCTGTGGAAGTTGAATACAAGGCTTGGTGGGCAATTAAGAAGGTAAACATGGACTTGAACAGAGCCAGGATGAAGAGGTGCTTAGACCTTAATAAGATGGAGGAATTGAGAAATGATGCCTACATCAATTCCAAAATTGCAAAACAGATGATGAAAAGGTGGCATGATCAGTTAATCTCCAACAAAGAATTTCAAAAGGGACAAAGAGTCTTACTATATGACTCTAGGCTCCACATCTTTCCAAGAAAGTTAAAATCAAGGTGGATATGCCCTTTCATTATTCACCAAGTGCATTCCAATGGAGTAGTAGAACTACTCAATTCCAACTGCACAGACACTTTCAAAGTCAATGGCCACCGTCTCAAGCCATTCATGGAGCCTTTCAATCAAAACAAGGAGGAAGTTAGTCTCCTTGAGCCACAACAATCTTAACCAAAAAGGGATAGATGGACTTAGTCTTTCTGAAGACTAACAAAGTCCATGTTTTTTTGTTTCAACTTTGTTGATTTAAAAGCTTTATTATTTGTTTTAATTTTAATTCTAACTTTAATTTATTTTATCTTGATCTAACATAGACTTTTTGAATGATCAAAATTAGGAGGAACTTCAAAGGAATTGGAGAAAAGCCTTAAAGAACCAAAGAAGGAGAAAAAGCCTGAAAAACAGAGCAATATTTCAACTTGCGAAAATTTCGTAAGCTGAAATTCCAACTTGCGAAAATGGGGGCCAACTTGTGAAATCCTCAAAGCTCAAATTTGCAAGTCCACTATTCAACTTACGAAAATTTTCGCAGCCTGCGAAAGCACCTCCAGGCATACGTGTGTCATTTCGCAAGTTCATTTTCCATTTTCACGGCTGTGAATCAACTTGCGAATCAAGTTGCAAAATGGGCAACTTGCGAATCAACTTGCGAATTATAGGGAACTTGCGAAAATGCCAACCGTCATTTAAATCCATATGTAAACCCCTAATTTCTTCCATTTTCATTTCACACAACCATTCTAGGTTGCGAAAAAGCCCTATCAAGTTGCGAAGCCCCAAATTCCAGAGCATCTTCTCCATTGGAAGCCTTAAGGTCGTGCGTCTAAAGAGGAATTACCTTCGCGCACCCAACACGCACCCTGTGGAACACAAGCCAAGCAATTCCTCTCCATTTCAGCCATGACCAAGACAAGAGAAGCCCATGTCGTGTCTCCATCAACTCGCAATCCAAGGCCAAGAGCTTCACCTACACGAGATTCCACATCTGAGGCCCCACAGGCCCCTGCCATTCCACCTTCTAAGGGTGGAGTGCCATCTAACCCTCATCAGCGCAACTATAAGACAAGGAGACCACTCATTGCACTTGGGGCAAGCACTTCGTGCCCCAATAGATCAGTTTGTCACCCTCTTGTAAAAAAAGCCAAAGTTTCAAACCCAGGAGAGTCATCTGCACCTCCACAGCCTCAGCCGCCTGCTACTGGGATGACTCCAAAAGCAATTATCAGGCGACCTATGGTTACACAACCACCTATTGAGGGTAATTTGGATTGCAAAGCCAGGCCATTCCACTCTGAGCTATGTTTTGATATGGAGACTTTCAGACAACAACCGGAGCTTAGAGATTCATTCTGCCTACTACAGAGATACCATTTGGAGCACCTGATGACTCCTAGGGACTTCTTCTATCTCTAAGTAGCATGATTTGTTCCTAGATGGCGTCTCAGCTGATTCATGTCCAGCTGGTGTCCCTTGATTTTGGTCCTCAAGGAGTAATTGATTACTACCAAAAAGTGCTATTTTGTAGACCTAATTATAATGGTTTTAAGCACCTTTGTGTAGTAATCATTTTCATTTAACCCAATTAATTCATTAAGGTCCTTAGTAATTGGTTTTAACCATTTTGTGGCAAGTTTACATGTTTTTATCAACTTATGAATCAATTCAAGCATGCCAAATTATGGAGGAGCTACTTGGACAAGTTAAAGGAAGGATTTTGGAAGTTTACAGGCTTGAATTTCAAGTGGAAGCACGAGCACAAGCAAAGAGAAGCGAAGAGGAGAACAGAGGACAGCAGCTGCAGTCTTCTTTCGCACTTTTTGGGCACTTCCCGAAGTCCATTTTCTACATACTATATACCATTTCAAATTTCAGGAAGTCAAGAATCCAATGCTTCAAACCGTGTACAAATTGGAGCTGAAATGAGGAAGATATGGCCTTCGGAAGACAACTGCATCAAACCTTGCGAAAATTTCGCAAGGTGAATTTCTCCTTGCGAAATTTCGCAAGGGGATTTTCCTCATGGTGCGAAATTTTGCCATTTCACAATATTGCGAAATTTCGCAAGGAGAAATTCACCTTGCGAAATTGCCAAATTTCCTCTGTTTCTCCACGCACACACCACCGACTTCCCATATATTTTTAGCTTGATATTTTCTCGTGTAAATTCCTTTTGTAACCTTGTATTCAGCCGACATAAGGCTTTATCTTGTAATTTTGCTATATATAGAGGTGCACAACGCCTCCAGGAGCATATATAATTGGGGGATCGATCCTCTGTACATTAACTTAGAAATATATAAAGCTTTGTTTTTCTCTCTTCTCCTGTTTTTCCCCATTTCTATTTTCTTAGTAGCCAAACAGCCTCTGAGGACTTTTCCTCAGAGGATGATTGGCTAAACCTTTTAAGTTTCTCAAAGTATGGATGTTATGTGATGGCTTGGATGCAATCCCATGGAAATTTCTCGCACTTGGAAGGTAAGGTAGTCGTTTTTCATTAATAGTTCATTACTGCAAAGTTTGGTTTTTATTTCCTTTGGACAACTTCCAACGGCCAATACTTGATAAGCTTTTGGATTTCTATCCATTAGTTATCTCCTACGAGCTATTGGAAGGTGAGGTTTTCAATTCCGAGTTTTGTATTAATCTGTTAGAACCAATTTCAATGGCCATTGAAAGGTGAGTTTATCACCTGGAATGACTTTGAGTTGCCAATATTTGGTAAGCTTTTGGCTTTAGACCATTAGTTATCTCTTACGAGCCATTCAAAGGAAGTCTAAGGTGAATAACCATTGATGAAATTCACTACCATCTGTTTTGCCATTTTAAAGGATTAAAACTTGATTTGCTAAATCCATACCGGTTCGGGAAGCAAGCATCACCATAGTTGCAACCCCAACGCGAGGAGCCTATCCTGAGATTTCCAATTTTCATAAGAGCCAGAGCATAGCTATCCTATCTTTGAGAAACTTGTTTTTACACCCTTTCATTTTAGTCTTTAATGTTAGATTAAATTAGTTTAAATCTCTCTAAAACATTTTCATCTTCTTTTAAAGCTAACATCCATAAGAAAATCACCTATTTTCCTAATTTGAATATCACTTGTGTTTGCGAAAACCCTTCCCAGTGAACGATCCTAGAACCACTATGCTATAGTAGCTTGGCTACTTTAGTAATAGTATTTAAGGTATAAATTTTGTTGATACGCCTTTAAAGCTAAGCTACCATGAGTCGCATCAAATGGCGCCGTTGCCGGGAAAGGTGCCATAAGCACAGTGAAGCAACCATTAAGGGTAACTTGTGATCTTCATCACAAGTTTGGTGAGTTTTCTTATAATTTTTTTATTTTTTTTGTAGTTTAGTTTTTATTTAGTTAATTTTTTATTCTCTTTTCTTTTATTTTTGTTTTAAATTCAATTTGTGCATTCCTTGTTGGATTCGAGACCAAGAGGGAACCCTGGTACAAGTTGAAGAAAAGAGCCTTCGTTGAATATCATTTTTTTTTTTTTAGAAATGGAAATTCCACATGAAGATCAAAGCTCTCATTATGATCATGAGAAGGACAAATTTGCATACTTATCCATGAGGGATCGGATTGAATTAGGGAAAAGGCAGGTTCAACAAAGCTAATGGGGTAGTAAGGATGCTTTGAATGAAGACATGAGCATGAAGGCAAAGCTAGCATCTATGGCTAGAACGATAGAAGAGTTTGAATTGAGAAATGTGCATACTGAAGCACAACCACAAGCCATGCCAACTTCATTTGAGTATGTAAACCATCCCAACCTTACAAGCCAACCTCAACATCAACCGAATGACAAATTCGCATACCTATCCATGAGGGATCGGATTGAATTAGGGAAAAGGCAAGTTCAACAAAGCCAATGGGGTAGTAAGTATGCTTTGAATGGAGATGATTCATATGGGCATACGGTAGGGGAGTGCCCTACCATTCCAACTGTGAGAGACATGTGCGGTTACCAAAGATCCTACACCTCAAGTTGGAATAACCATCCCAACCTTACAACCCAACCTCAACCTCAACCATCAATGAGTACATCTTCATTGGAGCAAGCCATTTTGAAGATAAGCAAAGTCATGGAGGACTTTGTAGGTGAGCAACAAAAGATCAACTCTCATCTTAATGAAAAGATTGATAATTTGGAGAGTTCAATAAATGTAAGAATGGAGGAGGTTTATAATGATCTATCACTAAGGATAGAAAAAGTTCAAGACTCCATTGAGAAGCTCACCAATCTCGACATAGCAAGGGGGAAAAGGAAGCTTCCTCCTCAACCCCACCATAACCTTCAAGGAACCAATGCAAAAAGATCAAGGAAAGTGTTGATGATCGACACTTTGGTGGGTGATTGCTATGAAAACTCTATGGACCAACCTTCCATTGAAAATCATAAGGTTCAAGATGATAAAGGGTTACCTGAACCCTTTAAAGCATCCACTTCTCCAGGGAAGAGAAGAGAAACGAATTCCCTTGGACCAAATGGGAAGGATGCCAATTTTGTTTGGGATCCAGGGGGAATTCAACATGAAGTGGGTGTGTGAGTGAGGATGAGCTAAATAGTTCATCTTCTTTTTGGGGTACATGCTATCAGCTTCATTTAAATTCTATGCTTTCTTTAAATTTATGCATGTTTTAGTTTGAATTCTTAGCTTTAATTTAGTTTTAATATATTTTTAAGATGAGTTTTGAAGTGTTCATGCAGGTACGATGCTTGCAAAAATCGAAATGGAGGTGAAACAGAGGAAACAGGGGAGCCAAAATGCATAAGCAAAGCTCTCAGTGGAATTTCGCACCATGAACACACTCAGTGAGAATTTTTCGCACAGTAACAGTGCATGGTGCGAAAAGGAATTTCTATACATTTTGGAAAGCCAAGCCTCCCGGTTGCTATCTTCGCACCTCAATTACCAGTGCGAAATGATTTTCAAGCTAATTTCTAAAAACAAAGCTCTCGGGAAGGCCTTTTTCTTGAATTCCATGTTTTTCCAAGTTTAAAAATTCATGAATGCATTTCCAAACCTTTTGTTTTCAAATCCAAAACCAATTTTCTAGTTTTCTGCCATTAGAAACCTTCATTTCATCCATTCTAAGCCTTAGGAACCCAATTTTAGAAATCTGATCCATCCAAAACTTTTTAAAAATCGAATTTCAAAACCATTCCATGCATGGCCGTCCACTTTGATTTTCATTTTCCATCATTTAATTTTGTTTTTCATCATTTAAAAACTACCCAAACACCTTAGGAATCTTGTTTAGAGCCTAACCATACCCTTTAAAAACTATTTTTGAATTTTTTCCCAAAACTTGGAAAACACACAATCGGGCTTCAAAGGAGGTGAATAGTGACTATGCCAATTTTGGCACTCACTGTTCACTCCTCCTTTGTTTTCCCCTGTTTTAGCCAAAAATCTCCAATTTTAACACCCCTGCAAGCTACATTCAAATGTCATTGCAACTTATATGAGTATACCATCATGGCATGGACCCTTTGAGCCTTGTCCTCAGCTGCTCAAAGTGGGGCCCACTCATCATTTTTGTAAATATTTAGTATAAATTCCTCTCTCATTCAATTTTTGAATTTTGAAACAGGTGGTTCAACCTTCTCAACTCCAAGTCCACATCACATGAGGTACCACTTCCTTCCTCCTTATTTTCGATTCAAACATTGAGGACAATGTTCATCTCGGTTGGGGGGAGAGATGAGGAAGTAAATATTAGTTTAAATTTTTATCATACTTAGTTAAATTAGCTACTTTTTGTTTAAATTTTTAAAATTTTTGCTTTAAACTCCATGGATATTAAGGATTAACTCTCAAAATTAAATGAGAGAAGTCGAGTTTCAACTTGATTACATGAGTCTTAGAGTTTGTATTATGCTCTTCTAAAAGTTGATGAATTGTTGAAACTCCCATTGCATGCAAACTTATCTCTTCCACCTTAAGCTATTCGCACACACATACATTAGATTCCGGTTATAAGATGTGAAACTATCTCACCCTCTAAGCTTGAGAAATCATAATTTGACACCTTTAACCTCTCTTTAATAGTGTTGGGACACCTCATAAAGACCAATGAGTCTTTGAAAAAATAGAAAAAAGAAAAAGAAAAAGAAAAAGAAAAAAAATATAGAATAAACTTCTTTGCTTGCCTTGAAACCTGAGCATGGTCCGAAGGGGTGGCAAAAGCCTTTAAAGCCTGGTGCCCTAAGCCTTTATTGGTTGGGAGTCACCGATCCTCTGCTTGTTACATGGGTGAATTGGTTAAGTTTAGTAAGTGAAAAGAATTGTGAATAAGAGGTGCGTTCCTAGCCTATCAAGAGATGGTTAATTTTGCTAAGCTTAAAGAAAGACTTAGGTTGGGGGGAGATGATAGTTATCCATACTTGATTACTACCCAAAAGTGCCATTTTACACCTTTAAGTCATTATGTTTTAAGCACTTTTGTGTAGTAATTCTTCACCTTTATTCCAATTGGCATGTTAAGGACCTAGAAATGACTTCTAATCATATTTGTGGCTAGTTTTAGTGTTTTGACATCTTTTTGGATCATTAAGACAAGCCAACCAAAGAAGAAAAGCAAAGAGAAGCAAGGAGGAAATCTGAAGTCAGCAGCTGCAGTGTTATTTGGCACTTTTGGAGCACTTCCCGAAGTCCATTTTTTACATTCTATATACCGTTTCGAAGCTCAAGAAGTCAAGAATCCAACGCTTCAAACCGTACACGATTTGGAGCTGAAACGAGGAAGTTATGACTTTCGGAAGAGAACTGCTCCAGGTGTGCGAAAATTTCGCACACCTTCTGAAGGGTATGCGAAATTCGCATACCTGTGCGAAATTCCTTCTAAATGGTGTGCGAATTTCGCACACCCCCTCCCCTGTTTTGCCGACTCCACTTTAGATATTTTCTTAAGTTTCTTTTGATGTAATTTCCTTTCTTCTCCTTGTAGCAAGCCAATGAAAAGCTTTGCTTTTGTAAAAACTATATAAGGGGTGGAAATCACCTCTTGAAGAATGTAACACGAGTGTTGAGCTGAACACTTAGCAATATACAGAGCACTCTTATTTTCTATTTTCTCGTTACTATTTTCTCTTTCTTGGAAGCCAAACAACCTCTGAGGATGTTTTCTCAGAGGATGAGAGGCTAAACTCTTGGTTTCTTGGAGTGAAGGAAGCTAGGTGAAAAGTCCAGATGAAAAGTTGGAAAATGCTCGTGCATTAAATTCAGGTAGTTGAAGTTCATAAATGGCTTTTTAATCTAAAGTTTTGCTTTAAATCCCTTAGAATCACTTTGAATGGCCAATACATGGTAAGCTTCAGGTCTTTATGGATGCTTATTGCTAGATCCATATTAGTCCATTAGTTATCATGTACGAGCCATTGGAAAGTGGTTCAAGGTGAAGACCTATATAGTATCTAAAGCCATTAATGGACCTTGACTACCATTTCTATTGATTTTTATGGATTAAATCTTCATTGTCAAACCTACACCGGTTCGGGAAATAACTAGAGGTTAAATCCCCAATGCGAGGAGAAAAATCCGGAATTTTCCACTTTGCATTTTAAACTTGATCCTAGCAATCCTTAGCTCCGAGAAACTTTCTTTCTTCCATTTTTAATTAGTTTATGTTAATTTAGTTTCAAATACTTTCAAAACAAATTTTATTTTCTTTTTAAGCTTTAAGTTTTTGATAAAGGAAATCATTAAATCTAATTTCTAATCATGAGTATATCACTGGTAGAATGAAAACCCATCCCAGAGTTCGACCCTAGAGCCACTATACTATAGTAGCTTTGCTACACTAGTATGAGGTCATAGGTTTTATAAATTTTTTTTGATTAAATGACCCGATTGGATTTCCATGTGCGAATCAAAATGGCGCCGTTGCCGGGGATGGTGCCACAATACAGTGATACAACCTTTTAGAGGCTACTTGTGACTTTCATCACAAGTTTGATAAGTAGAGATTTGTGCATGCCCTATTGGATTCGGGACCAAGAGGGAAGATTAGTAAGGATTGAGAATCCTCAAGACACAGAGTTGAATATCTGTGTAAACATCATGGACCCTCCACAAGAGGATCAGAATTCTCAACAAGGTCAAGGAGGGGGTAATCCAAATGCATATCTATCCATGAGGGATAGAATGCACCCACCAAGGATGAGTGCACCCTCATGCATAATACCTCCTCTTGAGCAGCTGATTATAAGGCCCCATATTGTGCCCCTTCTACCAAATTTCCATGGAATGGAGAGTGAGAATCCATATGCCCACATCAAGGAGTTTGAGGAGGTGTGCAATACCTTTAAAGAGGGAGGAGCTTCAATAGACTTGATGAGACTCAAGCTATTCCCTTTCACTTTGAAGGACAAGGAAAAATATGGCTTAACTCTTTAAGGCCAAGGAGCATAAGGAATTGGGTTGATCTTCAGGCCGAGTTTTTGAAGAAATTTTTCCCCACCCATAGAACCAATGGGTTGAAGAGGCAAATCTCAAACTTTTCTGCTAAAGAAAATGAGAAATTCCATGAATGTTGGGAAAGGTATATGGAGGCTATCAATGCTTGTCCTCATCATGGCTTTGATACATGGCTCTTGGTGAGCTATTTCTATGATGGAATGTCTTCCTCCATGAAGCAAATTCTTGAAACCATGTGTGGGGGAGATTTTATGAGTAAGAATCCGGAAGAAGCCATGGATTTTTTAAGTTATGTATCTGAGGTAACAAGAGGATGGGATGAGCCCAACTCAAAGGAATTGGGAAGGATGAAAGCTCCTATCAATCCAAAGGGTGGATTGTACATGTTAAGTGAAGACATGGACATGAAAGCTAAAGTGGCAACAATAGCAAGGAGGTTGGAAGAACTTGAGTTGAAAAAGATGCATGAAGTTCAAGCCATTTCCGAGACTCAAGCCCATGCCATGCCATGCACCATTTGCCAATCATGTGATCATGTGGTAGATGAGTGTCCAACCATGCCAGCTGTGAGGGAGATGTTAGGTGATCAAGCCAATGTTGTGGGGCAATTTAGGCCTAACAACAATGCACCTTATGGAAACACCTATAATTCAAGCTGGAGAAACCATCCAAATTTTTCTTGGAGACCAAAACCACCTCCATACCAACCACAAGCCCAAATTCAAGCACCTCAACAAACCTCTTCAGTGGAGCAAGCCATGGCAAACCTAAGCAAAGTCATGAGTGACTTTGTGGCTGAACAAAGGACAATCAACTCCCAATTGCATCAAAAGATTGAGAATGTTGAGAGTTCTCTAAATAAGAGAATGGATGGGATGCAAAATGATCTATATCAGAAGATAGATAACATTCAATACTCCATCTCTAGGCTTACCAACCTCAACACAGTGAATGAGAAAGGAAAGTTCCCCTCTCAACCAAGCCAAAATCCAAAGGGTGTTCATGAAGTTGAAACCCAAGAGGGGGATTCTTCAAAGTTGAGGGAGGTCAAAGCCGTTATCACATTGAGGAGTGGAAAGGAGGTTGATCAACCCTTGCCTAAGGTGAGGCAAGATGAAGAACCTTTGTCAAAGAAGACCTTGGTTAAAGAGAGCAATAACCAAGAAGAGAAGAGTGGGAAGAAAAGTGCATCCAAATCAAGCATTGAAGAAGAGCCGAGGATAGTGATTAAAGAAGATATGATGAAGAAACATATGCCTCCCCCTTTTCCTCAAGCTTACATGGAAAGAAGGAAATCAAGAATTCACCAGAAATTCTTGAAGTCTTGAGACAAGTGAAGGTGAATATACCCTTACTTGATATGATCAAGCAAGTCCCCACATATGCAAAGTTTCTGAAGGATTTGTGCACGGTCAAGAGAGGGCTACATGTGACAAAGAATGCATTTCTCACTGAGCAAGTAAGTGCTATCATTCAGAGTAAATCTCCAGTCAAGTATAAAGATCCGGGTTGCCCCACCATTGCAGTCAACATTGGAGGAACACTGGTAGAGAAAGCTTTACTAGACTTGGGGGCGAGTGTGAATTTGCTCCCATACTCTGTGTACAAGCAACTGGGACTTGGAGGATTGAAGCCCACAACCATCACTCTCTCCTTAGCTGATAGATCTGTCAAAATCCCAAGGGGAGTGATAGAGGATGTTCTAGTGCAAGTGGACAAATTCTACTATCCCGTGGATTTTGTTGTGCTTGATACCGATCCCACTGTTATGGAAGCCAATTATGTGCCAATCATCCTTGGGAGACCTTTCCTGGCTACCTCCAATGCCGTCATCAATTGTAGAAATGGGGTGATGCAGCTCACATTTGGAAACATGACTTTGGAGTTAAACATATTCCATCTTTGCAAGAGGCATCTTCACCCAGAAGAGGATGAAGGTCCAGAAGAGGTGTGCCTGATCAACACCTTGGTTGAAGAGCATTGTGACAAGAGCTTAGAAGAGACCTTGAATGAAAGCCTTGAAGTGCTTGAAGAAGGGTTACGTAAACCTTCTGATGTGCTAGCTATCATGTCTCCTTGGAGGAGACGGGAAAAGATCTTACTACTGTTCAATAGGGAGGAAATCAAAGGAAAGAGAAAGGGGAAAAGTATAGAGAAAGATGACTACATAAATGAAGAACCACAGAGGATAGTCATCAAGGAAGAAATGATGAAGAATCACATCCCTCCACTTTTCCCCCAAGCTTTGTATGGCAAAATCATACAAACCAAGTCTCAAAAGAAGGATGCAAACTTCATATGGGATCCGGGTAAGCTAAATCAGGATCAAATTTCATGGGTGAACTTAGTCTCTCCAAAGACTAAAAAGTTCATCCTCTTTTTGTTTTCTTTTAAGTTGATTTTAGTTTAACTTAGTGTTTTCTTGTATTTATGCATGTTTTGATTTCTATTTTTGATGTTAAATTCATTCTAATATGGTTTGAATTGTGTTTTTTGTGTTAAAATGTAGTTAGGAAGGCTTGAAGAATGGAGTCTTGGTGGAAACAGGGGAAAACAGGGGAGGAAAAATCAAGTTCAGCAAATTTCGCACACCCCCTTTTGAGGTATGCGAATTTCGCATACCTCCCCTACCCGGTGCGAATTCATTTTTGCTCCACTTTTCAAAATTGCATACTCTCTGTCCCCCTGTGCAAATTTCACAGGTATGCGAACCTGGTGCGAACCCGGTGCGAATTTGTTTTTGCGCCAATTTTCAAAAACACACTCTCTGTCTTGGAGAATTACAGGTATGCGAAATTTTCGCACACCATTTTAAGGTGTGCGAAACTCATTTTTTCTCTTTAAAAGCTTTCATTCTCCATTTAAAACTTCAAGCTCCTTCTTCAATTCTCTCAAAACCTCTCTTCCGATCACCCATTCCCATCCATAAAACCCTTTTCTTCATCAATCATCATCATCAACACCACCATAGCAGCCCATCTCCAATATTCCACTCCATTCCCGCGGCAATCACTATTCATCATCTTCCAAATTCGGCAATTCCATCCTCCTCCACCATCAAAATCCTTCCAATTCATCACCCAACATTCTAAAAACTTCCATAATCCCATCCAAACCTTGTTCATGCTAATCCAAAGCCCAAACCATAAGCATCCAAGCCTTAATTTCTTCAAAAGAAATTCATTGCCGCCAGCCATGGGAGCTCCAATTCTCCAATTTTCCACTTAAATAGCTCCAAATTCCAAGCCCATTCACCATGAAAAATCCTTTCCTTACCTCAGCCACCAATTCCCATCCTCAAAAGCCACAAATTCTCACCATTTCAAAAGAGCCATAATTCCTTAGCCGCGTGGGTGAATAGTGCCCTGTGCGAAATTCGCACACCCCCTCTTGAGGTATGCGAAATTCGCACACCCCTGTGCCAAAATTTTAGCTTCTCCACCCTTACCTTCCATAAACCCAAGCTTCTGAGCCTCCTTTCATCATTTCATCATGCCCAAGACCCGAGGAGGATCTACTTCAGCTTCCCAGAGTAGTCAGAGAGCCGCCCCTGTGCGGGCCCCACTTGATGCGCCCTCACTTTTACTTGATTCGGCACCTCAGAGCAGATATTATATGAGGAGAGCATCCGCCACGTCTGTGGCCCCTACACAAATTCCACCTCGGAGTCCTCCTTTAAAGAAAGCGAAGACTACAGAGCGAGGAGAGTCATCCAGAGCACCTCAGCCTTCTTCTGCCAGGCGCCCTAGACCTAGCTCGCCCATTGAGGGCAACTCCGATTGCCGATCGAGAGACTTTCATGTCGAGACCTATTTCGATCATTCTCTGATGCGACAGCGGCATGAGTTACGAGATTCATATCGTCTACTTGAGAGGTACCATCTTGTACCCTTTATGACTTTGCCCCAGTTCTTCTATCATCGAGTAGCTCTAGACTTTTACCAGTCTATGACTACTCGTGGCGTCCCGATACCAGCCTCGATCCTTTTTACCATTGATGGACGCCAGGGTATTTTGGGGGCTAGACAGATTGCCGATGCTTTCCATATCCCTTATGCACCGGCACATCCCGCTGCATTTAGACGCTGGGCCCCACTTTCTGAGTGGGACATGGTTCGTAGCCTATCTCGAGGGACATCTTCCCAGAGGACCATTTTGAGGAGAGAGCTCCCACCAGAGATGCTCTTAGTCGATGTGGTGCTTCGCGCCAATCTTTTTCCTCTCCAGCATACAGTGCAGAGGCGAGGGGCCATTTTGGAGGCATTATTTCGTATCTATGAGGGCTACTACTTTGCCCCTCATCATTTGATTATGGCCGCTCTCCTCCATTTTGAGGAGAAGGTACATAGGCGGCATCTTGCGAGGGCAGACTCCATTCCTTTACTTTTCCCTCGGCTGCTATGCCATGTTTTGGCGCATATGGGTTTTCCTGCAGACCCTCATTCTGAGCCTCGCCGCCATTGTCGAGAGACCTTCTCTCTTGACCAATGGACTCAGATATGGCTCCATCGCCAGTTGCCAGAACTTCCTGAGCCAAGGGAAGTCCCTCCTGCTCCATCCACTTCAGAGCCTCCACAGCCAGTACCAGAGGCCGCATCATCTGATGCCCCACCTGCTGTTCCTCCTATATCAGAGCCGCCCATTACTATCCCTGGTGCCGACTATCGTGCTTTGCTCGCTTCTTTCCAGACTTTGACCACTACTCAGACAGCCATTATGGAGCGCATGGACCACTTCCAGTTTCAGCAGGACCAGCAGACTCTCATTCTCCGGGAGATTCAGCAGCATCTCGGTCTTTTATCATCAGTTCCACCTGTAGAGGTTCCTTCCACAGTTGCAGCGGAGGACCCCTCCTATCCACCAGAGGAGCCTACCACTTGATCATACGATCACTCCTCTCCTTTTTTGTATCTATATGCTACGTGTTTAGATGTCTTATATATTTTGGACCACTGTTATACTGGGATTGGATGTACTCCATGTTTATTTTGTATATTGTACTCTCTCAGTTTATATAGACACCTTCTCTTTTTGTGTATTTTAGCTTCCATTTTATTTCCTCTATTCAGTACACTTATGATTTTCCTTTTCTTATGAAGCATGTGGTTTCTCCTGTTCATTCAGAGTCCCTTACTATCAGGAGGTATCACTTCCTCCCTTATTTTATCTTTTCTTTTTGGAACATTGGGGACAATGTTCGTCCTAGTTGGAGGGAGAATTGAGGAAGTAAGTTGTTGAATTGTTGGTTAAATTATTTTGCTAACAAAATTTTTTGCAAACTCTCTTTGTTTTCTCAAAGATAAATTCTCAAAAGTAAATGGGAGAAATTAAATTCTTATCTTATTGCCATAGTCTCAAAGTTTGTATTATGCTTATTAAAGTTGATAAATTGTTGAAGCTCCTTTTGTTTTCAATCTTAAGTCCTCCACTCTAATCTTTTCACACACTGAACACATTAGATTCCAGTTATAAGATGGAAAACTTTTTCACTCCCTAACTTAGGAAATTTTCAACTTGGTGCCATTTACTTCATTCTATTAGTGTTGGGACACCTTATAAAAGACCAATGTGTCTTATGAAAATAATTTTCGCTTCACTTGCTTTGAAACCCGAGCAAGGTCCGAGGGGTATATGGTGAAAATCTTTAAAGCCTGGTGCCCTAAGCCTTTACTGGTTGGGAGTTCACCGACCTCAATGCTCGTTACATGGGTGGATGGGTGAAGTACAAAAAAAAAAAAAAAAAAAAAAAAAAAAAAAGAAAAAGAAAAAGAAAAGGGGTGCGTTCTTAACCTTTTATATATGAGTAGTGTTGCTAAAGTTAGAGAAAAACCTTAGTTGGGGGGAGAATATAGTTTGACATACTATAACTGGAAACTAAGCACCTTAACACTTAGATTTTTGTGGAAGATTAAGTATTGATCCTTTGGGAGTGGAAATTATTTTGATACTCAAATTTTCATAATGCCCACTCTTTGCAAGTTGTGATTGGTAAGTTATTTGATAACTCTTGTTGATGATTGAGTTTTATATCTTTGACTTGCCATGTGAGAGTTTGATCCAATCATGCCACTTGATTATTTTTTGGAGTGATCAGCATGATTTTGTGAATTATTATTATCTATTTTTCTTTCTTTTTCTCTCCTTCATTGCTCAGGGACGAGCAATGTGTCAGTTGGGGGGAGTGATTACTACCCAAAAGTGCCATTTTACACCTTTAAGTCATTATGTTTTAAGCACTTTTGTGTAGTAATTCTTCACCTTTATTCCAATTGGCATGTTAAGGACCTAGCAATGACTTCTAATCATATTTGTGGCTAGTTTTAGTGTTTTGACATCTTTTTGGATCATTAAGACAAGCCAACCAAAGAAGAAAAGCAAAGAGAAGCAAGGAGGAAATCTGAAGTCAGCAGCTGCAGTGTTCTTTGGCACTTTTGGAGCACTTCCCGAAGTCCATTTTTTACATGCTATATACCGTTTCGAAGCTCAAGAAGTCAAAAATCCAATGCTTCAAACCGTGCACCATTTGGAGCTGAAACGAGGAAGTTATGACTTTCGGAAGAGAACTGCTCCAGGTGTGCGAAAATTTCGCACACCTTCTGAAGGGTATGCGAAATTCGCATACCTGTGCGAAATTCCTTCTGAATGGTGTGCGAATTTCGCACACCCCCTCCCCTGTTTTGCCGACTCCACTTTAGATATTTTCTTAAGTTTCTTTTGATGTAATTTCCTTTCTTCTCCTTGTAGCAAGCCAATGAAAAGCTTTGCTTTTGTAAAAACTATATAAGGGGTGGAAATCACCTCTTGAAGAATGTAACACGAGTGTTGAGCTGAACACTTAGCAATATACAGAGCACTCTTATTTTCTATTTTCTCGTTACTATTTTCTCTTTCTTGGAAGCCAAACAACCTCTAAGGATGTTTTCTCAGAGGATGAGAGGCTAAACTCTTGGTTTCTTGGAGTGAAGGAAGCTAGGTGAAAAGTCCAGATGAAAAGTTGGAAAATGCTCGTGCATTAAATTCAGGTAGTTGAAGTTCATAAATGGCTTTTTAATCTAAAGTTTTGCTTTAAATCCCTTAGAATCACTTTGAATGGCCAATACATGGTAAGCTTCAGGTCTTTATGGATGCTTATTGCTAGATCCATATTAGTCCATTAGTTATCATGTACGAGCCATTGGAAAGTGGTTCAAGGTGAAGACCTATATAGTATCTAAAGCCATTAATGGACCTTGACTACCATTTCTATTGATTTTTATGGATTAAATCTTCATTGTCAAACCTACACCGGTTCGGGAAATAACTAGAGGTTAAATCCCCAATGCGAGGAGAAAAATCCGGAATTTTCCACTTTGCATTTTAAACTTGATCCTAGCAATCCTTAGCTCCGAGAAACTTTCTTTCTTCCATTTTTAATTAGTTTATGTTAATTTAGTTTCAAATACTTTCAAAACAAATTTTATTTTCTTTTTAAGCTTTAAGTTTTTGATAAAGGAAATCATTAAATCTAATTTCTAATCATGAGTATATCACTGGTAGAATGAAAACCCATCCCAGAGTTCGACCCTAGAGCCACTATACTATAGTAGCTTTGCTACACTAGTATGAGGTCATAGGTTTTATAAATTTTTTTTGATTAAATGACCCGATTGGATTTCCATGTGCGAATCAATACTATACTCGGAAGCTAATCACATTAACACTTAGCTTTTAGTGGAAGAATTTGATTTGGATCTTTTGAGAGTGGAAATTCTTTTGATGCTTAAACTAGCATAATATCCATTCTTTGTACTCTATGATCAAGTGAATGCTTTGACAACTCTTATTATAGGTTGAGTTTCACATCTTTATTGATCCATGGATGTCCATCATGCCACTCATATCATTTTTTGGAGTGATTTGCATGATCCCTTTTATGTATATTATTATAGTTACTTAGTTTTTATCTCCTCCATTGCTAAGGGACTAGCAATGAGTCGGTTGGGGGGTGTGATTATTACCAAAAAGTGCTATTTTGTAGACCTAATTATAATGGTTTTAAGCACCTTTGTGTAGTAATCATATTCATTTAACCCAATTAATTCATTAAGGTCCTTAGTAATTGGGTTTAACCATTTTGTGGCAAGTTTACATGTTTTTATCAACTTATGAATCAATTCAAGCATGCCAAATGATGGAGGAGCTACTTGGACAAGTTAAAGGAAGGATTTTGGAAGTTTACAGGCTTGAATTTCAAGTGGAAGCACGAGCACAAGCAAAGAGAAGCGAAGAGGAGAACAGAGGACAGAAGCTGCAGTCTTCTTTCACACTTTTGGGGCACTTCCTGAAGTTCATTTTCTACATACTATATACCATTTCAAATTTCAGGAAGTCAAGAATCCAACGCTTCAAACTGTGTACAAATTGGAGCTGAAATGAGGAAGATATGGCCTTCGGAAGACAACTGCATCAAACCTTGCGAAAATTTCGCAAGGTGAATTTCTCCTTGCGAAATTTCGCAAGGGGATTTTCCTCATGGTGTGAAATTTTGCCATTTCGCAACATTGCGAAATTTCGCAAGGAGAAATTCACCTTGCGAAATTGCCAAATTTCCTCTGTTTCTCCACGCATACACCACCGACTTCCTATATATTTTTAGCTTGATATTTTCTCGTGTAAATTCCTTTTGTAACCTTGTATTCAGCCGACATAAGGTTTTATCTTGTAATTTTGCTATATATAGAGGTGCACAATGCCTCCAGGAGCATATATAATTGGGGGATCGATCCTCTGTACATTAACTTAGAAATATATAAAGCTCTGTTTTTCTCTCTTCTCCTGTTTTTCCCCATTTCTATTTTCTTAGTAGCCAAACAGCCTCTGAGGACTTTTCCTCAAAGGATGATTGGCTAAACCTTTTAAGTTTCTCAAAGTATGGATGTTATGTGATGGCTTGGATGCAATCCCATGGAAATTTCTCGCACCTGAAAGGTAAGGTAGTCGTTTTTCATTAATAGTTCATTAGTGCAAAGTTTGGTTTTTATTTCCTTTGGACAACTTCCAATGGCCAATACTTGATAAGCTTTTGGATTTCTATCCATTAGTTATCTCCTACGAGCTATTGGAAGGTGAGGTTTTCAATTCTAAGTTTTGCATTGATCTGTTAGAACCAATTTCAATGGCCATTGAAAGGTGAGTTTATCACCTGGAATGACTTTGAGTTGCCAATATTTGGTAAGCTTTTGGCTTTAGACCATTAGTTATCTCTTACGAGCCATTCAAAGGAAGTCTAAGGTGAATAACCATTGATGAAATTCACTACCATCTGTTTTGCCATTTTAAAGGATTAAAACTTGATTTGCTAAATCCATACCGGTTCGGGAAGCAAGCATCACCATAGTTGCAACCCCAACGCGAGGAGCCTATCCTGAGATTTCCAATTTGCATAAGAGCCAGAGCATAGCTATCCTATCTTTGAGAAACTTGTTTTTACACCCTTTCATTTTAGTCTTTAATGTTAGCTTAAATTAGTTTAAATCTCTCTAAAACATTTTCATCTTCTTTTAAAGCTAACATCCATAAGAAAATCACCTATTTTCCTAATTTGAATATCACTTGTGTTTGCGAAAACCCTTCCCAGTGAACGATCCTAGAACCACTATGCTATAGTAGCTTGGCTACTTTAGTAATAGTATTTAAGGTATAAATTTTGTTGATACGCCTTTAAAGCTAAGCTACCATGAGTCGCATCAGTAATCAACAAAATTTATAGCCTATTACACCATGTACTAGTATAGCCTTAGCTAGCATAGCATAGTGGCTTTAGGGTCATTCACTAGGATGGGTTTTCACTCCACAATTGATATTAATTCAAAGCTAAATTGGTGCCTTTTCATTTCAAGGTTAACTTTAAAAGAAAACATAAACTTTGGTGGAAAAAGGACTGGTTTTAAGCTAACCAAAAATAGTAACTGATTTTACTTACAAAGAAAAGCGTTTCTTGGAGTTTAGATCACTAGGCTTGGGTTCCTTGTACAAAAAGGGAGTTCCGGTCAGTTGTTTCTTTTCCTCGCATTAGAGAATTAACATATAGTTAATTCTCTAGCTGGTGTGGTACAGATGCTTTCCCTTAATGGATTTAAACAGTAAATTCCTCTCACTGATGCATCTTGCAATGGCTTGTGCCTCTCACCTAGCATTTGCCATTCAAGGTGATCCTTAACCTTGGATTACTTGTCAAAAGCTCGCAAGAGATAACTAATGGATGTCTCCTGGGAGTCCAAAAGCTTACCAAGTGTTGGTTATTCTAGAAAATCCTACCTTCAAACCACCTCCCAAAGGCTCGCAAGAGCTAAACTAGTGCATCTCAATGGACGGAGATCACTTGCCTTACCAAGTGTTGGCCCAGGTGATTTAAGTTAACTAAAAAGATAAAAACCATTAACGGGTTACACTTTCTCTTCATTAAAAACTAAAACAACAAAACTTCCAATTTATGCATGAGGAAACTTACCCGGCTTTCTTCACTCCAAGAGACGAAAAGCCTAGCCTCTCATCATCTAAGAAAACATCCTCAAAGTTTGATTGGTTAGAAAGAAAAATAACGAGAAAACAAAAATATGAAGGAAAAACAGAGCAAGTGCTCTGTAAAATATATATCTTCCTCCCATCGGATTACATGATGATTGTCTTTGAGAACAAGCTCCCGAGATTGATTTGCATAGAAAATTACAAACTTTATATAAGAGGTTATTCACCCCTTTGTTCTTACTTAAAGACTAAGGAATCCTATGATAGGTGGGTTACAAGGAGAGTTTGGGGATTTAGACATCAAATATCTAAAGAAAAATATCTCAAAATGTCGGTCAGGAAGCTTCAGGAGAACACCGCAGCACTGTGCAAAATGGCTGAGAAATTTTCGCAGCAAAAGGACAATATTTTCGCAGCCAAAGGCTGATTTCGCAGTCGTGCAACATTCTGCCTTCAGCTTGGAGTGATCTGCTTGCAATGGCTGTAACTCCTTCATTTCAACTTTGAATCGTGCACCGTTTGAAGCATTAGATTATTGACTTCCTGAGCTTCGAAACGAAATATAGCATGCATAAATTGAACTCCAGAAAGTGCTCCAAAAGAGGCTGAAATGACTGTCATCAAGAATGCTTCATGTTAGATTTCTCTTTGCTTCCCCTCCTTGCATTCCGGATTTGCTTATGGAAAAGGACTTTAAAGCTTCAAAGCTTTGGTTCTTTATGTTTCTGAGCTTTCCATTTGCTTTGCCATGGATTCCAAAGAACTCTCCTCAATCTTGGATTGCTTTGGTGATCAAATTACTAACAAAACACCAAAACTTACACACTTTGATTAGAAATGATTGCAAAGGTCTTTAATATGCTAATTGGGTTAAAAGGTAATAACTACTACTCAAAAGTGTTTAAAAGAGTTAATTGCAAGCTATGAAATAACACTTTTTGAGTAGTAATCATAGCACTAGACTTCTATCAGTCTGTGACTACTCATCACGTCCGGAATCCTAATGTCATCCACTTCACTATTGATGGACGCCATGGTATCCTTGGAGCTAGACACATTGCAAAGGCCCTGTATATTCCATATGAGCTTGTGAGTCTAGTAGATTTCAGAGAGTGGTCCCATTTTTCTCAGAGGAACATGGTCCGTATATTGTCCAGGGGGACCTCTACACATTCATTTCTTCTTAGAAAGAAGCTTCCACCTGGAATGCTCCTTGTAGATGTGGTGTTGCGCTCCAACTGATTTCCACTTCAGCATAAGGTGCAGAGGAGATGAGCTATATTGGAGGCTTTATTTCAGATATCAGAGGGTTTCTACTTTGGCCCTCATCATTTGATTATTACCTCTCTTCTCCACTTTGAAGAGAAGGTCCATAGGAAGAAGCTCCAGAGAGCATATGCCATTCCATTACTTTTTCCCAAGCTGCTCTGTCAAATATTAGAACATTTAGGCTATCCTTCTGAGCCTTAGCTTAAGCGTTGCTGCATTTGTCGAGAGCTATTCACTCTCAACAAATGGAATCATTTAACGACCTATGTTGCACCTCTAAGAGCCCCAGAAATGGCAGCACCTCCAGATCCACCACAGGCACAGCAGGCTGAGATACCTACAGAGATCATACCACCTGCCCTTGCAGTAGCTTCTACAGTGCCCACCCCTAAGGCTACATCTTCTACTCCTCCTACCACTCCTAAAGTTCCACCAGTTGTACCAGCTACATCAGCACCTCCTCCATCTAAGTCCTCTATCACCATATCCACTTCAGAGTTTAGAGGCCTATGTCATACATTGCAGACATTAAGCACCACTCAAGGTGCTCTCCTCCAGCAGATGGCAGTCATACGTGCACATCAGGATCAGCTTATTGCCATGTAAACCCAGTATACTCCCATCCTTAGTTAGATACAATAGCATTTGGGTATTCTACCACCACCTAAGCATGATATGTCTGGCCCATCAGAGCCTACAACTCCATCTGAGGAGGCTACTCCAGCTGAGCAAGCTATTCCATAAAAGGATACTCTAGCAGAGCAGACTATGCCTCATGAGGAGACTACTATAGTAGAGGTCGAGACTCCTATCTAGAGCCCTCAGGAGACCACAACAAAGGCATCGTCTCCACATGATCCTCCCATGACTACCTGATCATCTATCTATTTTTTGTATTTACTTATTATAGTAGAACTGTTAATCCCATGTTTTTTATGTTTTATATACTGGGATTAGAAGTATTACTTGTGCATATTTCATATTGTACTTTCTTAAAGTAATACATATCCATCATTTTTTAGCATACTTGGCATATTTTTATTTATTTCCTCTACTCATTATTTTTTTTTATTGTTTTTTGAATCATGTGGTTTCTCCTATACAATTCAGACTCTATTCCACTCAGGAGGTACCACTTCCTCCCTTTATTTTCAATTGCTCTTCAAACATTGAGGGCAATGTTCAGCATGGTTAGAGGGAGTTGAGGAAGGAAGTATTGTTTATAATACTAGGTTATAAATGGTAATTTAGTTATTTTTTGTTTAAATTTAAATTTTTTTTTAATACTCTTCATGGTTATCAAGGAAAAATTCTCAAAATGAAATGGGAGAAATTGAATTTTTGTCTTTTTACTTGACTTAGAGTTTGTATTAAGCTTATTAAAGTTGATGAATTGTTGAAACTTCTATTGAATTCAACCTTATTTCTTCCACTTTAAGCTTACCACACACTATGCACACTAGGTTCTGATTATAAGATGAAAAACTATTTCACCCCTTGACTTAGGAAATTTTAGACTTGGTACCTTTGACCTCATTTTAATATTGTTGGGACACCTCAGAAAAGGTCAATGAGTCTTTGAAAAGAGAAGAAAAAGAAGGAAAAAAACAAAATAAAAAAAATGTTTTACTTGCCTTGAAACCCGAGCAAGGTCTGAGGGGTATATGGTGAAAATCTTTAAAACCTGGTGCCCTAAGCCTTCATTGGTTGGGAATCACCGACCTCAATGCTCGTTACAAGGGTGAATAGGTGGAGTTTAACATACTGTAGGTACTTGGGTATTGAATTCCAATCTTAAAAGTCCGGGGTAAAATTCGAGGAGTTAGTGGTCGAAAGATCCTTGAAGCCTGATGCCCTATACCTTAATTGGTTGGGAGTCATTGATGGACCCCCGTTACATGGACAATTTTAAAAAGAATACCTTTAAGCTTTGTACTCCTATAAGAAAAAAAAAGTGTGAAATAAATGAGGTGCGTTCTTAGCCTATTGGAGGTTGTCAGTTTGCTAAGTTTTGAAAAAGAGCTAGGTTGGGGAGAGAGATTAGTTCAGCATACAATATTCAAAAACTAATAAGTAACACTTAGATTTTTGTGGAAGAGTAAGGATTAACCCTTTGGGAGTGGAAATTCTTTTAAAGCTTAAATTTGCATAATGCCTTCTCTTTATGAATTGTGATTAGGCAAGTTATTTGATAACTCTTTTTGAAGTTTAAGTTTTATATCTTTAATGTTCCATGTGAGAGTATGATCATCATGCCACTTGAAATTTTTTGGAGTGATCAGCATGATGTTGTAAATTATAGTATTGTGTATTTTTATTTTTCTCTCTTTCATTGCTAAGGGACTAGCAATATGTCGGTTGGGGGGAGTGATTACTACTAAAAAAGTGTTATTTTATAGCTTGTAATTGACTCTTTTAAACACTTTTGAGTAGTTTTTATTACCTTTTAACTCAATTGGCATGTTAAGGACCCTTACAATCGTTTCTAATCAAATTGTGTTAAGTTTTGGTGTTTTTCATAACTTTTTTATCACCAAAGCAATCCAAGAATGAGGGAGATCTTTGTATAGTTCATGGCAAATCAAGTTGAAGCTCAAATTCATGAAGAAACTAAGCTTGGGAGCTTCATAACCCTTTGCCAAAGCCAAACGACGATGCAATGAAGAAAATCATAGAAGAAATCAACCATCCAACAATTTCGCAAGTTGTGGAATCCAACTTGCGAAATAGGAAGAGGAAAGGAATTGTTGCAGGACAGAGAGATACTTAGTTGTAGGACAATTTCGCAACTTGCAAAACCATAATTTCAACTTGCGAAATCCACCTGTAATCTGAGATATTTGCGCACCGACTCCGTTTGATAAATATCTTCATATATTTGTGTGTAAATCCCTATTTTCTCCTTGTAACCCACCAATGACAAGTTTTCTTGTTGGGGAAGTTAGCAGGAGGGGTGAATAGACTCTCTATATAATATCTATTGTAATTTTCTTTTAAAAAAAAAAGATCTTGGGGGAGTTTTTCTTGGAGATGAACTTTGTATAGTTTTTCAAAAAGTAATACACAAAGCTCTGCTCTACCTTACCTTTTCATTTTGTTTTCTCTTTTATTTTTAGTTCTAGCAAATCAAACTCTGAGGCTGTTTTCCCAGAGGATGAGTGGATAGGCTTTTTGTTTCTCGGAGTGAAGAAAGCTTGGTAAGGTTCCGGATACAAAAGTGGAAGTTTCATTGGTTCAATTTTTAATAAAGAGAAAGTGTGACCTGTTAATGGTTTTTATCTTTTTAGTTAACTTAAAATCCCTTAAAATTTCCTAGGCCAACACTTGGTAAGGCAAGTAGACTCCGTCCATTGAGATCCACTAGTTTATCTCTTGCGAGCCTCTGGGAGGTGGTTTAAAGGTAGGATTATCTAGAATAGCCAACACTTGGTAAGCTTTTGGACTCTTGGGAGACATTCATTAGTTATCTCTTGCGAGCTTTTGACGGGTAATCCAAGGTTAAGGATCACCTTGAATGGCCAATACTAGGTGAGAGGTATGAACCATTGCAAGATGATTCAGTGATAGGGATTTAGTATTTGAAACCATTAAGGGGAAGCATCTGTACCACACCGGTACGGGAAATAACTATATGTTAAATCCCCAATGTGAGAAAAAGATCCAAGTGATCGAAATCTCCCTTTTTGTAGAAGGAACTTGAGCCTAGTGATCTAAAACTCCAAGAAGCACTTTTCTTTGTAAGTAATTTCAGTTAATTTATTTTTGGTTTCACTTAAAACCAACCTTTTCACACATACCTATGTTTTCTTTTAAAGCTAACCTTGAAAAGAAAAAGTACCAATTCAGTTTTTGAACTAATATCAGTTGTAATTTGAAAACCCATCCCTGTGGACGATCCTAAAGCCACTATGCTATGCAAGCTAATGCTACCCTAGTATATGGTGAAATAGGTTTATAAATTTTGTTGATTACTCCCGTCTGAGGACTAAAATCAAAGCACACCAGTTGATTGAACAACAATCAACAGGGCATACACCAATTGGGCACGGATCAGGGCTCTAGATGTAATGAACAACTCTAGGCTAGGGTTGACATGAAAGACTTCAAGTTGTGAGCTCACGACTCTTGATGCTATGAACAACTTAAGGTTATGGATGACATCACCCACTCTAGGTCTTGAGCTCAAGACTCTAGATGTTATAACAACTCTAGCCCGTGGTTGACATGAATGACTTTGATTTATAAGCTCAAGGCTCTAGATGCTTTGAACAACTCTTGGTTGTGGTTGAAATGAACAACTTCAGGTCGTGGGCTTAGGGCTCTTCATGATATGAACAACTCAAGGTTATCGATCACATGAAAGATAATGGGTCATAAGTTAAGGCCTCTTGATACTATGAACAACTCATAGTTGTGGTTGACATGAATGACTCTTGGTCATGAGCTCAGGGCATTAGTTGCTATGAATAGTTGAGGGTTGTGGATAACATAGGCTACTCTGGGTCGTGAGCTCAAGCCTTTAAATGCTATGAACAACATTGAGCAGTGGTTGACATGAACAAATTTGGCTCGTAAGCTTAGGGCTTTAGATGTTATGAACAAATTCACATTATGGTTGACTTGAACGACTCTAGGTTGTGAGCTCAGGGCTCAATATTCTATGAACAACTTAAACTTATGGATGATATGAACAACTTTAGGTCATGAGCTCAGAGCCCTAGATATAGTGAACAACTCCAAACTATGGTTGGCATGAAAGACTCTGAGTTATGAGCGTATGACTCTAAATGCTATGAACAACTCAGGGCTATGGATGACATTAGCCACTCTAGGTCTTGAGCTCAGAGCTCTAAATGCTATGAACATCTCTAAGTTGTGGTTGACATGAATGACTCTAATTCATGAGCTCTAGGCTCTAGATGCTATTAATAGCTTAGGGTTGTGGAAGACATGAGGTACTTTAGGTCATGAGCTTAGGGCTCTAGATGCTATGAATAACTTTGGGTTATGGTTGAGATGAACAACTTCGGGTCGTGAGCTTAGGGCATTTGATTCTATGAACAACTTAGAGTTGTCAACGACATGAAAGACTATTGGTCATGAGCTCAGTGCTATAGATACTATGAACAACTCAGAGTTATGGTTGACATGGAAAACTCTCGATTGTGAACTCAAGGCTTTAGTTGTTATGAACAACTAAGGACTTTGGATAACATGGGACACTCTTGGTTGTGGTCGACATGAATGACTCTGTGTCATAAGCTCATGGCTCTAGATGCTATGAACAAGTTAGGGTTATGGATGACATGAAAGACTCTAAGTCGTGAGGTTAGGGCTCTAGATTTTATTAATAGCCCTACATTGTGGTTGAGATGAATGACTATAGGTCGTGAGCTTAGGGCTCTAAATGTTATGAACAATGTTGGGTTGTGGCTGACATGAATGAATCTAGGTTGTGAGCTTAAGGCTCTAAATGCTATTAACAACTCAAGGATGTGGATGAAATGAGCTACTTTAGTTCATGAGCTCAAGGCACAAGATGATATCAACAACTTTGGGATGGGGTTGACATAAATGACTCTTGGTCCTTAGCTCAAGGCTTTAAATGCTATGAGGAACTCAAGGTTGTCGATGACATGAGCTAATTTGGGTCATGAGTTGATGTCTTTAAATGCTATCAACAACTTTAGGTTGTGGTTGACATGAACGACTCTGGCTCACGAGCTTAGAGCTTTAGATGTTATGAACAACTCAGGGTTCTCAATGGGATGAAAGACATTGGGTCGTGAGTTGAGTGCTTTAAATGTTATGAACAATGTTGGGTTGTGACTGACATGAATGAATTTAGGTTGTTAGCTTAGGGTTCTAGATTTTATTAACAACTCAAGGATGTGGATGACATGAATTACTCTAGTTTGTGAGTTGAAGGCATTAAATGATATGAACAACTTTGGGTTATGGTTGACATAAATGACTCCTGGTCCTGAGCTCAA
Organism: Vitis riparia; assembly: GCF_004353265.1. NCBI lineage: Eukaryota > Viridiplantae > Streptophyta > Magnoliopsida > Vitales > Vitaceae > Vitis > Vitis riparia. The sequence continues at coordinate 196,671 of NW_023269679.1, read as the reverse complement.
GGATTTATATGCTATGAACAACTCAAGGTTGTTGATGACATGAGCTAATTTGGGTTGTGAGCTCAAGGCTATAAATGCTATGCATAACTTTAGGCTATGGTTGACATGAATGACTCTAGGTCGTGAGCTTAGAGCTCTAGATGTTATGAACAACTCAAGGTGGTCGATAACATGAAAGACTCTAGGTCATATGCTCAGGGCTCTAGATTCTATCAACACTCAAGGTTGTTGATGACATCAGCCATTCTGGGTTTTGTGCTCAAAGCTTTAGATGTTATGAATGGCTTTAGGTTATGGTTGACATGAATGACTCTAGGTCATGAGCTTAGGGCTTTAGATGCTATTAATGGCTCAAGGCTATGGATGAAATGAGCTTCTCTTGCTTGTGAGCTTAGGGTTCAAGATGCTATGAACAACTCTAGGTTGTGGTTCACATGAACCTCTCTGAGTCATGAGCTCAGGGGTCTTGATGCTATGAACAACTCAGGATTGTCGATGAAATGAAATACTGTGGGTCATGAGGTTAGGCTCTAGATACTATGAATAGCTCAAAGCTATGGTTGACATGAACGACTCTTGGTCGTGAGCTTAGGGGACTAGTTGCTATAAATAGTTGAGGGTTATGGATAACACGGGCTACTCTAGGTCATGAGCTTAAGGCTCTAGATGCAATGAACATCACTAGGTTATGGTTGATATGAACGACTCTATGTCATGAGCTCAGGGCTCTAAATGCTATGAACAACTCAGGGCTATTGATGACATGAAAGACTTTAGGTTGTGAGGTCATGACTCTAGATGCTATGAACAACTTTGGGTTGTGGTTGACATGAACGACTCTAAGTCATGAGATGAGGACTATAGACACAAAGAATGGCTTAGGGATGTGGATAACATCAGCTACTCTGGGTCGTGAGCTCAAGACTCAAAATGTTATGAACAACGTTGGGATATGGTTGACATAAAAAACTTCGAGTTATGGGCTTAGGGCTCTAAATGGTATTAAAAACTCCAGGTTGTCAATAACATAAAAGACTAAGGGTTGTAGGCTTAAGACTCTAGATGCTATGAATAGCTTAGAGTCGTGTTTCAAATGAACACCTCTAGGTCATGAGCTTAAGGCTCTAGATGCTATGAATAGCTCAAGGCTTTGTATAACATGGGCTACTCTAGGTCGTGAGCTCATGGATCTAGATGTTATGAACAACATTGGGCTATGGTTGACATGAATAACTCTGTTTCGTGGGCTCCGAGCCTTAGATGCTATGAACAACTTTGGGTGGTGGTTTACATGAACAACTCTAAATCATCAAGTTAGAGCTCTATATGCTATAAATAGATTTAGGCAAAGGTTGACTTGAATGAGTCTAGGTCGTGAGCTCTGGACTTTAGATGTTATGAACAACTCAGGGCTATTAATGACATGAAAGACTCTGAATCATGAGCTTAGGGTTGTGGATGACATGAATGACTCGAGGTTTTGAGTTAAGGGCTATAAATACCATAACATCTTAAGATTGTGGTGACATGAATGACTGTAGGTCATGTGTTCAGGGCTTTAAATGTTATGAATAGCTCAAGGTTGTCAATGACATGAGCCACTCTGGGTCTTGAGCTTAGGGCTCTAGATGCTATGAATAACACTAGGTTGTGGTTGATATAAATGACTCTAAGTCTTGAGCTCACAACTCTGCATGCTATTAAAAGCTCAGGGCTCTATATGACATGATGTAGACCCTCAATTTTGTCTCTCGACACTGACATTTATCCTTTGGGTGTCACCTGCACCCATCGTTCTCATATGGCACCACTAGGGCCCCTTTTGGGCTTAGTCGGTGTCCGAGCCTCGTGTGGGCTTGTCTGTGGTCCATTGTGGTGCGTATGTGGTTCATTTTGGAGGGTCATCGTGGCCATTTTCCTAGTTTTTCACATCACCCTATAGGAAGGAAGTGGGGTCATCCCGATGTTTTAGCTTAGTTGGAGTTTATAGGGGCATGTTGAGGTTCGGAGCACTCGGGCTTGTTTTGATCATATCTCCCTTTTTTGAACTCGGAATTGCACACTGTTTTTTTTCATGGATTCGTCACTCTTCCAGGAACATTATGTCAAATTTTCAAAATTTTTTGCAACCAGTTCGACAGGTTGGAATCCGGTTCAGCCAGTTCATCAAGTCAGCTGGTGTAAAACACTGATTTTGGTAATTTTAGGACCCAAATCCTACATGGCTCAGGCCCATAAGCTCCAGATCGGTTTTGGGCAATGTTGTGGGCCCATTTTGGGCCTTTTTTTGGGTTCCTTGAAGCCCACCACGAATCCATATGGATTCTTGGTGATGAAGCAAGCTGAAAGCTGAAGGGAGTGAGCTAGCCTCGTAAGTGCAAGAGAAATAATGGGGGGTGTGTTTTTCATGCTGATGGAGGGGATTTCGGTGCTGAAGGGGAGGGAACCCAGGAGGCTCAAATGCTGAGAGGGGTATGAGTATAAAAGGTGAGAAGATAGGGGGGGAAAAAAAGAAAGAAAATGAGGGCACTTTGGAGAGGGGATATTTTGCTGGTGAGAAAAACAGAAGGTCAGGGCACCTTCTGAGTTAAGAGCATGGGGGAAAGCTTCAGCACTGTGGTTATTTTGAAGAGGAGAGCTACAGAATCTCATTTTTTTGGAGGTCATCATCGGCATACATGGATCATATCTGGTGGAGATTCTGAGGTAAGTAAGCTGAATTTTTTTTTACCTGCAGTTTATCTTCATTTTCTTCATATGCGTTTTCTCCTTCCGCATCATCTTTTATTTCCTTTGATATGAAGATTGTATTGCTTGGGTGTGGGAAATAAAGGCCACACATGATTGTTTTTGATTGGTTATGAATGGTTTAGAAACTTTCTCACCAAATTTAGGATTTTTCATCAACCGGTTCAGCGCCATAGCTGGTTGCCTCTGTCAGCCATGAGGAACCCTTGACCTTTCTTTGTCCGGTTCTCACTCATCCAGGCTCGGAATTGAGAACCGTTTCTTTTTTTTATTCCCTTATTCAGTTATAAACTTCTTGGCCAAATTTGGGGTTTTTTATCAATCGTCTAAACCAGTTGGGAACCGGTTCAACCGGTTCAGTGCCATAGCTGGCTGCCTCTGTCAGCCATGAGGAACCCCTGACCTTTCTTTGTCTGGTTCTCACTCATCCAGGTTCAGAATTGAGAAGCGTTTCTTTGGTTTGCTTCCTTATTCAGTTAGAAACTTTCTAGCCAAGTTTGGGATTTTTTATCAACCGTCTGAACTGGTTGGGAACCAGTTCAACCGGTTCAGCACCATAGCTGGCTGCCTCTGTCAGCCATGAAGAACCCTTGACCTTTCTTTGTCTGGTTCTCACTCATCCGGGCTCGGAATTGAGAACCGTTTCTTTTGTTTGAATCCTCACTCATTTAGGAGTTTTCTAGAAAAATTTAGGAATTCTTCTCAATAGGTTGTACCAGTTGAGAACTAGTTCAACCTGTTCTGCTGGAGGACTTTAGGTAGCCCTCGATTTTGGCATTTTTTGAGCCCTTATCCATTGGGGCTCAAACCCATTTGCTATAGGGCACTTGTGAGCCATCTTGAAGGTTTAAGTCAATGTTTGATTTCAGTTAGTATGGGAAATTTTGAAGTTATGGGTGGTGTGGTCTAGATGAGTCTAGTTCGATTTGTATGACATTTGGGGAGTCCCTTACCTCATTTCAACCAGCTATCTTCATTTTTGGCACAAGCTTTGATGCTTGATTTTGAATACATGTTGCGTGGCTGACTCACCCTCTACTGTAGCACATGGCTAGAGACCACAGGTATGCATCGTTGGTTTTGATTGTTGAATCATATGCATGCATGGTGCTTAATCCTGAATGTTTGTTATGTGTTTCTCTGTGTTTGGCTGACCTTTTATGCAGCGCTTGGCTGGGGACCTGATTCATGCCTAATTGGTGTCTCAGCTGATTCATGTCCAGCTGGTGCTCCTTAATTGAGGGAGTAATCAACAAAATTTATAACCTATTACACCATATACTAGGGTAGCAAAGACAAAGCTACTATAGCATAGTAGCTCTAGGATCGTTCATTGGGATGGGTTTTCACTTTGCAAATGATATTAATTCAAAGCTGAATTGGTGCCTTTTCATTTCAAGGTTAGCTTTAAAAGAAAACATAAAGATGTTTGAAAAAGGATTGGTTTTAAGCTAACCAAAAATAGTAATTGATTTTACTTACAAAGAAAAGTGTTTCTTGGAGTTTCAGATCACTAGGCTCAGATTCCTCATACAAAAAGGGAGTTCCGATCACTTGTTTCTTTTCCTCGCATTAGAGAATTAACATATAGTTCCTTCTCTAACCGGTATTGTACAGATGCTTCCCATTAATGGGTTCAAACACTAAATCCCTCTCACTGATGCACCTTGCAATGGTTCATACCTCTCACCTAGCACTTACCATTCAAGGTGATCTTTAACCTTGGATTACCCGTCAAAAGCTTGCAAGAGATAACTAATGGATGTCTCCTTGGAGTCCAAAATCTTACCAAGTGTTGTCAATTCTAGAAAATCCTACCTTCAAGTCACCTCCCAGAGACTCGCAAGGGGTAAACTAGTGAATCTCCATGGACGAAGATCACTTGCCTTACCAAGTGTTGGCCCAGGTGATTTAAAGACATTTTAAGTTAACTAAAAAGATAAAAACCATTAAGGGGTCACACTTTCTCTACATTAAAAACTAAAACAACAAAACTTCCAATTTATGCAAGAGGGAACTTACCCGGCTTTCTTCACTCCAAGAGACGAAGAGCCTAGCTGATGCGACTCATGGTAGCTTAGCTTTAAAGGCGTATCAACAAAATTTATACCTTAAATACTATTACTAAAGTAGCCAAGCTACTATAGCATAGTGGTTCTAGGATCGTTCATTGGGAAGGGTTTTCGCAAACACAAGTGATATTCAAATCAGGAAAATAGGTGATTTTCTTATGGATGTTAGCTTTAAAAGAAGATGAAAATGTTTTAGAGAGATTTAAGCTAACTTAAGCTAACATTAAAGACTAAAATGAAAGGGTGTAAAAACAAGTTTCTCAAAGATAGGATAGCTATGCTCTGGCTCTTATGCAAATTGGAAATCTCAGGATAGGCTCCTCGCGTTGGGGTTGCAACTATGGTGATGCTTGCTTCCCGAACCGGTATGGATTTAGCAAATCAAGTTTTAATCCTTTAAAATGGCAAAACAGATGGTAGTGAATTTCATCAATGGTTATTCACCTTAGACTTCCTTTGAATGGCTCGTAAGAGATAACTAATGGTCTAAAGCCAAAAGCTTACCAAATATTGGCAACTCAAAGTCATTCCAGGTGATAAACTCACCTTTCAATGGCCATTGAAATTGGTTCTAACGGATTAATGCAAAACTTGGAATTGAAAACCTCACCTTCCAATAGCTCGTAGGAGATAACAAATGGATAGAAATCCAAAAGCTTATCAAGTATTGGCCATTGGAAGTTGTCCAAAGGAAATAAAAACCAAACTTTGCATTAATGAACCATTAATGAAAAACGACTACCTTACCTTCCAGGTGCGAGAAATTTCCATGGGATTGCATCCAAGCCATCACATAACATCCATACTTTGAGAAACTTAAAAGTTTTAGCCAACCATCCTCTGAGGAAAAGTCCTCAGAGGCTGTTTGGCTACTAAGAAAATAGAAATGGGGAAGAACAGGAGAAGAGAGAAAAATAAAGCTTTATATATTTCTAAGTTAATGTATAGAGGATCGATCCCCCAATCATATATATCCTCCTGGAGGCGTTGTGCACCTCTATATATAGCAAAATTACAAGATAAAGCCTTATGTCAGCTGAATACAAGGTTACAAAAGGAATTTACACGAGAAAATATCAAGCTAAAAATATATGGGAAGTCGGTGGTGCGTGCGTGGAGAAACAGAGGAAATTTGGCATTTTCGCAAGGTGAATTTCTCCTTGCGAAATTTCACAATGTTGCGAAATGGCAAAATTTCGCACCATGAGGAAAATCCCCTTGCGAAATTTCGCAAGGAGAAATTCCCCTTGCGAAATTTTCGCAAGGTTTGATGCAGTTGTCTTCCGAAGGCCATATCTTCCTCATTTCAGCTCCAAATTGTACACGGTTTGAAGCGTTGGATTCTTGACTTGCTGAGCTTTGAAATGGTATATAGTATGTAGAAAATGGACTTTGGTAAGTTCTCAAAAAGTGCGAAAGAAGACTGTAGATGCTGTCCTCTGTTTTCCTCTTCTCCATTGTTCTTGTTTGTGCTCGTGTTTCCACTTGAAATTCAAGCCTGTAAACTTCCAAAATCCTTGCTTTAACTTGTCCAAGTAGCTCCTCCATCATTTGGCATGCTTGAATTGATTCATAAGCTGATAAAAACATGTAAACTTGCCACAAAATGGTTAAAACCAATTACTAAGGACCTTAATGAATTAATTGGGTTAAATGAATATGATTACTACTCAAAGGTGCTTAAAACCATTATAATTAGGTCTACAAGGGGATGATTCATATGAGCATACGGTAGGGGAGTGCCCTACCATTCCAACTGTGAGAGACATGTGCGGTTACCAAAGCTCCTACACCTCAAGTTGGAATAACCATCCCAACCTTACAACCCAACCTCAACCTCAACCATCAATGAGTACATCTTCATTGGAGCAAGCCATTTTGAAGATAAGCAAAGTCATGGAGGACTTTGTAGGTGAGCAACAAAAGATCAACTCTCATCTTAATGAAAAGATTGATAATTTGGAGAGTTCAATAAATGTAAGAATGGAGGAGGTTTATAATGATCTATCACTAAGGATAGAAAAAGTTCAAGACTCCATTGAGAAGCTCACCAATCTCGACATAGCAAGGGGGAAAAGGAAGCTTCCTCCTCAACCCCACCATAACCTTTAAGGAATCAATGCAAAAAGATTAAAGAAAGTGTTGATGATCGACACTTTGGTGGGGGATTGCTATGACAACTCTATGGACCAACCTTCCATTGAAAATCATAAGGTTCAAGATGATAAAGGGTTATCTGAACCCTTTAAAGCATCCACTTATCCAGGGAAGAGAAGAGAAATGAATTCCCTTGGACCAAATGGGAAGGATGTCAATTTTGTTTGGGATCCAGGGGGAATTCAGCATGAAGTGGGTGTGTGAGTGAGGATGAGCTAAATAGTTCATCTTCTTTTTAGGGTACATGCTATCAGCTTCATTTAAATTCTATGATTTCTTTAAATGTATGCATGTTTTAGTTTGAATTCTTAGCTTTAATTTAGTTTTAATATGTTTTTAAGATGAGTTTTGAAGTGTTCATGCAGGTACGATGCTTGCAAAAATCGAAATGGAGGTGAAACAGAGGAAACAGGGGAGCCAAAATGCATAAGCAAAGCTCTCAGTGGAATTTCGCACCATGAACACACTCAGTGCGAATTTTTCGCACAGTGACAGTGCATGGTGCGAAAATGAATTTCTATACATTTTGGAAAGCCAAGCCTCTCGGGATGCTATCTTCGCACCTCAATTACCAGTGCGAAAACTTTCGCACCTTGTTTATCTTGGTGCGAAATGATTTTCAAGCTAATTTCTAAAAACAAAGCTCTCGGGAAGGCCTTTTTCTTGAATTCCATGTTTTTCCAAGTTTAAAAATTCATGAATGCATTTCCAAACCTTTTGTTTTCAAATCCAAAACCAATTTTCTAGTTTTCTCCCATTAGAAACCTTCCCTTCATCCATTCTAAGCCTTAGGAACCCAATTTTAGAAATCCCATCCATCCAAAACTTTTTAAAAATCGAATTTCAAAACCATTCCATGCATGGCCGTCCACTTTGATTTTCATTTTCCATCATTTAATTTTGTTTTTCATCATTTAAAAACTACCCAAACACCTTAGGAATCTTGTTTAGAGCCTAACCATACCTTTTAAAAACCATTTTTGAATTTTTTCCCAAAACTTGGAAAACACACAGTCGGGCTTCAAAGGAGGTGAACAGTGACTGTGCCAATTTTGGCACTCACTGTTCACTCCTCCTTTGTTTTCCCCTGTTTTAGCCAAAAATCTCCAATTTTAACACCCCTGCAAGCTACATTCAAATGTCATTGCAACTTATATGAGTATACCATCATGGCATGGACCCTTTGAGCCTTGTCCTCAGCTACTCAAAGTGAGGCCCACTCATTATTTTTGTAAATATTTAGTATAAATTCCTCTCTCATTCAATTTTTGAATTTTGAAACAGGTGGTTCAACCTTCTCAACTCCAAGTCCACATCACATCAGGTACCACTTCCTTCCTCCTTATTTTCGATTCAAACATTCAGGACAATGTTCATCTCGGTTGGGGGGAGGAGATGAGGAAGTAAGTATTAGTTTAAATTTTTATCATACTTAGTTAAATTAGCTACTTTTTGTTTAAATTTTTAAAATTTTTGCTTTAAACTCCATGGATATTAAGGATTAACTCTCAAAATTAAATGAGAGAAGTCGAGTTTCAACTTGATTACATGAGTCTTAGAGTTTGTATTATGCTCTTCTAAAAGTTGATGAATTGTTGAAACTCCCATTGCATGCAAACTTATCTCTTCCACCTTAAGCTATTCGCACACACATACATTAGATTCCGGTTATAAGATGTGAAACTATCTCACCCTCTAAGCTTGAGAAATCATAATTTGACACCTTTAACCTCTCTTTAATAGTGTTGGGACACCTCATAAAGACCAATGAGTCTTTGAAAAAATAGAAAAAAGAAAAAGAAAAAATATAGAATAAACTTCTTTGCTTGCCTTGAAACCTGAGCATGGTCCGAAGGGGTGGCGAAAGCCTTTAAAGCCTGGTGCCCTAAGCCTTTATTGGTTGGGAGTCACCGATCCTCTGCTTGTTACATGGGTGAATTGGTTAAGTTTAGTAAGTGAAAAGAATTGTGAATAAGAGGTGCGTTCCTAGCCTATCAAGAGATGGTTAATTTTGCTAAGCTTAAAGAAAGACTTAGGTTGGGGGGAGATGATAGTTATCCATACCATACTCGGAAGCTAATCACATTAACACTTAGCTTTTAGTGGAAGAATTTGATTTGGATCTTTTGAGAGTGGAAATTCTTTTGATGCTTAAACTTGCATAATATCCATTCTTTGTACTCTATGATCAAGTGAATGCTTTGACAACTCTTATTACAAGTTGAGTTTCACATCTTTATTGATCCATGGATGTCCATCATGCCACTCATATCATTTTTTGGAGTGATTTGCATGATCCCTTTTATGTATATTATTATAGTTTACTTAGTTTTTATCTCCTCCATTGCTAAGGGACTAGCAACGAGTCGGTTGGGGGGTGTGATTACTACCAAAAAGTGCTATTTTGTAGACCTAATTATAATGGTTTTAAGCACCTTTGTGTAGTAATCATATTCATTTAACCCAATTAATTCATTAAGGTCCTTAGTAATTGGTTTTAACCATTTTGTGGCAAGTTTACATGTTTTTATCAACTTATGAATCAATTCAAGCATACCAAATGATGGAGGAGCTACTTGGACAAGTTAAAGAAAGGATTTTGGAAGTTTACAGGCTTGAATTTCAAGTGGAAGCACGAGCACAAGCAAAGAGAAGCGAAGAGGAGAACAAAGGACAGCAGCTGTAGTCTTCTTTCGAACTTTTGGGGCACTTCCCGAAGTCCATTTTCTACATACTATATACCATTTCAAATTTCAGGAAGTCAAGAATCCAACGCTTCAAACCGTGTACAAATTAAAGCTGAAATGAGGAAGATATGGCCTTCGGAAGACAACTGCATCAAACCTTGCGAAAATTTCGCAAGGTGAATTTCTCCTTGCGAAATTTCGCAAGGGGATTTTCCTCATGGTGCAAAATTTTGCCATTTCGCAACATTGCGAAATTTTGCAAGGAGAAATTCACCTTGCGAAAATGCCAAATTTCCTATGTTTCTCCACGCACGCACCACCGACTTCCCAGATATTTTTAGCTTGATCTTTTCTCATGTAAATTCCTTTTGTAACCTTGTATTCAGCCGTCATAAGGATTTATCTTGTAATTTTGCTATATATAGAGGTGCACAACACCTCTAGAAGAAGGATGGATTGGGGAGATCGATCCTCTGTACATTAACTTAGGAATATATAAAGCTCTTTTTTCTCTCTTCTCCGGTTCTTCCCCATTTCTATTTTCTTAGAAGCCAAACAGCCTCTGAGGACTTTTCCTCAGAGGATGGTTGGCTAAAACCTTTAAGTTTCTCAAAGTATGGATGTTATGTGATGGCTTGGATGCAATCCCATGGAAATTTCTCACACCCGGAAGGTAAGGTAGTCGTTTTTCATTAATGGTTCATTAATGCAAAGTTTGGTTTTTATTTCATTTGGACAACTTCCAACGGCCAATACTTGATAAGCTTTTGGATTTCTATCCATTAGTTATCTCCTACGAGCTATTGGAAGGTGAGGTTTTCAATTCCAAGTTTTGCATTAATCCGTTAGAACCAATTTCAATGGCCATTGAAAGGTGAGTTTATCACCTGGAATGACTTTGAGTTGCCAATATTTGGTAAGCTTTTGGCTTTAGACCATTAGTTATCTCTTACGAGCCATTCAAAGGAATTCTAAGGTGAATAACCATTGATGAAATGCACTACCATCTGTTTTGCCATTTTAAAGGATTAAAACTTGATTTGCTAAATCCATACTGGTTCGGGAAGCAAGCATCACCATAGTTGCAACCCCAACGCGAGGAGCCTATCCTGAGATTTCCAATTTGCATAAGAGCCAGAGCATAGTTATCCTATCTTTGAGAAACTTGTTTTTACACCCTTTCATTTTAGTCTTTAATGTTAGCTTAAATTAGTTTAAATCTTTTCTAAAACATTTATATCTTCTTTTAAAGCTAACATCCATAAGAAAATCACCTATTTTCCTAATTTGAATATCACTTGTGTTTGTGAAAACCCTTCCCAGTGAACGATCCTAGAACCGCTATGCTATAGTAGCTTAGCTACTTTAGTAATAGTATTTAAGGTATAAATTTTGTTGATACGCCTTTAAAGCTAAGCTACCATGAGTCGCATCAAAAGTCCTCTAGAAGCTATGAATTGTTTAGGCCTTTGGTTCACATGAAAGACTCCAGGTTGTGCTCTAGATGTTATGAACAACTCAAAGTTGTGGATGAAATGAATGAGTTGCGATCTCATGTGCTTAGGCTACTAGATTCTATTAACAACTCAGGGTTGTGGTTGACATGAATGACTCAGGGTCGTGATCTCAAGGCTCTAAATTCTTTAAATAGGTTTAGGTTGTGGATTACATGAGCTACTATGGGTTGTGAGCCCAAGGCTCTAGATGCTATGAACAACTCAAAGTTGCGGATGATATGAATGATTCGGTATCCCGTGAGATCAAGCCTCTAGATGCTATGAACCGCTAAGGGTTGTGGATGATATGAATGATGCTATGTCATGAGCTCAAGCCTTTGGATGCTATGAACTTCTTAGGGTTGTGGATGACAAGAACAAATCCGGGTCATGAGCTAAAGGCTCTATATGTTATTAATAACTCAGGCTTATGGATGACATGAACAACTCCAGGTCATGAGCTCAGGCCTTTAGACTCTATGAATAACTAAGGGTTGTGGTTGACATGAAATACTCCAATTTATGAGCTCAAGGCTCTAAATGTTATGTACAACTTAAGGCAATCGATGAAATGAAAGACTCCGAATCGTGAGCTAAGGGCTCTAGATGCTATGAACAACTCAGGGCTATCGTTGACATAAATGACTCTGGGCCATGAGGTAAGGCCTCTCAATGCTATTAACAACTTAAGGCTATGGATACATGAACAACTCTGGGTTATAAGTTCAGGTCCCTAGATTCTATGAAAAACTCAAGGTAGTTGTTAACATGAAGACTTTGGGATGTAAGTGCAACGCCTTACATGCAATGAATAGCTCAGGGTTGTGATTGACATGAACGACTATGGGTCGTGAGCTCAAGGCTTAAGATGCTATGAAAAATTCAGGGTTGTGGATGACATGAACAACTTTAGGTCATGAGCTCAGGGCTCTTAATCTTATGAATAATTCAGGGTTGCGGATGACATGAACAAGTCCGGGTCATGAGCTCGGGCATCTAAATACTATGAAAAGAAAACTTCAGGGTTGTGGATGACATTAACGACTTTGGGTCATGAGCTTAGGCCTTTAGACTCTATGAACAACTAAGGGATGTGGTTGACATGAATGACTTCGATTTATGAGCTTAAGGCTTTCATTTTTATACATAACTTAAGGTTGTCGATGGCATGAAAGACTTCCGGTCGTGAGCTTAGGGCTCTACATGCTATACACAAGTATGGGCTACTAATGGCATGAAAGAGTTCAGGTTGTGAGCTCAGGGCTCTTGTTATGAATAACTCAAGGTTGTGGATGACATGAATGACTCTAGGTCATGAGCTTAGGGCTCTAGATGCTATAAATAGTTGAGGGATATAGATGACATGCACTACTACTTTCAGTCGTGATCCTAAGGCTTTGGATGCTATGAATAGCTCAGAGTTGTGAATTATATAAATGACTCAAGATCCTGTGAGCCTAGTCATCTAGATGCTATAAACTACATAGGTTGTGGATTATGTAAATGATTATGTGTCATGAGCTCAAGCCTCTATATGATATGAACTACTACTCAAGGCTATGGAACACATAAGCAAATTTTAGCCGTGAGCTTAAGCTTTTAGATCCTATGAACAACTCAGGGTTGTAATTGACATGAACGACTCTGAGTCTTGAGCATAGGCCTCTAAATTCTATGAACAACTTAGGATTCTAGTTGACATGAAAGAATCTGAGTCATGAGCTCAAGGCTTTAGATGTTATACATAGCTTAAGGTTGTCAATTACATGAAAGACTCCTAGTCATGAGCTGAGGTGATTACTACTCAAAAAGTGCTATTTTATAGCTTGTAATTAACTTCTTTAAATGCTTTTGAGTATTAGTTATTAACTTTTAACTCAATTGGCATGTTAAGGACCTTTGCAATCGTTTCTAATCAAATTGTGTTAAGTTTTGGTGTTTTTGATAGTATTTTGATCACCAAAGCAATCCAAGATTGAGGAGAGTCTATAGAATCCATGGAAAAGCAATTGGAAGCTCATTTACATGAAGAACCCAAACTTTGAAGCTTTATAGTCCTTTTCTAAAAGCAAATCATGAATGCAAGGAGGTAAAGCAAAGAGAGAAATCTAACATGAAGAATTCAAGAGGACAACAACTGTTGGACATATTTAGAGCACTTCCTAGAGTCCATTTCATGCATACTATATTTCGTTTCAAAGCTCAGGAAGTGAGGAATCCAACGCTTCAAACGATGCATGAATCAGAGCTGAAATGAAGAAGTTAAAGCCATTGGAAGCCAATCACACCAAGCTGAAAGCTGATTTCGCAGCTGCGAAATCACAAGGTGCTAGTTGCGAAATGGAGACTTTCAGCTTATGAAATTTCGCAGCCCATCTTGCATGCCTACGAAATCCACTTGAGTGCTTCCAGATATTTGCGACCAAATCTTTTAGATTTTTTTCTTTAGATATTTGTTGTTTAAATCCCCATTCTCTCCTTGTAATCCACCAATCATAGGATTCCTTAGTTAATAAGTAAGAACAAAGGATGAATAATGATTACTGCTCAAAAAGTGTTATTTTGTAGCTTGTAATTAACTCTTTTAAATACTTTTGAGTAGTAGTTATTACCTTTTAACTCAATTAGCATATTAAGGACCTTTGCAATCATTTCTAATCAAATTGTGTAAGTTTTGGTGTTTTTGATAGTATTTTGATCACCAAAGCAATCCAAGAGTGAGGAGAGTTCTATGGAATCCATGGAAAATAAATTGGAAGCTCATTAACATGAAGAACCTAAGCTTTGAAGCTTTATAGTCCTTTGCCATAAGCAAATCATGAATGCAAGGAGGGAAAGCAAAGAGAGAAATCTAACATGAAGAATTCAAGAGGACAGCAACTTTTGAAGCACTTCCTGGAGCTCATTTCATGCATACTATATGTCGTTTCGAAGCTTGGGAAGTCATAAATCTAACGCTTCAAACAGTATATGAATCGGAGTTAAAATGAAGAAGTTAGAGCCATTGGAAGCCGATCACACCAAGCTGAAGGCCAATTTCGCAGGCTGCGAAATCACAAGGTGATGGCTGCGAAATGGTGGCCTTCAGCTTGTGAAATTTTGCAGCCATCTTGCATGCCTACAAAATCCTCCTGAGTGCTTCTAGATATTTGCGACCGACACTTTTGGATTTTTTTCTTCAGATATTTGAGTTTAAATCCCCATTTTCTCCTTGTAATCCACCAATCAAAGGATTCCTTTGTCATTAAGTAAGAACAAAGGGTGAAAAACCTCGTATATATTGTTTGTAATTTTCATTACACAGAGACATCTCGGGAGCTTGTTCTCAGAGACATCTTTTGTATAGTTTTGAAGGAAGTAACATACAGAGTTTTGCTCTGCCTTACCTACTCAATTTGATTGTATTTTTCTTACTAGCCAAACAAGCTCTGAGGATGTTTCCTCAGACAATGAGTGGCTAGACTTTTTGTCTCTTGGAGCTAAGGTAGCTAGGTAAGGTCCCGAGTGCAAGAATTGGTAGTTTTGTTGTTTCATCTATTAATGAAGAGAAAGTGTGACCCGTTAACGGTTTCTATGTTTTTAGTTAACTTAAAATGCCTTTAATTCACCTGCGCCAACACTTGGTAAGGCAAGTGATCTCCATCCATTGAGATGCACTAGTTTACCTCTTGCGAGCCTTTGGGAGGTGACTTGAAGGTAGGATTTTCTAGAATTGCCAACACTTGGTAAGCTTTTGGATTCTAAGGAGACATCCATTAGTTATCTCTTAAGAGCTTGAGAAGGCAAGTCCAAGGTTAATGAGCACCTTGAATGGTAAATGCTAGGTGAAAGGCACGAGCCATTGCAAGTTGCATCAGTGAGAGGGATTTAGTGTTTGAATCCAATAAGGGGAAGCATCTGTACAACACCGGTTAGAGAATTAACTATATGTTAATTCTCTAATGCGAGGAAAAGATTCAAGTGACCGGAGCTCTGTTTTTACATGAGGAGCCTGACCCCAGTGATCCTAAAACTCCAAGAAACATTTTTCTTTATAAGTAACTCCCATTACTTTATTGTAGTTAGCTTAAAACCAAATTTTATGTTTTCTGTTAAAGCTAACCTTGAAATGAAAAAGCACCAATTCAACTTTGAATTGTTATCAGTTGTAAGTTGAAAACCCTTCCCAGTGAACGATCCTAAAGCCACTATGCTATATTAGCTAAGGCTATCCTAGTGCATGGTGATATAGGTTATAAATTTTGTTGATTACTCCTGTTTGAGGACCAAACTTGAGGTACCAGCTAGGCACACAATCAAATGGCGCCATTGCTGGGGAAGGTGCCAACTTCACAATGATATTATTTTAGAGTACTTGTGATTTTCATCACAAGTTTGGTGATTTTTCTTTCATTTTATTAACTCTTTTAATTGTCCATATTCTAACATATCTTTTAATTTAGTTTTAGTTAATCTTAGTCTTTTTGTAGTCTTGTTTTCTTTTGTTTTTGTTTTTGTTACAGTTGATACTAGTTGTGTATGCCAAACTGGATACAAGATAGTGGATGAAGGCTTGTGAAACGTGAAACACCTCATAACAAGGAATTGGAATTGAACTTGAACATCATGGAAGCTACACCTGAAGATTAGCATAGTCACCATGGTCATCAAGACAATCCCAATGCATTCAGATCAATGAGGGACCGCATGCATCCACCTTGTATGAGTGCACCATCATGTGTAGTGCCCCCTGCAGAGCAGCTAGTGATCAGACCACATATTGTTTATCTTTTACCAACTTTTCATGGGATAGAGAGTGAGAATCCCTATGCACATATCAAGGAATTTGAAGATGTTTGTAATACATTCCAAGAGAGAGGAGCTTCAATCGACTTGATGAGGCTTAAGCTATTTCCTTTTACTTTAAAGGATAAGGCCAAGATTTGGCTTAATTCTTTAAGGCCAAGGAGTATCGGTACTTGGACTGATTTACAAGCTGAATTCCTCAAGAAGTTTTTCCCTACTCACAGAACAAATGGCTTGAAAAGGCAAATTTCAAACTTCTCAGCTAAGGAGAATAAGAAATTCTATGAGTGTTGGGAAAGATATATGGAAGCCATCAATGCTTGTCCTCACCATGGTTTTGATACATGGCTATTGGTGAGTTATTTCTATGATGGGATGTCTTCCTCAATGAAGCAACCCCTCGAGACAATGTGTGGAGGAGATTTCATGAGTAAGAATCTAGAGGAAGCTATAGATTTCTTGAGTTATGTAGCTGAAGTTTCAAGGGGATGGGATGAACCGAACAAAGGAGAAGTGGGGAAAATGAAGTCTCAACCGAATGCTTTTAATGCGAAGGCTGGGATGTACATCTTGAATGAAGATGTTGATATGAAAGCAAAGTTTGCAACTATGACAAGAAGATTGGAGGATCTAGAACTGAAAAAGATACATGAAGTGCAAGCTGTTGTTGAGACACCAGTGCAAGTCAAGCCATGTCCTATTTGTCAATCTTATGAGCACTTGGTGAAGGAGTGCCCTACAATTCCAGCTGCTAGAGAAATGTTTGGAGATCAAGCAAATGTCATTGGACAATTCAAGCCCAACAACAATGCCTCGTATGGAAATACTTACAACTCAAGTTGGAGGAATCATCCAATTTTTTCTTAGAAGCCAAGAGCACCTCACTACTAACAGCCAGCTCAACCATCTCAACAAGCTTCAAGCCTTGAACAAGCAATAGTGAATCTAAGCAAGGTTGTGGGAGATTTTTTTGGAGACCAAAAATCTATCAATGCTCAACTCATTCAAAGAATTAACAGTGTAGAGAATACATTGAATAAAAGGATGGATGGGATGTAAAATGACTTATCTCAAAGATAGATATTCTCCAAGGCTCACTAACCTGAACACAATGCAAGAGAAGGGTAGATTTCCTTCTCAACCTCACCAAAACCCCAAGGGTATCAATGAAGTGGAAACTCATGAGGACGAATCTTCACAGGTGAGAGTTGTTAAGGCCTTGATCACTCTAAGGAGTGGTAAAAAGATTGAGTTGCCAACACCCAAGCCACATGTTGAAGAGGAAGAAGAAAAAGAAACAAAGAAGAGAGAGGAAATCAAAGGAAAGAAGAAAGATATCAGTGAAGGGAAAGAGGACCATGATTCAACAGTGAAGGCAAATTCGGAAAAAGTACTTATCAAGGAAGAAATGTTGAAGAAACACACCTCTTCACCTTTTCATCAAGCTTTGCATGGGAAAAAGGGGATCAGAAATGCATCAGAAATTCTTGAAGTATTGAGACAAGTGAAAGTCAATATCCCATTGCTGGATATGATTAAACAAGTTCCAACATATGCAAAATTCCTGAAGGACTTGTGTACTATCAAAAGAGGGTTGGATGTGAATAAAAAAGCCTTCTTGATTGAGCAAGTAAGTGTTATCATACAATGCATGTCTCCTTTGAAGTACAAAGATCCGGGATGTCCTACCATTTTAGTTATGATTGGAGGAAAGGTAGTGGAGAAGGCTTTGTTAGACTTGGGAGCAAGTGTGAATTTGCTACTATACTCTGCCCATAAAGTTGAAATACACATACCTAGAAGAGAATAAACAATGCCCTGTTGTTATATCTTCATCTCTTACTACTTCTCAGGAGATTTCCCTACTTGAAGTTCTCAAGAGGTGTAAGAAAGCAATAGGATGGCAAATATCTAACTTGAAAGGCATTAGTCCTTTGGTTTGTACACATCATATATACATGGAGGAAGAAGCTAAACCAATTTGTCAACCTCAAGGAAGATTGAATCCTCATTTGCAAGAGGTGGTGCGAGCTGAGGTGCTGAAGCTACTTCAAGCAGGTATTATCTACCTTATATCTGACAGCCCTTGGGTGAGCCCTACTCAAGTGGTACCAAAGAAGTCAGGGATTACTGTGGTTCAAAATGAAAAGGGAGAAGAAATTGCTACACGGCTCACTTCAGGTTGGAGGGTGTGTATTGATTATAGAAAATTGAATGTTGTGACAAGGAAATATCATTTTCCATTGCCATTTATTGATTAAGTGTTGGAGAGAGTCTCTGGCCATCCTTTCTACTGTTTCTTGGAAGGGTACTCTGGGTATTTTCAAATTGAAATTGATGTTGAAGATCAGGAGAAGACCACTTTCACATGTCCATTTGGAACATATGCCTATAGAAGAATGCCTTTTGGTTTATGTAATGCACCTGCAACATTCCAACGATGTATGCTATGTATCTTCAGTGATATGGTGGAGTGAATTATGGAGGTTTTCATGGATGACATCACCATATACGGAGGTACATTTGAAGAGTGCTTAGTCAACTTGGAAGCGGTCTTGAACAGATGCATTGAAAAGGACTTGGTGCTCAACTGGGAGAAATGCCATTTTATGGTATATCAAGGAATTGTCCTTGGCCATATCATCTCCGAGAAAGGCATTGAAGTTGATAAAGCAAAGGTGGAACTTATTGTAAAATTGCCATCCCCAACAACTGTAAAAGGAGTAAGGCAATTCCTTGGCCATGCAGGGTTCTACAGGAGGTTTATAAAAGACTTCTCAAAGCTTTCAAAGCCTCTTTGTGAACTTTTGGCTAAGGATGCTAAGTTTATATGGGATGAAAGATGTCAAAAGAGTTTTGATCAACTGAAGCAATTTTTGACAACTGCTCCAATAGTGAGGGCTCTAACTAGCAACTACCATTTGAAGTAATGTGTGATGCCAGTGACTTTGCTATAGGAGTTGTGCTTGGCCAAAGAGAAGATGGAAAGCCTTATGTGATCTACTATGCAAGCAAGACATTGTACGAAGCTCAAAGGAACTACACAACTATGGAGAAAGAATTGTTAGTTGTGGTGTTTGCCTTAGAAAAGTTTCGTGCTTATCTAGTAGGGTCTTTCATCATTGTTTTCACTGACCATTCAGCCTTGAAGTATTTATTAACAAAGTAAGATGCAAAAGCAAGGTTGATTAGATGGATTCTTTTATTACAAGAGTTCGATCTCCAAATAAAGATAAGAAAGGAGTGGAGAATGTGGTAGCTGACCACCTTTCAAGGTTGGCTATAGCACACAATTCCCATGTCTTACCTATTAATGAAGACTTTCCTAAGGAATCACTTATGTTGCTAGCAAAAACTCCTTGGTATGCTCATATTGTTAACTATCTAGTTACTGGTGAAGTTCCAAGTGAGTGAAAAGCACAATACAGGAAGCACTTCTTTGCAAAGATCCATGCTTATTATTGGGAAGAGCCTTTCCTTTCCAAGTATTGTGTAGATCAAATAATAAGGAAGTGTGTTCCTGAAGAAGAGCAACAAGGAATCCTCAACCATTGCCATGAGAATGCATGTGGAGGCCACTTTGCCTCTCAAAAAACAGCCATGAAGGTGTTGCAATCAGGGTTTACTTGGCCATCACTCTTCAAAGATGCCCACATCATGTGTAGGAGCTGTGATAGATGCCAAAGGCTCGGGAAGCTAACAAAAAGAAATCAAATGCCCATGAACCCCATTCTAATAGTAGATCTCTTTGATGTTTGGGGCATTGACTTCATGGGACCTTTCCCAATGTCTTTTGGTAACTCTTATATCTTGGTGGGGGTGGACTATGTTTCTAAATGGGTTGAGGCAATCCTCTATAAACACAATGATCACAGGGTGGTTTTCAAGTTTCTCAAAGAAAATATTTTCTCAAGATTTGGGGTGCCCAAGGCCATAATCAGTGATGAAGGTACTCATTTTTGCAACAGACCTTTTGAAACCCTATTAGCCAAGTATGGAGTGAAGCATAAGGTAGCTACACCTTATCACCCTCAGACTTCCAGGCAAGTTGAGCTAGCAAATAGGGAGATCAAGAACATATTGATGAAGGTGGTGAACACGAGCAAGAGAGATTGGTCTATTAAGCTCCATGATTCACTATGGGCATATAGAACAGCTTACAAGACTATTCTTGGCATGTCTCCAAATCGCCTAGTCTATGGCAAAGCATGCCATCTCCTTGTGGAAGTTGAATATAAAGCTTGGTGGGCAATCAAGAAGTTAAACATAGATTTGATCAGAGTCGGGGCAAAGAGGTGCTTAGACCTTAATGAGATGGAGAAATTAAGAAATGATGCTTTCATCAATTCTAAAGTTGCAAAACAGAGGATGAAGAGGTGGCATGATCAATTAATCTCCAACAAAGAATTTCGGAAAGGACAAAGAGTCTTACTCTATGATTCAAGGCTCCATATCTGTCCTGGGAAGCTCAAGTCAAGGTGGATAGGCCCTTTCATTATTCACCAAGTGCATCCCAATGGAGTGGTGGAATTATTGCATTCCAATAGCACATACACTTTTAAAGTTAATGGTCATCATCTCAAGCCATTCATTGAGTCATTCAAGCAAGAAAATGAGGAAATCAACCTCCTTGAGCCACAGAAAGCCTAATCAGAAAAGGGTTAGATGGACTTGGTTTCACCAAAGTCCATATTTTTTGTTTAATTTTGTTAATTTAAAAGTTTTATTAATTGTTTTGATATTAATTTTGGTCTTAAGTTGTGTTATTTATATGTAACTTAATCTTTTTAAATGATATAATTTAGGAGGAATTGCAAAGAAATTGAAGGAAGGTCTCTGAGAGCCAAATGAAGTTCAAAAGCAAGGAAAATTCATGGTCTGCGAAATTTCGCAGCCCAAAAAAGGCCCCTACAAAAATGGCCTTTGGCTGCGAAAAGGGCTCTTGGTTGCGAAATGATTTCGCAGCCCCATGACCCCCTCTGTGAAACACCCCCTTGGCACACGAGTGCCATTTCGCAGTTTCGAAACGCTCTGCGAAATTCCCAAAGCTTTAAAAATCCAAATTTCGCAGCCATAGCCCCATTTCGCAGCTAGTTTCGCAGTTGTGAAACCACTCCTTGGCACACGAATGCCATTTTGCAGCCCCCCCTCACTCATTCCGCAATTGCGAAATGGGTTGCGAAAATGCCCCTCCGCTGCGAAATGGTCTCTCCGCTGCGAAAACTCCAACCGTCCCTTGGCATCCATTTTTAAACATTATAAATTCCACATTTCATTTTAAGTCGGCCATTTGAACTTCCATTAGGTGCCAAAGAGGAGCCAAGCCACAACACCCTTCCATCTGACCCCCATCTAAGCCCAAGACGCACGCGCACGTCCGGCTACCTTCTCTGAGATAGCCATGGCAAAAACCCGAGGAGCTAAGTCCTCGTCTCCATCAAGCTGCCTGAGAGCCCCAAGAGAGACCCATGTTCAAGGATCCATACCTGAGCCTCCACAACCATTGGTTGTCCCACCTCCAGTTGAGGACGCACCCTTGAGTCATCCTTCAAGGCGATATGAGACGAGGAAGCCACCCACCATACCCGGGACGAGTTCTTCCTGAGCCAAAAAGTCAGGTAGTCGTCCCCTAAAGAAGAAAGCTAGGGTATCAGCACCACTTGAGCCATCAGACCAGCCTTCAAAGTCTCCATCAGAGCCTCAGCCATCTCAGACACCTACCACAGAGTCCCAGGTTCCCTCAGGGATGACTCCTAAGTTGGTTATCAGACATCCCATGGTCACTCAACCACCCATTAAGGGTAATTTGGATTGCAGAGCTAGGCCATTCCACTCCGAGCTTTGTTTTGACACAGCTACCTTCAGGCTTCAGCCAGAGCTCAGGGATTCCTTCCATCTGCTGTAGAAGTACCATATAGAGCACTTGATGACTCCTAGGGATTTCTTGTATCCACGTGTAACATTGGACTTCTATCAGTCTATGACTACACACTAGGTCCGAGATCCTACAGTCATCCACTTCACCATAGATGGATGCCATGGTATTCTAGGAGCCAGACACATAACAGAGGCCCTGCACATTCCCTACGAGCCAGCCCGTCCAGAGGATTATCGAGTCTGGACTCATCCTTCCCAGAGCGACATAGTTCATATTCTGTCCAGAGGGGCATCCACACGCCAGTATCTGTTGAGGAAGGAGCTCCCTCCTAGCATGTTCTTTATAGATGCACTCTTGCGCCATAACATCTTTCCACTTCAGCATTGGGTGTAAAGGAGAGGAGTTTTGCTTGAGGCATTGTTCAAGATATCTAAGGGATTCTTCTTTGGCCCTCATCATCTCATTATGGCCGTTCTTCTGTACTTTGAAGAGAAGGTCCATAGGAAGAAGCTACTTAGAGCGAATGCTATTCCACTTTTGTTCCCGAGTTTGCTATGTCAGATTTTGGAGCACTTAGGATACCCATATGAGCCTCATCTTGAGCGTAGATGCATTTGCCGAGAGATATTCACTCTCGACAAATGGACGAGTATGACAGCCTATGGTGCAGAGCCGGGAGCCCCAATTAGACCAGAACATCCAAAGATTCCACATCCAGAGCAACTAGAGGAGCCACAGCCGGTTGAGATACCAGCTGACATGAGAGCACCTGTCCCTGCAGTGCCCTCTACAAAGCCTATACCTGAGGTTGTACCCTTTGCTCCTCCTGCCACACCACGAACTCCCCCTGTTATTCCATTTACATCAGAGCCCCCTCCTTCATTTGAGCCTAGGATCGCCATATCCATTTCTGAGTACAGAGGCCTATGTAACACTTTGCAGGCATTGACCACTTCTCATAGCATCCTGACTCAGCAGATGACACTGCATACTTCTCAGGAGCAGATTATCGCCACTCGGACCTAGCATACTACCATCCTAAGGCAGATTCAGCACCATCTGGGTATTCTATCGACTCCTGAGGACCCCATTCGTATCAGAGCCCATAGAGCCATCACAGGCCCCTCCTCTCGTAGAGCAGACTATGCCCCCTGAGGAGCCGACTATAGGAGAGACAGAGGCATCCACCCCGAGCATTCCGACCTCTACAGTTGAGCCATTATCTTCACATCATCCTCCCACCACTATCTGATCATTTGCATAGTTTCCTTTATGTATTTCCTTACTATAGTAGAACTTGTAATCACATGTTTTTGATGTTTTATATATTGGGATTGGTTGTATTACTTGTTTTACTTTTTAGTGTACTTTCATGAAGTAATACAAATCTATCAATTTTTGAGTCCTCTTCACATTATTTTATTTTAATTCCTCTACTCATAACTTTTATTGTTTTTGAAACATGTGGTTTCTCCTATTCTACTCGAACTTCATATCATTCAGGAGGCACCACTTCCTCCTTGTAATTTCAATCGCTCATGCCACACTGAGGACAATGTTCAGCTTGGTTGGGGAGAAAGTTGAGGAAGGAAGTTTTGTTATTAATGCTAAGTTATTTTGAAAATTTAGTTGCTTTTTGTTTAATTTTAAAATTTTTTAAAAAGTTTTTATTCTACTCTCCATGGTTATTAAGGAAAAATTCTCAAAATAAAATAAGAGAAATCAAATTTTTGTTTTTCACTTGACTTAGAGTTTGTATTATGCTTATTAAAGTTGATGAATTGTTGAAACTTCTATTGAATTCAACCTTAGTTCTTCCACTTTAAGCTATTCACACACCATGCACAATAAGTTTCGAGTATAAAATGAAAAACTATTTCCCTCTTGACTTAGGAAAATTTAGACTTGGTACCTTTGACCTCACTTAATAGTGTTGGGACACCTTATAAAAAGCCAATGAGCCTTTGAAAAAGAGAGAAAGAAAAAGAAGAATGTTTGCTTGCCTTGAAACCCGAGCAAGGTCTGAGGGGTATATGATGAAAATCTTTAAAACCTGGTGCCCTAAGCCTTCATTGGTTGGGAGTCACCGACCTCAATGCTCGTTACAAGGGTGAATAGGTGGAGTTTAACATATTGTAGGTGCTCGGGTATTAAAATTCATTCTCAAAAGTCCGGGGTAAAATCCGAGGAGTTAGTGATTGAAAGATCCTTAAAGCTTGATGCCCTAAACCTTAATTGGTTGGGCGTCATCGATGGACCCCCGTTACATGGACAATTTAGAAAAGAATACCTTTAAGCCTTGTACTCCTACAAGAAAAAAATTGTGAAATAAAATGGTGCGTTCTTAGCCTATTAAATTTTGTCAGTTTGCTAAGTGTTGAAAAAGAACTAGGTTGGGGGAGAGATTAGTTCAGCATACTATATTCACAAGCTATCAAGTAACACTTAGATTTTAGTGGAAGAGTAAGGTTTGGTCCTTTGGAAGTGGAAATGATTTTAAAGCTTCAATTTGCATAATTCATTCTCTTTATGAATTGTGATTAGGTAAAGTATTTGATAACACTTGTTGAAATTTGAGATTTATATTTCTTTAATGTTCCATGTGAGAGTTTGATCATCATGCCACTTAAAATTTTTTGAAGTGATCAGCATGATTTTGTAAAGTATATTACTGTTTATTGTACTTTTTCTCTCCTTAATTGCTAAGGGACTAGCAATATGTCGGTTGGGAGGAGTAATTACTGCTCAAAAAGTGTTATTTTGTAGCTTGTAATTAACTCTTTTAAACACTTTTGAGTAGTAGGTATTACCTTTTAACTCAATTAGCATATTAAGGACCTTTGCAATCGTTTCTAATCAAATTGTGTAAGTTTTGGTGTTTTTGAAAGTATTTTGATCACCAAATCAATCCAAGAGTGAGGAGAGTTCTATGGAATCCATGGCAAAGCAATTGGAAGCTCATTAACATGAAGAACCTAAGCTTTGAAGCTTTATAGTCCTTTTCCATAAGCAAATCATGAATGCAAGAAGGGAAAGCAAAGAGAGAAATCTACCATGAAGAATTCAAGAGGACAGCAACTTTTGAAGCACTTCCTGGAGCTCATTTCATGCATTCTATCGTTTCGAAGCTTGGGAAGTGAGAAATCCAACGCTTCAAACGATGCGCAAATCGGAGTTGAAATGAAGAAGTTAGAGCCATTGGAAGCTGATCATACCAAGCTGATGGCTGGGAAATCAACCTTTGGCTGCGAAATGGTGACCTTCAGCTTGCGAAATTTCACAGCCATCTTGCATGCCTATGAAATCCTCCTGAGTGCTTCCAGATACTTGCGACCGACACTTTTAGATTTTTTTCTTCAGATATTTGATGTTTAAATCCCCATTTTCTCCTTGTAATCCACCAATCAAAGGATTCCTTAGTTATAAGTAAGAACAAAGGGTGAATAACCTCATATATATTGTTTGTAATTTTCATTACACAGAGACATCTCGGGAGCTTGTTCTTAGAGACATCTTTTGTATAGTTTTGAAGGAAGCAAAATACAGAGCTTTGCTCTGCCTTACCTACTCAATTTGATTGTATTTTTCTTACTAGCCAAACAAGCTCTGAGGATGTTTCCTCAGAGAATGAGTGGCTAGACTTTTTGTCTCTTGGAGCTAAGGTAGCTAGGTAAGGTCCCAAGTGCAAGAATTGGTAGTTTTGTTGTTTCATCTATTAATGAAGAGAAAGTGTGACCCGTTAACGGTTTCTATGTTTTTAGTTAACTTAAAATGCCTTTAATTCACTTGGGCCAACACTTGGTAAGGCAAGTCATCTTCGTCCATTGATATGCACTAGTTTACCTCTTGCGAGCCTTTAGGAGGTGACTTGAAGGTAGGATTTTCTAAAATTGCCAACACTTGGTAAGATTTTGGACTCTAAGGAGACATCCATTAGTTATCTCTTGCGAGCTTCAGAATGGAAGTCCAAGGTTAATGAGCACCTTGAATGGTAAATGCTAAGTGAGAGGCACAAGCCATTGCAAGTTGCATCAGTGAGAGTGATTTAGTGTTTGAATCCAATAACGGGAAGCATCTGTACAACACCGGTTAGAGAATTAACTATATGTTAATTCTCTAATGCGAGGAAAAGATTGAAGTGACCGGAGCTCTGTTTTTGCATGAGGAGCTTGACCCCAGTGATCCAAAAACTCCAAGAAATGTTTTTCTTTATAAGTAACTCCCATTACTTTATTTTAGTTAGCTTAAAACCAAAGTTTATGTTTTCTATTAAAGCTAACCTTGAAATGAAAAAGCACCAATTCAACTTTGAATTGTTATCAGTTGTAAGTTGAAAACCCTTCCCAGTGAACGATCCTAGAGCCACTATGCTATATTAGCTAAGGCTATCCTAGTGCATGGTGATATAGGTTATAAATTTTGTTGATTACTCCTGTCTGAGGACCAAACTCAAGGTACACTAGCTATGCACGCAATCAAATAACCTCATATATATAGTTTGTAATTTTTCTTTACAGAGACATCTCGGGAGCTTGTTCTCAAAGACCACTTTTTGTATAGTTTTGAAGGAAAGTAATACACAGAGCTTTGCTCGTCCTTACCTACTCATTTTGATTGTATTTTTCTTACTAGCCAAACAAGCTTTGAGAATGTATCCTCAGAGAATGAGTGGCCAAGATTTTTGTCTCTTGGAGTTAAGGAAGCTGGGTAAGGTGTCGAATGCAAAAATTGGAAATTTTGTTGTTTCAGCTTTTAATGAAGAGAAAGTGTGACCCATTAATGGTTTCTATGTTTTTAGTTAACTTAAAACGCCTTTAAATCACCTGGGCCAACACTTGGTAAGGCAAGTGATCTCCGTCCATTGACATGCACTAGTTTATCTCTTGTGATCCTTTGGGAGGTGGTTTGAAGGAAGGATTTTCTAGAATAGCCAACACTTAGTAAGCTTTTGGACTCTAAGGAGACATCCATTAGTTATCTCTTGCGAGCTTGAGAAGGGAAATCCAAGGTTAAGGATCACCTTGAATGGTAAATCCTAGGTGAGAGGCACGAGCCATTGCAAGACGAATCAGTGAGAGGGATTTAGTGTTTGAATCCATAAAAGGGAAGCATTTGTACCACACCAGTTAGAGAAATAACTACATGTTAATTTTCCAATGCGAGGAAAAGATTCAAGTGACCGGAACTCTATTTTTGTATTAGGAGCCTGACCTCAGTGATCCAAAAACTCCAAGAAACACTTTTCTTTATTAGTAATTTTAGTTACTATTATTTCTGGTTAGCTTAAAACCAATCCTTTTTCAACCAAAGATTATGTTTTCTTTTAAAGCTAACCTTGAAATGAAAAAACACCAATTCAACTTTGAATTAATATCAGTAGTAAGTTGAAAACCCTTCCTAGTGAACGATCCTAGAGCCACTATGCTATGCTAGCTGAGGCTATCCTAGTACATGGTGATATAGGTTATAAATTTTGTTGATTACTCCTGTCTGAGGACCGAAACCAAGGTACACTAGCTGGGCACGGAATCAAATGGCGTCGTTGCCGGGGAAGGTGCCAACTTCACAGTGATATTATCTTTTCAGAGTACTAGTGATTTTCATCACAAGTTTGGTGATTTTTCTTTCATTTTACTAACTCTTTTAATTGTTTCTTTTACTTGTTCATATTTTAGCATTTCTTTTAATGTAGTTTAGTTAATCTTAGTCTTTTTGTAGTCTTGTTTTATTTTGTTTTCTTCTGTTCTTTGTGTTTGTTATAGTTGATACTAGTTGTGTATGACAAATTGGATACGAGACAGTGGTGGAAGGCTTGTGAAACTTGAAACACCTCATAACAAGGAGTTGGAATTGGGCTTGAACATCATGGAAGCTACACCTAAACATCAGCATAGTCACCATGGTCACTAGGACAATCCCAATGCATTCAGATCAATGAGGGACCGCATGCATCCACCTCGTATGAGTGCACCATCATGTATAGTGCCCCCTACAAAGTAGCTAGTAATTAGACCGCATATTGTTCCACTTTTACCTACTTTTCATGGGATGGAAAGTGAGAATCCCTATGCACATATCAAGGAATTAGAAGATGTTTGTAATACATTCCAAGATGGAGGAGCTTCAATCGATTTGATGAGGATAAAGCTATTTCCTTTTACTTTGAAGGATAAGGCCAAGATCTGGCTTAATTCTTTAAGGCCAAGGAGTATCCGGACTTGGACTGATTTGCAAGCTGAATTCCTCAGGAAAATTTTCCCTACTCACAGAACAAATGGCTTGAAAAGGCAAATTTCAAACTTCTCAGCTAAAGAGAATGAGAAATTCTATGAGTGTTAGGAAAGATACATGGAAGCCATCAATGCTTGTCCTCATCATGGTTTTGATACATGGTTGTTCGTGAGTCACTTTTATGATGGAATGTCTTCCTCAATGAAACAACTCCTCGAGAATATGTATGGAGGAGATTTCATGAGTAAGAATCCGGAGGAAGCCATGGACTTCTTGAGTTATGTGGCTGAAGTTTCAAGGGGATGGGATGAACCAAACAAAGGAGAAGTGGGGAAGACGAAGTCTCAACCGAATGCCTTTAATGTTAAGGCTAGGATGTACACCTTGAATGAAGATGTTGATATGAAAGCAAAGGTTGCAGCTATGAGAAGAAGATTGAAGGAGCTAGAAATGAAAAAAAATACATGAAGTTCAAGTTGTTGCTGAAACACCACTGCAAGTCAAGCCATGTCCTATTTGTCAATCTTATGTACACTTGGTGAAGGAGTGCCCTACAATTCTAGCTGCTAGGGAAATGTTTGGAGATCAAGCAAATGTCATTGGACAATTTAAGCCCAACAACAATGCTTCATATGGAAATACTTACAACTCAAATTGGAGGAACCATCCAAATTTCTCCTAGAAGTCAAGAGCACCTCAGTATACTGATTACTACTCAAAAAGTTCTATTTGATAGCTTGTAATTAATCCTTTTAAACACTTTTGAGTAGTAGTTTTTTCCTTTTAACCCAATTAACATGTTAAGGCCCCTTTCAATCAATTCTAATCAAATTGCCTTAAGTTTTGGTGTTTTGATAGCTTTTTGATCACCAAAGCAATATGAGATTGAGGAGAGTTATTTGGAATCCTTGTCAAAGCAATGGGAAGTTCAGAGGTATGAAGAACCAAAGCTTTGAAGCCCTTTGCCATAAGCAAAGTTGAAATGCAAGGAGGGGAAGCAAAGAGAATCTAGCCATGAAGCATTCTTGATGACAGTCATTTTAGCCACTTTTGGAGCACTTCCTGGAGTCCAAATTATGCATGCTATATGTCATTTGAAATCTTAGGAAGTAAGAAATCCAATGCTTCAAACCGTGTTCGATTTGGAACTGAAATGAGGAAGTTACAGCCTTTGGATGACAACTGCTCCAAGTTGAAGGAAGGCTTCAGAAAAGTGCTGCGAAATCACCATTTTGTTGCGGAATGATTTCGCAGCCTTTTTGCACAGTGCTAAGGATTTCCCCTGAAGTTTCACGCCGCGATGGAAGCCAAACACCACAATATGAAAGCCAATTTCACAGCGGTGCGAAATCAACCGGTTGCTGCGAAGTGATTTCGCAGCCCTTTTTGTGCATCTGCGAAATCTCGCAGACCTCGTTTTCACCTGCGAAACGGTCCTGTAGCTTCCCGATAGTTGTGCACCGACTCTTTTAGATCTTTTCTTCTGATATTTTTGTGTCTAAATTTCCATTTTCTCCTTGTATTCAGCCACTCATGTAATTCCTTAGCTAGGAAGTATCCAAGGAAGGGTAAATTACCTTCCTATATAAACTCCCTTGCATCCATTGTAAAAGGATAATCCATCATATAATATATCATATATAGAATCAACGAACAGAGCACTTGCTCTGTTTTTCCTATATATTCTTGTTTTCTCGTTAGTTTTCTTTCTAGCCAACCAAACTCTGAGGATTTTTCCTCAGAGGATGAGAGGCTAGGCTCTTCGTCTCTTGGAGCTAAGGTAACCGGGTAAGTTTCCACATGCATAAATTGAAAGTTTTGTTGTTTTAGTTTTTAATGAAGAGAAAGAGTGACCCGTTAATGGTTTTTATCTTTTAGTTAACTTAAAATGTCTTTAAATCACCTGGGCCAACACTTGGTAAGGCAAGTGATCTCCGTCCATGGAGATTCACTAGTTTACCCCTTGCGAGCCTCTAGGAGGTGACTTGAAGGTAGGATTTTCTAGAATAGCCAACACTTGGTAAGATTTTGGACTCCAAGGAGACATCCATTAGTTATCTCTTGCGAGCTTTTGACGGATAATCCAAGGTTAAAGATCACCTTGAATGGCAAGTGCTAGGTGAGAGGTATGAGCCATTGCAAGGTGCATCAGTGAGAGGGATTTAGTGTTTGAACCCATTAATGGGAAGCATCTGTACAACACCGGTTGGAGAAGAAACTATATGTTAATTCTCTAATGCGAGGAAAAGAAACAAGTGATCGGAACTCCCTTTTTGTATGAGGAATCTGAGCCTAGTGATCTAAAACTCCAAGAAACACTTTTCTTTGTAAGTAAAATCAGTTACTATTTTTGGTTAGTTTAAAACCAATCATTTTTCAAGCATCTTTATGTTTTCTTTTAAAGCTAACCTTGAAATGAAAAGGCACCAATTCAGCTTTGAATTAATATCATTTGTGAAGTGAAAACCCATCCCAGTGAACGATCCTAGAGCCACTATGCTATAGTAGCTTTGTCTTTACTATCCTAGTATATGGTGTAATAGGTTATAAATTTTGTTGATTAATCCCTCAATCAAGGAGCACCAGCTGGACACGAATCAGCTGAGACACCAATTAGGCATGAATCATATACACAGCCAGCTCAAGCATCTCAACAAGCTTCAAATCTTGAACAAGCAATAGTTAATCTAAGCAAGGTGGTGGGAGATTTTGTTAGAGATCAAAAATCCATCAATGCTCAACTTAGTAAAAGAATTGACAATTTAGAGAATACATTGAATAAAAGGATGGATGGGATGCAAAATGACTTATCTCAGAAGATAGATAATCTCCAATACTCAATCTCAAGGCATGCTAACCTGAACACAGTGCAATAGAAGGGTAGATTTCCTTCTCAACCTCACCAAAAGCCCAAGGGTATCCATGAAGTGGAAACTCATGAGGGAGAATCTTCTCAGGTGAGAGATGTCAAAGCCTTGATCACTCTAAGGAGTGGTAAAAAGGTTGAGATTCTAACACCCAAGCCACATGTGGAGAAAGAAGAAGAAGAAGAAGAGACAGAGAAGAATGAGGAAATCAAAGGAAAGAAGAAAGATAGCAATGAAGGGAAAGAGGACCATGATTCAACAGTCGAAGCAACTCCGGAGAAAGTACTTATCAAGGGAGATGTGATGAAAAAACACACACCTCCACCTTTTCCTCAAGCTTTGCATGGGAAAAAGGGAATCAGAAATGCATAAGAAATTCTTGAAGTATTGAGACAAGTGAAGGTCAACATCCCATTGCTAGATATGATTAAACAAGTTCCAACTTATGCAAAATTCCTAAAGGACTTGTGTACTATCAAAAGAGGGTCGAATGTGAATAATAAAGCCTTCTTGACTGAGCAAGTAAGTGCTATCATACAATGCAAGTCTCCTTTGAAGTACAAAGATTCGGGTTACCCTACCATCTCAGTCATGATTGGAGGAACTGTAGTGGAAAAAACTTTGTTAGACTTGGGAGCAAGTGTGAATCTACTACCATACTCTGTCTACAAGCAATTGGGACTTGGTGAATTGAAGCCAACATCAATCACTCTATCTCTAGCAGATAGATCAGTGAAAATTCCAAGGGGGACAATTGAAGATGTCTTAGTTCAAGTTGATAATTTCTACTATCCAATAGACTTTGTTGTTCTTGACACAGACCTAATTGTCAAGAAAACTAATTATGTTCCTATAATCCTTGGAAGGCCATTCCTTGCTACATCAAATGCAATCATAAATTGTAGGAATGGACTCATGCAACTCACGTTTGGCAACATGACATTAGAGCTCAATATCTTCTATATGACCAAAAAGCCAATCACTCCGGAAGAAGAAGAAGGTCCAGAAGAGGTGTGCATTATTGACACTCTAGTGGAGGAGCATTATAATCATAAAATGCAAGACAAGTTGAATGAAAGTCTTGGGGATCTTGAAGAAAGGTTGTCAAAACCCTCAGATGTGCTTGCTACTCTACAAGGTTGGAGGAGGAGAGAAGAGATTCCACCTTTGTTCAATAAAGAGGAGGCACAAGAAGCTGCTAAAGAAGAGACCCCAAAGCTCAATCTGAAGCCTCTACCCACGGAGTTGAAATATACATACTTAGAAGAGAATCAAAAGTGCCCTGTTGTTATATCTTCATCTCTTACTACTCTTTAGGAGATGTGTCTACTTGAAGTTCTTAAGAGGTGTAAGAAATCAATAGGATGGCAAATATCTAACTTGAAAGGCATCAGTCCTTTGGTCTGTACACATCATATATACATGGAAGAAGAAGCTAAACCAATTCGTCAACCTCAAAGAAGATTGAATCCTCATTTGAAAGAGGTGGTGCGAGCTGAGGTTCTGAAGCTACTTCAAGCAGGTATTATCTACCCCATATCTGATAGCCCTTGGGTGAGTCCTACTCAAGTGGTACTAAAGAAATCAAGAATCACGATGGTTCAAAATGAAAAGGGAGAAGAAGTTGCTACACGCCTCACTTCAGGTTGGAGGGTGTGTATTGATTATAGAAAATTCAATGATGTGACAAGGAAGGATCATTTTCCATTGCCATTTATTGATCAAGTGTTGGAGAGAGTCTTAGGCCATCCTTTCTATTGTTTCTTGGACTGTTACTCCGGGTATTTTCAAATAGAAATTGATGTTGAAGATCAAGAGAAGACCACTTTCACATGTCCATTTGGAACATATGCCTACAGAAGAATGCCTTTTGGTTTATGCAATGCACCTGCAACATTCCAACGATGTATGCTAAGTATCTTCAATGATATGGTGGAGCGAATTATGGAGGTTTTCATGGATGACATCACCATATATGGAAGTACATTTGAAGAATGCTTAGTCAACTTGGAAGCGGTTCTGAATAGATGCATTGAAAAGGACTTAGTGCTTAACTGGGAGAAATGCCATTTTATGGTACAACAAGGAATTCTCCTTGGCCATATCATCTCCGAGAAAGACATTGAAGTTGATAAAGAAAAGGTGGAACTTATTGTCAAATTGCCATCCCCAACAAATGTAAAAGGAGTAAGGCAATTCCTTGGCCATGCAGGATTCTTTAGGAGGTTTATAAAAGATTTCTCTAAGCTTTCAAAGCCTCTTTGTGAATTATTGGCTAAGGATGCTAAATTTGTATGGGATGAGAGATGTCAAAGGAGTTTTGATCAACTAAAGCAATTTTTGACAACCGCTCCAATAGTGGGCTCCTAACTGGCAACTACCCTTTGAAGTGATGTATGATGCTAGTGACTTTGCTATAGGAGCTGTTCTTGGCCAAAGAGAAGATTGAAAGCCCTATGTGATCTACTATGTAAGCAAAACATTGAACGAAGCTCAAAGGAACTACACAAGTATAAAAAAAGAATTGTTAGCTGTAGTGTTTGCCTTAGACAAGTTTCGTGCTTATCTAGTAGGGTATTTCATCATTGTTTTCATTGACCATTCAGACTTAAAGTATTTATTGACAAAGCAAGATGCAAAAACAAGGTTGATTATATGGATTCTCTTACTACAAGAGTTTAATCTCCAAATCAGAGATAAGAAAGGAGTGGAGAATGTGGTAGTTGACCACATTTCAAGGTTGGCCATAGCACACAATTCCCATGTTTTACCTATTAATGATGACTTTTCAGAGGAATCAGTTATGTTACTAGGAAACACTACTTGGTATGCTCATATTGCTAACTATCTGGTTACTGGTGAAGTTCCAAGTGAGTGGAAAGCACAAGATATGAAGCACTTCTTTGCAAAGATTCATGCCAATTATTGGGAAGAACCTTTCCTTTTCAAGTATTGTCTAGATCAAATAATAAGGAAGTGTGTCCCTGAAGAAAAGCAACAAGGAATCCTCAGTCATTGTCATGAGAGTGCATGTGGAGGTCACTTTGCCTCTCAAAAAACAGCCATGAAGGTGTTGCAATCAGGGTTTAGTTGGCCATCACTCTTCAAAGATGCTCACACCATGTGTAGGATCTGTGGTAGATGCCAAAGTCTCGGGAAGCTTACACGAAGAAATCAAATGCCCATGAACCCCATTCTAATAGTTGATCTCTTTGATGTTTGGGGCATTGACTTCATGGGACCTTTCCCAATGTCTTTTGGTAACTCTTATATCTTGGTGGGGGTGGACTATGTTTCTAAATGGGTTGAGGCAATCCCTTGTAATCACAATGATCATAGAGTGGTTCTCAAGTTTCTCAAAGAGAACATCTTCTCAAGATTTGGGGTGCCCAAGGCCATAATCAGTGATGGGGGTACTCATTTTTACAACAAGCCTTTTGAAACCCTATTAGCCAAGTATAGGGTGAAGCATAAGGTAGCTACACCTTATCACCCTCAAACTTCTGGGCAAGTTGAGCTAGCAAACAGGGAAATTAAGAATATATTGATGAAGGTGATGAACATGAGCAAAAGAGATTGGTCTGTTAAGCTCCATGATTCACTATGGGCATACAGAACAGCTTATAAGACTATTCTTGGCATGTCTCCTTATTGCCTAGTCTATGGCAAAGCATGCCATCTCCCTATGGAAGTTAAATATAAGGCTTGGTGGGCAATCAAGAAGGTAAACATGGACTTGATTAGAGTCGGGGAAAAGAGGTGCTTAGACCTTAATGAGATGGAGGAATTAAGAAATGATGCCTACATCAATTCCAAAGTTGCAAGAGCCTTACTCTATGACTCTAGGCTCCATATCTTTTCAGAAAAGCTGAAGTCAAGGTGGATAGGCCCTTTCATTATTCACCAATTGCATCTCAATGGAGTGGTGGAATTACTGAATTCCAACAACACAAACACCTTTAAAGTTAATGGCCATCGTCTCAAACCATTCATCGAGCCATTCAATCAAGATAAGGAGGAAGTCAACCTCCTTGAGCCACAGAAATCCTAATAAAAAAGGGGTTAGATGGACTTGGTCTTGCCAAAGTCCATAATTTTTGTTTAATTTTGCTAATTTAAGAGATTTATTAATTGTTTTTATTTTAATCTTAGTTTTAATTTATGTTATTTTGATGTAACTTAGACTTTTTGAATGATCAAATTTAGCAGGAATTGCAAAAGAGGTGAAGGAAGGTCTCAGGGAACCAAAGGAGCCCAAAAGCATGCAAATTCATTGGCCTGCGAATATTTCGCAGACAAAATAGCCCCCCTGCGAAATGAGGCATCCTCTGCGACATTATTTCGCAGCCCAAGACTACCCTTGGCACACGAGTTCCATTTCGCAGCCCAAACCCTCATTTTGCAGCTGCGAAACCATCCAAAGCTTCATTTCGCAGCCCAAACACTCTTTGCGAAACCATTTCGCAACTGTGAAACACACCCTTAGCACACGAGTGCCATTTCGCAACCCCACACTCCCATTTCACAACTGCGAAATGGGCTGCAAAATGTCTTGCGAAAACACCCCTTGCCTATGAAAATGGCCCTTGGTTGCAAAATAAGCCCTCTCCTGCGAAAAGCTCAATCGTCACTCAAAT
This sequence comes from Vitis riparia, assembly GCF_004353265.1. Classification (NCBI taxonomy): domain Eukaryota; kingdom Viridiplantae; phylum Streptophyta; class Magnoliopsida; order Vitales; family Vitaceae; genus Vitis; species Vitis riparia. The sequence continues at coordinate 161,113 of NW_023269679.1, read as the reverse complement.
TCCAATTTAAACCTTTAAATTGCTATTTTCCATTTCGCATCGGTCATTTGCCCTGCGAAAACCCCCCTTTGGTGCGAAAATTGAGCCAAGCCAGAGCACCATTTCCAGAGGATCTCCGTCTGAAGAAAAGTCCCACGCGCACCTCCGGCCACCCATTCTCAAGCTTCTTCACGTCGGCCATGGCCAAAACCTGAGGAGCCAAGACCCCATCTCCCTTAAGCTGCCACAGAGCACCGAGAGTGGTTCCTGTGCAAGACTCCATGACTGAGCCTTCATAGCCACTTGTCGTCCCACCTTCAGTAGAGGGCGCACCTTTGAGTTCTCCTTTGAGGCGATATGAGACCAGAAGACCACCCACCACACCCGGGGCAAGCTCCTCTCAACCTAAGAAGTCAGTTAGCTGATTACTACTCAAAAAGTGCTATTTGATAGCTTGTAGTTAACTCTTTTAAACACTTTTGAGTAGTAGTTATCACCTTTTAACCCAATTAACATATTAAGGACCCTTGTAGTCAATTCTAATCAAATTGTCTTAAGTTTTGGTGTTTTGATAGCTTTTTGATCACCAAAGCAATCCGAGATTGAGGAGAGTTCTTTGGAATCCATGGGCAAAAGATGTCTGGACAGGGCGTCCGGACACACCATCGGAGGGCGGCGGAACGTGGGCTGTGGCAGGCTGTCGGAATGACATAGCAAGGCTTGCTCACTTTAGTCAATGATCCGGACAACATATCCGGATAGGATATGCTATCGTCCAAGGTGTGATGTTCACGAGTGCCACGTGCTTCTCCTTGAGGGAGTCCGGATAGGGGAGCGCGCCACGTGTCCTCTTGGGGAATCCGGATAGAGTAGATCCGGATAGCGATACGCGCTCCGTGTCATCAAGGGGAGGGGTCTCTACACCTTGCACACGCAGTTTGTCCCCCTTGCGACGCGCGGCATAGCTCATTCCACCCAGGGAGGAATTTTGTCCGGCCGATGTTCCACCTCCTCCGGATATCTCACATCCAGAATTCTGTCTGGCTGACGTTCCACCTTCTCCGAATATTTCACATTTGACGCCTGATGCCGAATGGGAGAGGAGGGCGTTTCAACTTCCCCGGTCAGACATGTCCAGATCCTCTGATAGCGCTTACCTTGTCAGACATGCACAGCTGCAGTGTTCTCCTGAAGCTTCCCGATATTTCCGACCGACTTTTTGAGATATTTTGCTTTAGATATTTGATGTCTAAATCCCAAAACTCTCCTTGTAACCCACTTATCATAGGATTCCTTAGTCTTTAAGTAAGAAAAAATGGTGAATAACCTCAGATATATAGTTTGTAATTTTCTTTAAGAACCAGAGGGGAGAGTCGGGAGCTTGTTCTCAGACGCATCCTTTGTACAATTTTGCAAGGAATATATTTTACAGAGTACTTGCTCTGTTTTTCCTATATATTTTTGTTTTCTCATTCTTTTTCTTACTAGCCAAATAAGCTCTGAGGAAGTTTCCTCAGAGAATGAGTGGCTAGACTTTTAGTTTCTTGGAGCTAAGGTTGCCGGGAAAGGTTCCAAGTGCAAGAATTAATAGCTTTGTGGTTTCAGCCATTAAGTAAGAGAAAGTGTGATCCTTTAATGATTTCTATGTTTTTAGTTAACTTAAAACACCTTCGATTCACTTGAGCCAACACTTGGTAAGGCAAGTGATCTCCGTCCATGGAGATGCACTAGTTTACCTCTTGCGAGCTTTTGGGAAGTGACTTGAAGGTAGGATTTTCTAGAATTGCCAACACTTGATAAGCTTTTGGACTCCAAGGAGACATCCATTAGTTATCTCTTGCGAGCTTGAGAAGGGAAGTCCAAAGTTAAAGATCACCTTGAATGGCAAATGCTAGGTGAGAGGCACGAGCCATTGCAAGTTGCATCAGTGAGAGGGAATTAGAGTTGAAATCCATTTAAAGGATACATCTGTACAACACCGGTTAGAGAATTGACTATATGTTAATTCTCTAATGCGAGGAAATGAACCAAATGACCAGAGCTCTGTTTTTGCATAAAGAACCTCCCATGTGAACCCAAACCTCTAAGGAATGTTTTTCTTCATAAGTAATTTCCATTACTTTCTTTTTAGTTAGCTTGAAACAAAACCTCGTTTAACCAAAGTTTGTGTTTTATTTCTTAAGCTAACCTTGAAATGAAAAAGCACCAATTTAACTTTGAATTGGTATCAGTTGTGAGTTGAAAACCCTTCCCAGAGAACAATCCTAGAGCCACTATGTTATATTAGCTAAAGCTATCCTAATGCATGGTGATATAGGTTATAAATTTTGTTGATTACTCTCTCAATCAAAGAGCACCAGCTGGACATGAATCAACTGAGACACCAATTGGGAACGAATCATTAGCCACCCTCCTAAGAAGAAAGCAAGGATATCAGCTCTAGTTGAGCCATCAGAGCCTTCATCAAAGCCTCAACCACCTACTACAGAGTCTCAGATTCCTTCTAGGATGACTCCTGAGGTGATTATCAGGTGGCCCATGGTCACTCAGCCACCCATAGAGGGCAACTTGGATTGCCGGGCTAGGCCATTCCACTCCGAGCTTTCTTTTGACAGAGAGACCTTCAGGCTTTAGCCAGAGCTTAGAGATTCATTCCATCTGCTACAAAGGTACCATTTGGAGCACCTGATAACTCCCAGGGATTTCTTCTATCCCCGTGTAGCGTTAGACTTTTATCAGTCTATGACTACACATCGAGTCTGGGATCCTATTGTTATCCACTTCACCATTGAAGGATGTCATGGTATATTGGGAGCTAGACACATAGCAGAGGCCCTGCACATTCCTAATGAGCCAGCACGTCCAGAGGATTATAAAGTATAGGCTCATCCTTATCAGAGTGATATGGTTCACATACTATCCAGAGGGACATCCACACACCCATATCTGTTGAGGAAAGAGCTCCCTCCCAGCATGTTCTTTATTGATGCACTTCTGCGCCACAACATCTATCCACTTCAGCATATGGTGCATAGGAGATGAGCTTTTCTAGAGGCTTTGTTCTGGATATCAGAGGGATTTTTCTTTGGCCCTCATCATCTCATCATGGTTGCTCTTCTTTACTTTGAAGAGAAGGTCCATATAAAGAAGCTGTTGAGAGCGGATGCCATTCCACTTCTATTCCTGAGATTGCTATGCCAGATCTTGGAGCACTTGGGATATCCATCTGAGCCTCAACTTGAGCGCAGACGCATTTGTCTAGAGATATTCACTCTCGACAAATGGACGAGTATGACAGCTTATGATGTAGAGCGAGGAGCCCCAGCTGCACCAAAACATCCAGATAGGCCACAGCCAATGCATACGGAGGAGCCACGGCCGGTTGAGATACCTGCGGACATGAGAGCACCTGCCCCTGCAATGCCCTCTATAGGACCTATGCCTGAGGTTGCATCTTCTGCTCCTCCTGCCACACCAGGGACTCCGTTAGTTGTACCAGCTACATCTGAGCCTCCTCCTCCATTTGAGTCTAGGATTGCCATATCCATTTCAGAGTTCAGAGGCTTATGTCATACTATGCAGACATTGACCGCTACTCAGAGCATCCTGACCCAGCAGATGGCGACCATACGTGCCCATCAGGATCAGCTTATCGCCACCCAGACCCAACATACTGCCATCCTTAGTCAGATACAACAGCATTTGGGTATTCTATTGCCCCCTGAGCACGATATACCTATCCCATCAGAGCCTACAGATCCATCATAGGACCTTCCTCTAGCAGAGCAGACTATGCCCCCTGAGGAGACGACTGCATGCGAGATAGAGGCATCCATTCCAAGTATTCACACTTCTACAACCGAGACATCATCTCCACATGATCCTCCCACCACCATTTAATCATTTACCTAGTTTCCTTTCTGTATTTCTTTACTGTAGTAGAACTTATAATCCCATGTTTTTTATGTTTTATATATTGGGATTGGTTGTATTACTTGTTTTTGCTCCATATTGTACTTTCTTAAAGTAATACATATCTATCATTTTTTTTTTTTTAGTATACTTAGCATAATCTTATTTTAATTCCTCTACTCATATCTTTTGTTGTTTTTGAAACATGTGGTTTTCCCAATTCTACTCAAACTTCATATCACTCAAGAGGTACCACTTCCTCCCTGAAATTTCAATCGCTCTTGCCACATTGAGGACAATGTTTAGCTTGGTTAGGGGGAAGAGAGTTGAGGAAGGAAGTTTTGATTTTAAATGCTAAGTTATTTTGGTAATTTAGTTGCTTTTTGCTTAATTTTTAAAAATTTTTAAGTTTTTATTCTACTCTCCATGGTTATTAAGGAAAATTTCTCAAAATAAAATGAGAAAAATTGAATTTTTGTTTTTCACTTGACTTGGTGTTGTATTATGCTTACTAAAGTTGATGAATTGTTGAAACTTCTATTGAATTCAACCTTATGTCTTCCACTTTAAGCTATTCACACACTGTGCACACTAGATTCTGATTATAAGATGAAAAACTATTTCACCCTATTGACTTGGTACCTTTGACCTTATTTTAATAATGTTGGGACACCTTATAAAAGGCCAATGAGCCTTTGAAAAATAAGAAAGAAAAAACTGTTTGCTTGCCTTGAAACCCGAGCAAGGTTTGAGGGGTATATGGTGAAAATCTTTAAAACTTGGCGCCCTAAGCCTTCATTGGTTGGGAGTCACCGACCTCAATGCTCATTACAAGGGTGAATAGGTGAAGTTTAACATACTGTAGGTGCTTGGGTATTAAAATTCATTCTCAAAAGTCCGGGGTAAAATCCGAGGAGTTAGTGGTTGGAAGATCCTTAAAACTTGATGCCCTAAACCTTAATTGGTTGGGAGTCATCAATGGACCCCTGTTACGTGGACAATTTAGAAAAGAATACCTTTAAGCCTTGTACTCCTACAAGAAAAAAAAGTGTGAAATCAAAGAGGTGCGTTCTTAGCCTATTGAAGGTTGATCAGTTTGCTAAGCTTTGAAAAAGAACTAGGTTGGGAGGAGAGATTAGTTCAACATACTATATTCGGAAACTAATAAGTAACACTTAGATTTTTGTGGAAGAGTAAAGTTTGGCCCTTTGGAAGTGGAAACTATTTTAAAACTTAAATTTGCATAATGCTTTCTCTTCATGAATTGTGATTAGGCAAGTTATTTAACTCTTATTGAAGTTTGGGTTTTATATCTTTAATGTTCCATGTGAGAGTTAGATCATCATGCCACTTGAAATTTTTTTGAAGTGATCCGCATGATGTAAATTATAGTACTGTTTATTTTTATTTTTCTCTCCTTCATTGTTAAGGGACTAGCAATATGTCGGTTGGAGGGAGTGATTACTACTCAAAAAGTGCTATTTTATAGCTTGTAATGAACTCTTTTAAATGCTTTTGAGTAGTAGTTATTACCTTTTAACTCAATTGGCATGTTAAGGACCTTTGCAATCGTTTCTAATCAAATTGTGTTAAGTTTTGGTGTTTTTGATAGTATTTTGATCACCAAAGCAATCCAAGATTGAGGAGAGTCTATAGAATCCATGGCAAAGCAATTGGAAGCTCATTTACATGAAGAACCCAAAATTTGAAGCTTTATAGTCCTTTGCCAAAAGCAAATCATGAATGAAAGGAGGGAAAGCAAAGAGAGAAATCTAACATGAAGAATTCAAGAGAACATCAAATGTTGGACATATTTAGAGCACTTCATGGAGTCCATTTCATGCATACTATATTTCACTTCGAAGCTCAAGAAGTCAGGAATCCAACGCTTTAAACGGTCCATGAATTAGAGCTGAAATGAAGAAGTTACAGCCATTGGAAGCCAATCGCACCAAGCTGAAAGATGATTCGCAGTTGCGAAATCAGCCTTTGGCTGTGAAATGGAGACTTTCAGCTTGTGAAATTTCGCAGCCCATATTGCATGCCTGCGAAATCCACCTGAGTGCTTCTAGATATTTGCGACCAACTCTTTTAGATTTTTTTCTTCAGATATTTGTTGTTTAAATCCCCATTCTCTCCTTATAATCCACCAATCATAGGATTCCTTAGTTAATAAGTAAGAACAAAGGGTGAATAACCTCATATATATAGTTTGTAATTTTTCTTTACAGAGACATCTTGGGAGCTTGTTGTCAGAGACCACTTTTTTTTATAGTTTTGAAGGAAAGTAATACACAAAGCTTTGCTCTGCCTTACCTACTCATTTTGATTGTATTTTTCTTACTAGCCAAACAAGCTCCGAGGATGTATCCTCATAGAATGAGTGGCTAGGATTTTTGTCTCTTGGAGTAAAGGAAGCTGGGTAAGGTGCCGAAAGCAAAAATTGGAAATTTTGTTGTTTCAGCTTTTAATGAAGAGAAAGTGTGACCCGTTAATGGTTTCTATATTTTTAGTTAACTTAAAACGCCTTTAAATCACCTGGGCCAACACTTGGTAAGGCAAGTGATCTCTGTCCATTGAGATGCACTAGTTTATCTCTTGTGAGCCTTTGGGAGGTGGTTTGAAGGTAGGATTTTCTAGAATAGCCAACACTTGGTAAGCTTTTGGACTCTAAGGAGACATCCATTAGTTATCTCTTGCGAGCTTGAGAAGGGAAATCCAAGGTTAAGGATCACCTTGAATGGTAAATGCTAGGTGAGAGGCACGAGCCATTGCAAGATGAATCAGTGAGAGGGATTTAGTGTTTGAATCCATAAAAGGGGAGCATCTGTACCACACCAGTTAGAAAAATAACTATACGTTAATTCTCCAATGCGAGGAAAAGATTCAAGTGACCAGAACTCTATTTTTGTATTAGGAGCCTGACCCCAGTGATCCAAAAACTTCAAGAAACACTTTTCTTTATTAGTAATTTCAGTTACTATTATTTATGGTTAGCTTAAAACCAATCCTTTTTCAACCAAAGATTATGTTTTCTTTTAAAGCTAACCTTGAAATGAAAAAGCACCAATTCAACTTTGAATTAATATCAGTAGTAAGTTGAAAACCCTTCCTAGTGAACGATCCTAGAGCCACTATGCTATGCTAGCTAAGGCTATCCTAGTACATGGTGATATAGGTTATAAATTTTTTTTATTACTCCTGTCTGAGGATCAAAACCAAGGTACACCAGTTGGGCATGGAATCATGAGGGCTCTAGATTCTATACATAGGTATAGGCTTTCAATGACATGAAAGACTCTAGGTCGATGATTACTACCCAAAAAGTGCTATTTTGCGCCTTTAATTCATTATGTTTTAAGCACTTTTGTGTAGTAGTTCTCCATTTTTATTCCAATTGGCATGTTAAGGACCTAGCAATGACTTCTAATCATATTTTTGGCTAGTTTTAGTGTTTTGACAGCTTTTTGGATCATTAAGACAAGCCAAGCAAAGGAGAGAAGCAAAGAGGAGAAAAGCAAAGAGGAAAATAGAGGACAGCAGCTGCAGTCTTCTTTTGCACTTTTGGAGTACTTCCCAAAGTCCATTTTCTACATGCTATATACCATTTCAAATCTTAGGGAGTCAAGAATCCAATGCTTCAAACGGTGTACGATTCGGAGTTGAAATGAAGAAGTTACAGCCATTGGAAGCCAATCACTCCAAGCTGAAGGAAGAATTTTGCACGGCTGCGAAATCACCCTTTTGTTGCGAAATGATTTCGCAGCCTTTTTGCACAGTGCTATGGAATTCCTCCTAAATTTTCACGACACGATGGAAGGCGGCCACCGCAAGCTGAAATACCACTTCGCAGCGGTGCAAAATTAACCGGTTGCTGCGAAGTAATTTCGCAGCCCTTTTTGTACATCTGCGAAATTTCGCAGACCACGTTTTCACTTGCGAAATGGTCCTTAGTGCTTCCCGATATTTGCGACCGACACTTGGAGATATTTTTCTTCAGATTTTTTATGTCTAAATCCCCATTTTCTCCTTGTAACCCACCAATTATAGGATTCCTTAGTTATTAAGTTTCGAAAAGGGGTGAATAACCTCAGATATTTTGTTTTGTAATTTTCTTTATATATAACTCTCGGGAGCTTGTTCTCAAGGACGCATCCTTTGTACAAATTTTCAAGGAAGTAAAATACGGAGCACTTGCTCTGCTTTTCATATATATTTTTGTTTTCTCATTCTTTTTCTTTATAGCCAATCAAACTCTGAGGATTTTTCCTCAGAGGATGAGAGACTAGGCTCTTCGTCTCTTGGAGCTAAGGTAACCGGGTAAGTTTCCACATGCATAAATTGGAAGTTTTGTTTTTTTAGTTTTTAATGAAGAGAAAGTGTGACCCGTTAATGGTTTTTATCTTTTTAGTTAACTTAAAACGCTTTTAAATCACCTGGGCCAACACTTGGTAAGGCAAGTGATCTCCGTCCATGGAGATGCACTAGTTTACCCCTTGCGAGCCTCTGGGAGGTGGTTTGAGGGTAGGATTTTCTAGAATAGCCAACACTTGGTAAGCTTTTGGACTCCAAGGAGACATCCATTAGTTATCACCTTGAATGGCAAGTGCTAGGTGAGAGGTATGAGCCATTGTAGAAGGAATCTGAGCCTAGTGATCTGAAACTCCAAGAAACACTTTTCTTTGTAAGTAAAATCAGTTACTATTTTTGGTTAGTTTAAAACTGAACCTTTTTCATTCAAACATCTTTATGTTTTCTTTTAAAGCTAACCTTGAAATGAAAAGGCACCAATTCAGCTTTGAATTAATATCATTTGTGAAGTGAAAACCCATCCCAGTGAACGATCCTAGAGCCACTATGCTATAGTAGCTTTGTCTTTGCTACCCTAGTTCATGGTGTAATAGGTTATAGATTTTGTTGATTACTCCCTCCATCAAGAAGCACCAACTGGACATGAATCAGCTGATACACCAATTGGGCACGAATCAAATGGCGCCGTTGTCGGGGATGGTTCCACTTTACAGTGATATCACCTTTCTAGAGTACTTGTGATCTTCATCACAAGTTTGGTGACTTTTCTTTTCCTTTTACTAACTCTTTTTATTTCTTTATTTTTCTTTGTTCATATGTTAGTATATCTTTTATTTAGTTTTTAGTTAATCTTTATAATTTTCTTTTTTCTTTAGTATTGTTTTTCTTTTGTTTTCTTTTGTCTTCTCTGTTTTTAATTCACAAATTGCTAGTTGTGCATGCCATATTGAATACGAGATAGCAGAGGAAGCCATGAACTTCATGAGTTATGTGGCTGAAGTTTCAAGAGGTTGATCTGCCCACATGTAAGCTAGAGCATGAGGTAGAGAGTGAAACAGAGAAAGAAAAGAGGGAGGAAATCAAAGGAAAGAAAAAGGGGAAAAGTATAGAGAAAGATGACTATATACAAGAAGAGCCACAGAGGATAGTCATCAAGGAAGAAATGACGAAGAAACACATGCATCCGCTTTTTCTCCAAACTTTGTATGGAAAAATCATACAAACCAAGTCTCAAGTGAAGGATTCATATGGGATCCGGGCAAGCTAAATCAGGATCAAATTTTTTGATGGACTTAGTCTTTTTAAAGACTAGCTAGTTCATAGCTTTTTGTTTTATTTATTACTTGTTTTAATTTTGATTTCAATGTTTTAAGTTTTGATTTAAATGCTTTAATTTTGATTTCAATGCTTTAATTCTAATTTTTTTTTATGTAATATAAGTTTTTCGATGATCAAAATCAGGAGGAATTGCAAAGAAATTGAAAGGAAGTCTTTCGAAGCAAAAAAAAGGCAAAAACAAGGCAAAAACAGGGGTCTGCGAGATTTCGCAGCCTCTGCGAAATCGGCACTTTGCTGCGAAACCATTTCGCAGCCTCAGGCCCCTCTCTGCGAAAATTTTCGCAGCTGCGAAACCAAGTTTGGCACACGAGTGCCACTTCGCAGCACAGGAGCCCCCATTCCGCAGCTGCGAAACGGCTGCGAAGCTCCAAAGCATGAAAATTCCCAATTTCGCAGCCAAAGCTCCATTTTGCAGGGTATTTCGAAAGCTGCAAAGCCAAATTTTGGCACACGAGTACCATTTCGCAACATAGTGACCCTCATTTCGCAGCTGTGAAACGGCTGCGAAATCACAAAGCGTAAAAACTCCCAATTTCGCAGCCAAAGCTCCATTTCGCAGGGTATTTCGAAGTTGCGAAACCACTTTTTGGCACATGAGTGCCATTTGGAAGCCCCATACACTCATTTCGCAGCTGCAAAATGGCTGCGAAACCTCCACACCTTAAAATCCTTCAACGCGCACACCATGAACAGACATGTCACAGCCGCACCCCCATTTCGCAACTATTGGACACATTTTGATCATTTTCCGAAGTTCATTTCATGCATACCATATATCGTTTGAAATCTTGGGAAGTTAGGAGTCCATAGCTTCAAACGGTGCTCGATTTGGATTTGAAACAGAAAAGTAATGGCTGTTTGAAGATGACTGTGCAAACCATGAGCGGAAATGTCGCACCTCCATTTTGCTACTATTGGATACATTTTTGAAGCACTTCCTGGAGCTCAAATTATGCATACCATATCTCGTTTCAAATATTGGGAAGTCAGGAGTCCATCACTTCAAACGGTATGCGATTTGGAGGTGAAATGAAGAAGTTATGGCCGTTTAAAGACGAATACGCAAAGCTGAGTGGGAATTTCGCAGTCGAGACGCCATTTGGAAGGGTGTTTCGCAGCTGCGAAACCACTTTTTGGCACACGAGTGCCATTTTGTAGCACAGTTCCCCTTATTTCAAAGCTATGAAATAGTCTGCGAAAATGCCACTTTGCTGCGAAATGATCTCCAAGCTTCGAAATGGCTGCGAAATGATCTCCAAGCTTCGAAATGGCTGCGAAATCACCTCCAAACGTCGAAATGGCCTTCAAATTGCGAAATTGACTTGCAAAATGGAGGGAGGTTTGCAAAAACACCTTGCAAAGCCAAGGAAAGTTACTAAAATGCCAACAGAGCCCCACGACCATGCATATGAAGAGGAGAGCCTCGCGCACCTTGAGATCACACACATGAAGCCTTTCACTCCATTTCTGACCTCCTTAAACCATCAAATCCCATAGCTACCAACTGAGAGCTTCAGTTGAGGAGACTATGCCACCTAAGGAGACTACTAGAACAAAGACCAAAGTCCTGATGCAATCCACTCAAGAGGCCACCACAGATGCATCAGCTCCACATGACTCTACCATTACTTGATCATCTCTTCATTTTTTGTATTTACATATTAGTATAAATAATTCCATGTTTTGATTGGATGTATTACTGATGATACATCATGTATAGACATCATTTTTGTTTAAACTTAGCATTTTTCTATTTCCTCTACTCACTAACTCTTTTGTTTTTTTTGAAACAGGTGGTTTCTCCTATACGACTCATACTCCATGTCACTCGAGAGGTACCACTTCCTCCCTATTTTTTAATCGCTTTTGTCACATTGAGGACAATGTTCAGTTTGGTTGGGGGGAGAGTTGAGAAAGGAAGTTTTAATTATTAATGCTAAGTTATTTTGGTAATTTAGTTGCTTTTTGCTTAATTTTAAAATTTTTTAAAGTTTTTATTCTACTCTCCATGGTTATTAAGGAAAAATTTTCAAAATGAAAAGTGAGAAATTGAATTTTTGTCTTTTTAATTGACTTAGAGTTTGTATTATGTTTATTAAAGTTGATGAATTATTGAACTCCTATTGATTTCAACCTTATTTCTTCCACTTTAAGCTTATCACAGACCGTGCACACTAGGTTTCATTTATAAGATGAAAAACTATTTTCCCCCTTGACTTAGGAAAATTTTAGACTTGGTACCTTTGACCTCATTTAATAGTGTTGGGACACCTTGTGAAAGGTCAATGAGCCTTTGAAAAAAAAGAAAAAAGAAAGACAAAAAAATGTTTGCTTACCTTGAAACCCGAGCAAGGTCTGAGGGGTATATGGTGAAAATCTTTAAAACCTGGTGCCCTAAGCCTTAATTGGTTGGGAGTCATCGACCTCAATGCTTGTTACATGGGTGAATAGGTGGAGTTTAACATATTGTAGGTTCTTGGGTATTAAAAATTCATTCTCAAAAGTCCGGGGTGAAATCCGAGGAGTTAGTGGTTGAAAAATCCTTAAAGCTTGATGCCCTAAACCTTGATTGGCTGGGAGTCATCGATGGACCCCCGTTACATGGACAATTTAGAAAATAATGCCTTTAAGCTTTGCACTCCTACAAGAAAAAAGTGTGAAAGAAAAGAGGTGCGTTCTTAGCCTATTGGAGGTTGATTAGCTTGCTAAGCTTTGAAAAGAACTAGGTTGAGGGGAGAGATTAGTTTGACATACTATATCCGGAAACTAATAAATAACACATAGATTTTTGTGGAAGAGTAAGGATTGGACCTTTGGGAATGGAAATTATTTTGAAGCTTAAATTTGCATAATGCCTTCTCTTTATGAATTGTGACTAGGCAAATTAATTGACAGCTCTTATTGAAGTTTGAGTTTTATTTCTTTCATGTTCCATGTGAGAGTTTGATCAGTCATGCCACTTGATTATTTTTTGGAGTGATCAGCATGATTTTGTAAATTATTATATTATCTATTTTTCTTTATTTTTCTTTCCTTCATTGCTCAGGGACTAGCAATATGTCAGTTGGGGGGAGTGATTACTACCCAAAAAGTGTTATTTTGCACCTTTAATTCATTATGTTTTAAGCACTTTTGTGTAGTAGTTCTCCATTTTTATTCCAATTGGCATGTTAAGGACCTAGAAATGACTTCTAATCATATTTGTGGCTAGTTTTAGTGTTTTAACAGCTTTTTGAATCATTAAGACAAGCCAAGCAAATGAGAGAAGCAAAGACGAGAGAAGCAAAGAGGAGAAAAGCAAAGAGGAAAACAGAGGACAGCAGCTGCAGTCTTCTTTTGCACTTTTGGAGCACTTCCCGAAGTCCATTTTCTACATTCTATATACCATTTCAAAGCTCAGGAAGTCAAGAATCCAATGCTTCAAACGGTGTACGATTCAGAGTTGAAATGAACAAGTTACAACCATTCGAAGCCAATCACTCCAAGTTGAAGGAAGAATTTTGCACAGCTGCGAAATCACCCTTTTGTTACGAAATGATTTCGTAGCTGCACAGTGCTATGGAATTCCTCCTAAAGTTTCATGACACGATGGAAGACGGCCACCGCAAGCTAAAAGACCACTTCACAGTGGTGCGAAATTAACCGGTTGCTGCGAAGTAATTTCGCAGCCCTTTTTGTACATCTGCGAAATTTCGCAGACCACGTTTTCACCTGCGAAATGGTCCTTAGTGCTTCCTGATATTTGCGACTGACACTTGGAGATATTTTTCTTCAGATTTTTTATGTCTAAATCCCCATTTTCTCCTTGTAACCCACCAATTATAGGATTCCTTAGTTATTAAGTTTGGAAAAGGGGTGAATAACCTCAGATATTTTGTTTTGTAATTTTCTTTATATATAACTCTCGGGAGCTTGTTCTCAAGGACGCATCCTTTGTACAAATTTTCAAGGAAGTAAAATATAGAGCACTTGCTCTGCTTTTCATATATATTTTTGTTTTCTCATTCTTTTTCTTTCTAGCCAATCAAACTCTGAGGATTTTTCCTCAGAGGATGAGAGGCTAGGCTCTTCGTCTCTTGGAGCTAAGGTAACCGGGTAAGTTTCCACATGCATAAATCGGAAGTTTTGTTGTTTTAGTTTTTAATGAAGAGAAAGTGTGACCCGTTAATGGTTTTTATCTTTTTAGTTAACTTAAAACGCTTTTAAATCACCTGGGCCAACACTTGGTAAGGCAAGTGATCTCCGTCCATGGAGATGCACTAGTTTACCCCTTGCGAGCCTCTGGGAGGTGGTTTGAAGGTAGGATTTTCTAGAATAGCCAACACTTGGTAAGCTTTTGGACTCCAAGGATACATCCATTAGTTATCTTTTGCGAGCTTTTGACGGGTAATCCAAGGTTAAAGATCACCTTGAATGGCAAGTGCTAGGTGAGAGGTATGAGCCATTGCAAGTTGCATCAGTGAGAGGGATTTAGTGTTTGAACCCATTAATGGGAAGCATCTGTACAACACCGGTTGGAGAAGGAACTATATGTTAATTCTCTAATGCGAGGAAAAGAAACAAGTGATCGGAACTCTCCTTTTTGTAGGAGGAATCTGAGCCTAGTGATCTGAAACTCCAAGAAACACTTTTCTTTGTAAGTAAAATCAGTTACTATTTTTGGTTAGTTTAAAACCGAACCTTTTTCATTCAAACATCTTTATGTTTTCTTTTAAAGCTAACCTTGAAATGAAAAGGCACCAATTCAGCTTTGAATTAATATCATTTGTGAAGTGAAAACCCATCCCAGTGAACGATCCTAGAGCCACTATGCTATAGTAGCTTTGTCTTTGCTACCCTAGTTCATGGTGTAATAGGTTATAAATTTTGTTGATTACTCTCTCCATCAAGGAGCACCAGCTGGACATGAATCAGCTGATACACCAATTGGACACGAATCAGTCGAGAGCTCAGGGCTCTAGATGCTATGAATAGATCAGGACTGTGGTTGACAAGAATGACTTCGGGTTATGAGCTCAAGATGAAAAATTGAGAGCTGTGGATGATATGATCAAGTCAGGATCCCATGAGCTCAAGCCTCTAGATGTTATGAACCGCTAAGGGTTATGGATGATTTGAATGATTTTGTATCATGAGCTCAAGCCCTTAGATTCAATGAACTCCTTAGTGTTATGGATGACATGAACGACTACGAGTCATGTGCTCAAGGCTTTATATGTCATTTACAACTCAGGGTTGTGGATAACATGAATGACTTCAGGTTATGAGCTCAAGCCTCTAGATTTTATGAACAACTCAGGGTTGTGGATGATATGAACGACTCCGAGTCATGAGCACAGGCTCTATATGCTATACACAACTTAAGATTGTCAATGACATGAAAGACTATGCGTCATGAGCTTAGAGCTCTAGATGCTATGAATAACTCAAGGTTGTGCATGACATAAAAAACTCTGGGTCATGAGCTCAAAACACCAGATACTATGAACAACTCAGGACGTGAACAATTCCAAGTCATGAGCTCAGGGCTCTAGATGCTATTAATAGCTCAGGGCTGTGAATTACATGAGCTACTTTGGGTCATGAGCTTAGGCCTTTAGATGCTATGAATAGCTCAGAATTATGGATGTTATGAACGGTTTAGGATCCCATGAACTCAATCCTCTAGATGCTATGAATCACTTAAGGTTGTCGATGATATAAATGATTCTACTTGGTAAGCTCAAACCTCTAAAAGCTATGAATTGCTCAAGGTTATGGAAGACATGAATGACTCAGAGTCGTGATCTCAGGGCTCCAAATGCTATGAAAAGCTCAAGGTTGTGGCTAACATGAACGTCTTTAGGTCATGAGCTCAAGGTAGTAGATGCTCTCAGTAACTCAAGGCTGTGAATGACACGACCAACTCCAGGTTATGAGCTCAGAGCTTTAGATATTATGAACAACTCAAGGTAGTTGTTGACATGAAAGACTCTAGGTCCTGATCTCAGAGCTCTAGAAGGTATGAACAACTTAAGGTTGTGAATGATATGAACAACTTGGGATCTCGTGGGCTTAGGCCTATAGATGCTATGAACCGCTCTAGGCTGTGGATGATTTGAACGATTCTGTGTCATGAGTTCAACCACTAGATGTTATGGACTACTCAAGGTTATGGAAGATATGAATGACTTAGGGTCGTGCTCAAGACTCTAGACACTAAGAACAACTCAGGGCGGTAATTAACATGAATGACTTCGGGTAATGAGTTGAAGGCTCTAGATGCTACTAACAAGTTAGGGTTGTGGGTGGAAAGAATGACTTTGGTTCATGGGCTCAAGCCTCTAGATTATATGAATAGCTCAAGCCTATAATTGACATCAAAGACTCCTAGTCGTGAGCTTAGGGCTCTAGAAGTTATGCACAACTTAAGGTTATCAATGATAAGAAAGACTCCGGGTCATGAGTTGAGGGCTCTAGATGCTATAAACAAGTCAGGGTAGTCAATGAAATGAAAGAATCTAGGTCAAGAGCTCAAGGCTCTAGATACTATGAACAGCTCAAGGTTGTGGTTGATATGAACTACTCTAGATCATGAGCTTAAGGCTCTAGATGTATGAACAACTTTGGGCTATGGATGACATGAGCTACTCTAGGTCGTGAGACTAAATCTCTAGATGCTATAAAGTAATGATATGAACAACTCAGGATCCCATGAGCTTAAGCCTATAGAAGTTATGAACTGCTCAATGTTGTGGATGATATGAATGATTCCGCATCATGAGTTGAATCATCTAGATGATATGAACTACTAAGGGTTGTGGATGACATGAACAACTCCATGTTGTGAGCTCAAGGTTATGGTAGATAAGAAAGACTTTAAGTCATGAGGTGAGGGCTAGAAATGCTATGCACAACTTAAGGTTGTCAATGACATGAAGGACTCCAAGTCGTGAGTTCAAGACTCTAGATGTTATGAACATCTCTGTGGCTGACATGAAAAACTTTAGGTCATGAGCTCAAGGCTCTAGATGTTATGAACAACTCAGGATTGTGGTTGACATGAATGACTCCGGGTCGTGAGCTTAAGGCTCTGGATACTATGAACAAGTCAAGTTTGTAATTGTCATGAATGACTCTAGGTCATGAACTTAAGGTTCTAGATGTTATTAACAACTCAGGGTTGTGGATGACATGAATGACTCCGGGTCATGAGCTTAGGTCTCTAGATTCTATGAATAGCTCAAGGTTGTGGTCGACATGAAAGACTTCGAGTCATGAGTTCAAGACTCTAAATGCAATGCACAACTTAAGGTTGTTCATGACATGAAAGACTCTAGGACATGAGCTTAGGTCTCTACATGCTATACATAGGTCTAGGTTGTTGATGACATGAAAGACTCTAGGTCGTAAGCTCAGGGCTCTTGATACTATAAATAGCTCAGAGTTGTGGATGACATGAATGACTCTAGGTTGTGAGCTTAAGGCTTTAGGTGCTATGAATAGCTCAGAGTTGTGGATGAAATTTTTTACTTTGGGTTGTCATCTTAGGGCTCTGGATGCTAGGAACAACTTAGAGTAGTTGATTATATGTACGACTTGGGATCCCATGAGCTTAAACCTCTTGATGCTATGAACCATTTAAGGTCGTGGATGGTATGAACGATTCTGTGTCATGAGCTCAAGCTTCTAGATTCTATGAACTGCTAAGGGCTACAGAAGATATGAATGACTCTAGGTTTTGATCTCAAGGCTCTAAATACTATGAACAACTTAAGGCTATGGTTGACATGAATGACTCCAAGCTGTGAGCTCAAGACGCTAGATGCTATGAAAAACATAGGGTTGTGGATCACATGAATGACTTTGGGTTATGAGGTCAAGGCTCTAGATATTATGAACAACTCAAGATGGTGGTTGACATGAAATACTCTAGCTGCTGAGGTTAGGGCTTTAGAAGTTATGAACAACTCATAGTTGTGGATGATATGGTTGACATGAACAACTAATCCTGTGAGCTTAGGCCTGTGGATGTTATGAAGTGCTCTAGGTTATGAATGATATGAATGATTCTGTGTCATGAGCTAAACCCTCTAGATGCTATAAACTGCTTTGGGCAGTGGAAGACATGAACGAATCCGGGTCATGAGCTCAGGGCTCTATATGCTACTACTAAACTAGGGTTGTAAATGATATGAATGATTTTGGGTCATAGGATCAAGCCTCTAGCTTTTATGTAAAGCTTAAGGTTATGGTTGATATCAAAGACTCCTATTTATGAGCTTAGAGCTCTCGATGTTATGCATAACTTAAGGTTATCGATGACATGAAAGACTCTAAGTCATGAGTTGAGGGCTCTGGATGCTACTGATTACTACCAAAAAGTGCTATTTTGTAGACCTAATTATAATGGTTTTAAGCACCTTTAGGTAGTAATCATATTCATTTAACCCAATTAATTCATTAAGGTCCTTAGTAATTGGTTTTAACCATTTTGTGGCAAGTTTACATGTTTATATCAGCTTATGAATCAATTCAAGCATGCCAAATGATGGAGGAGCTACTTAGACAAGCCAACCAAAGAAGAAAAGCAAAGAAAAGCAAAGAGAAGCAAAGAAAAGCAAAAGAGAAGCAAAGAGAAGCAAGGAGGAAAACAGAGGACAGCAGCTGCAGTCTTCTTTGGCACTTTTGGAGCACTTCCCGAAGTCCATTTTTTACATGCTATATACCATTTCAAATCTCAGGAAGTCAAGAATCCAACGCTTCAAACCGTGCACGATTTGGAGCTGAAATGAGGAAGTTATGACCTTCGGAAGAAAACTGCTCCAGGTGTGCGAAAATTTCGCACACCTTCTGAATGGTGTGCGAATTTCGCACACCTCCTGATCAGGTGTGCGAATTTCGCACACCCCTTCCCCTGTTTTGCCGACTCCACACGAGATCTTTTCTTTTTAGATATTTTTGTATAAATTTCCATTCTTCTCCTTGTAATCCACCAATCATAAGATTTCTTAGCTAGGAAGGATGGAAAAGCTTCTCTATATATACTCCTTTGCATCCGTTGAAACATATGGAGAAATTTATGTAATATACCCATATATATTGAAATATACCACAGAGCCTTGCTCTGTTTCTCCTTCTCTTCTCTTTCTTATTTTCTTAGTAGCCAAACATCCTTGGTGGATGAAATCCCCAAGGATGAGAGGCTAACCTTTTTAGTTTCTCAAAGTATGGATGTTATGTGATGGCTTGGATGCATTCCCATGGAAATTTCTCGCACCCGGAAGGTAAGGTAGTCGTTTTTCATTAATGGTTCACTAATGCAAAGTTTAGTTTTTATTTCCATTGGACAATTTCCAACGGCCAATACTTGATAAGCTTTTGGATTTCTATCCATTAGTTATCTCCTACGAGCTATGGGAAAGTGAGGTTTTCAATTCCAAGTTTTGCATTAATCCATTAGAACCAATTTCAATGGCCATTGAAAGGTGAGTTTATCACCCGGAATGACTTTGAGTTGCCAATATTTGGTAAGCTTTTGGCTTTAGACCATTAGTTATCTCTTACGAGCCATTCAAAGGAAGTCTAAGGTGAATAACCATTGATGAAATTCACTACCATCTGTTTTGCCATTTTAAAGGATTAAAACTTGATTTGCTAAATCCATACCGGTTCGGGAAGCAAGCATCACCATAGTTGCAACCCCAACGCGAGGAGCCTATCCTGAGATTTCCAATTTGCATAAGAGCCAGAGCATATCTATCCTATCTTTGAGAAACTTGTTTTTACACCCTTTCATTTTAGTCTTTAATGTTAGCTTAAATTAGTTTAAATCTTTCTAAAACATTTACATCTTCTTTTAAAGCTAACATCCATAAGAAAATCACCTATTTTCCTAATTTGAATATCACTTGTGTTTGCGAAAACCCTTCCCAGTGAACGATCCTAGAACCACTATGCTATAGTAGCTTGGCTACTTTAGTAATAGTATCTAAGGTATAAATTTTGTTGATACGCCTTTAAAGCTAAGCTACCATGAGTCGCATCAGCTACACATAGGTCAGGGTTATCAATGACATGAAAGACTCCAAGTCGAGATCTCGGGGCTCTAGATGATATGAACAGCTTAGGACTGTGGTTGACATAAACAACTCTAGGTCGTTAGCTTAAGGCTCTAAATGCTATGAACAACTCTTGACTATGGATGGCCTGAGCTACTCCTGGTCATGAGCCTAGGGCTCTAGATACTTTGAAGAGCTCAAAGTTATGGATGAAATGAATGACCTGGGATCCTATGTACTTAAGTCTATAAATCTTATGAATTAGTTAGAGTTGTGGATGATGTGAATGATTCTCCATCATGAGCTCAAGCCTCTAAATGTTATGAACTACTCAGGCTATAGATGACATGAACGACTTTGGGTCATGAGCTCAGGGTTGTAGATGCTATCAACAACTCATGGTTGTGAATAACATGAATGTCTTTAGTTCACAAGATCAGACCTCTAGATTCTATGAACAACTTAGGGTTGTGGTTGACAAGAAAAACTCTGAGTTGTGAGTTTATGGCTCTAAATGCTATGCATAGCTTAAGGCTATCGATGATAAGAAAGACTCCATGTTGTGAATTTAGGCTTTAGATGCTATGAACATCTCAGGGCTATGGTTGACATGAATGACTTCGGGTCATAACCTCAGGGCTCTAGATGCTATGAACAACATTGGCTTGTGGTTGACATGAAGACTCTAGGTTCTGAGCTTAGGGCTCTAGATGCTCTTAACAACTTAATGTTGTGGATGATATAAATGACACTGGTTAAGAGTTGAGGCCTTTAGATTCTACGAGCAACTTAGGGTTGTGGTTGACATGAAAGAGTTCAGGTCATGAGCTAAGGGATGTAGATGTCATACACAAGTCTCGGTTGTTGATCACTTGAAAAACCCTAGGTCGTGAGCTGAGGGCTCTAAATGCTATGAACAACTCAGGGTTGTGGATGACATGAACGACTCCGGGTCCTGATCATAGGGCTCTAGATGTTATAAACTGCTCACGGTGCTAGTTGACATGAGTGACTCTCGGTCGTGAGCTAAAGACTTTGGATGCAATGTACACCTCTAGGTTGTGGTTGATATGAATGACTTTGGGTCATGATCACATGGCTTTAGATGCTACGAACAACTCAAGGCTATAGATGACATGAACAATTATGAGTAGATAAAGGTTGTGGTTGACATGAATGAATCCAGGTCGTGAGCTCAAGGGTCTAGGTTCTATGAATTTCCTACGGTTGTTGATGACATGAACTACTCTAGGTCTTGAGCTCAGGGCTCTAAATCTATGAACAACTTGGGGTTGTGGTGGACAAGAACCACTTCGAGTCATGATTTCAGGCCTCTAGATGCTATGAACAACTCAAGGTCATGGTTGATATGAATGAATCTAGGTCATGAGCTTAGGGCTTTAGATGCTTTTAACAACTCAGGGTTGTGGATGACATGAACGACTTCAGGTCATGGCCTCAAGATTCCATGAATAGCACAGGGTATTGGTTGACATGAAAGGCTTCAGGTCTTGAGCTCAAGGTTCTAGAAGTTATGAACAACTTAAAGTTATGGATAATATGAACGACTTAGGATCCTGTGAGCTCAGTTCTCTAGATTTATGAACTTATCAGGGCTAAGAAAATAAAAAATGATTGTGTCATGAGCTCAAGCCTTTAGATGCTATGAATTGCTCAATGTTGTGGATGACATGAACAACTCCGATTCATGAGCTTAGGGCATGAGATGTTATCAACAACTCAGGGTTGTAGTTGACCTAAACAACTTTGGGCGATGAGCTAAGAGATCTAGATTCTATGAACAACTCGTAGTTGTGGATGATATGAATGACTCAATCTCCTGTGACTTGAGGCCTCTAAATGTTATGAACCACTCACGGCTTTGGATGTTAATAACGATTCTACATCCCGCGCTCAAGCCTTTATATGCTATGAACAACTCAAGGCTATGGATGCTATGAACAACACTAGGTCATGAGCTCAAGGCTTTAGATGCTATGAATAACTCTTGGTTATGGTTGACAAGAAAAATTTTAAGTCATGAGCTTAAGGCTCTAGATTCTATGAACAACTAAGAATTATGGATGACACGAGCTACTCCAGGTCATAAGCTTACAACTTTGGATGCTATGAAGAACTCGGGGTATTGGATGGTATGAATAACTCAAAATTTCATGAGCTTAGTTCTCTAGATGCTATGAACAGCTTAGGGCTGAGGATGATATGAATAATTCTTGGTCGTGATCCCATGGCTCTAAATGATATGAATAGCTTAAGGATATGGATGACATGAACGACCTCAAGTAGTGAGCTCGGGGCTTTAGATTCTATGAACAACTTAGGGCTTTAGTTGACAAGAACAACTCCGAGTCATGAGCTTAATGCTCTAAATGCTATGAATAACTCAAGGTTGTGGTTATTATAGCATTATGGATGATATGAATAACTCAAGATCCCATGAGGTCAAGCCTCTAGATGATAAGTATAGCTCAAAGTTGTGGATGATATGAATTTATTTGTTTCATGAGCTTAGGGTTGTGGATGACATGAATGACTCTGGGTCTGAGTTAAGAGTTATGGATGATATGAATGACTTACGGTCCCCTAAGCCCAAGCTTCTAGATGGTATGAAAAGCTTAGGGCTGAGGATAATATGAACGATTCTTGGTCGTGAGCCAATGGCTTTAAATGTTATGAACAGCTCCATGTTGTGCATCACATGAAAGATTCTGAGTCATAAGCCGAGGGCTCTATATATAATGAAAAGCTCAGGGTTATGGTTGAAAAGAATGAGTTTGGGTTAGGAGCTTTGGGCTCTAGATGCTATAAACAACTCACAGTTGTTAATGACATGAGCTAGTTTGGGTCATGAGCTCACGACTTTGATGTTATGACCAACTCAAGGTTCTGCGTCATGAGCTCATGGCTCTAAATTCTATTAGTAGCTGAGGGCTGTGGATGACATGAATAACTCTAGGTAGTGAATTCAAGGCTCTAGATGCTATAAACAACTCAAGGCTATGTTTAACATCAAGAACTCTGGGTCGTGAGCTCAGCGCTTTAGATGTTATGAAAAAGTTGAGGTTATAGTTGACATGAATGACTCTATGTTGTGAGTTAAGGGCTCTAGATGCTATGAACAACTCAGAGTTGGGGATGACATGAACGACTCTAGGTCATGATTTTAAGGCTTTATATATTATGAAGAACATGGGCCTGTGGTTAACATGAACAACTTCAGGTCGTGAGATCAGGGCTCTAGATGCTATGAACAACTTATGTCTGTTAATGACATGAACTACTTTGGGTCATGAGCTTAGGTTTCTAGATGCTATGAACATCTCCATGTTATGAATGATACACATGATTCTGGGTCATGAGCTCAAGGATCTAGATGTTATGAACAACTCAGGGTTGTGAATGACATGAATGATTTTCGGTCAAGAACTCAAGGCTCTAGACACAATGAATAACTCAGGGTTATGGATGAATAAATGACTTCGCGTCATGACCTCAGGACCCTAGATGTTATTAACCCCTCAGTATTGTGGATGACATGAATGACTTGGGATCCCGTGACCTTAGGCCTTTAGATGCTATTAATAACTTAGGGCTAACGATGATATGAATGATTCTTGGTCTTGAGCCTATGACTTTAAATGATATGAAAAGCTAAGGATAGTGGATGACGTGGAGGACTCCTAGTCGTGAGCTCAGGGCTTCACGTGCCATGAACAGCTCAAGGTTGTGGTTGACAAGAACGAGTCTCAATCGTGAGCTCAAGGCTCTAGATGCTATGAATAACTCAAGGTTATAGGTGACATGAGCTATTCCGGGTTGTGACCTTATGACTCTGGATGCTATGAAGAACTCAGGGTATTGGAAGATATGAACGAATCAGGATCCTATGAGCTCAGACCTCTATATGTTATGAACAACTCAGGGTTGTAGATGATATGAACGATTCTTGGTCGTGAGTTATGGCTCTAAATTCTATGAACAACATAGGGCTATGGATAACATGAACGACTTCGGGTAGTGAGCTAAAAGCTCTAGATGCTATGAATAACTCATGTTTGTGGTTGACATAAAGAACTCTAGGTTGTGAGCTCAACATTCTAGATGCTTTGAATAGCTTAAGGGTGTGGATGACATGAATGACTCGAGTTTGTGAGCTCAAGGCTCTAGATACTGTGAATAACATAGGTTTGTGGTTGACTTGAATCACTTCGGGTCATGAGCTCATGACTTTAAATGCTATGAACAACTCAAGGCTATGGATTATATGAGCTACTCTAGGTTGTGAACTCAAGGCTCAAGATGTTATGAACTGCTCAAGGTTGTGGATGACATGAACAACTTTGGGTCATGAGCTCACAACTCTAGATGTTATGAACAGCTCAAGGCTGTGGATGATATGAGCTACTCTAGGTCACGAGGTCAAGGCTTTAGATGCTATGAACTGCTCAAGGATGTGGATGACATGAACGAATTTCGGTCATGAGTTTAGGGCTCAAAATGCTATGAACAACAGAGGGTTATGGACGATATGCATGAGTCTAGGTTGTGAGCTCAAGGATCTAGCTGCTATGAAGAAGTCAAGGTTGTGGATGATATGAACGATTCTAGGTCGTGAATAAAATGCTCTAAATGCTATGAGTAGAACAAGGTTATGGATGAAATGAACGACTTTAGGTCAAAAGCTTAGAGTTGTAAATGTTATGAATAACTTAAAGTTGTGGATGATATGAACGACTTGGGATCTAGTGAGCTCAACCCTCTAGAAGCTATGAACAACTCAGGCTGAGGGTGATATGATCGATTCTTGGTCATGAGACCATGACTTTAAACGCTATGAACAACTTAGCATTGTGGATGAGGTGAACTACTTTATGTCATGAGCACTATTATCAAGATTCTATGAACAACTAGGGGTTGTGGATGATATGCATGATTTTATGTCATGAGCTCAAAGCTCTAGATGTTTTGAACAACTTAGGGTTGTGGATGATATGAATTATTCTGGGTTGTGAACTCAAAGCTTTAGATGCTATGAGTAGCTCATGGTTGTGG
Source organism: Vitis riparia (assembly GCF_004353265.1). Classification (NCBI taxonomy): domain Eukaryota; kingdom Viridiplantae; phylum Streptophyta; class Magnoliopsida; order Vitales; family Vitaceae; genus Vitis; species Vitis riparia. The sequence goes on along the minus strand of NW_023269679.1, from coordinate 136,460 downwards.
ATGACATAAATGGTTTCAGGCGGTGAGCTTAAACCCCTAGATGCTATAAATAGCTCAGGGCATTGTAGGATATGAAAAATCTACATTATGTGCTCAAGCCTCTAGATTCTATGAATAGCTCAGGGTTGTGGATAACATGAATGAATTCGGGTCATGAGTATAGGGATTTAGATGCGCTGAAGAGCTTAGGTCTATGGTTGACATGTACGATTATGGGTCATGAACTCAGGGCTCTGCATGCTATGAACAGCTCAGGCCATTGGATGACATATGTTACTCTGGGTCGTTAGCTCGTGGCTTTAGATGTTATGAACGACTCAGGGTTATGGATAATATAAACAAATTAGGATCCTATGAGTTTAGGCCTCTAGATCATATGAACAACTCAAGGCTATCAATCATATGAATAATTCTTGGTCCTGAGCCCAAAGCTCAAAATGTTATGAACAGCTCAGAGTTGTAGCTAAAATAAACGACTCAATGTCGTGAGCTCGAGGCTCTAGATGCTATGAACAACTCAAGGTTATTATTGAAATTAATGACCACGAGTCATGGGTTTAGGGCTCTAGATGTTATGTACAACTGAGGGTTGTGGATGATATGAACGACTTCGCGTCATGAGCACAAGGCTCTAAATACTATGAATAGCTTAGGGTTGTGGTTCACATGAACATCTTCGGGTCGTGAGTTCAAGGTTGTAGATGCTAGGAACTGCTTAGGGTTGTCAATGACATGAACTTGCTAGGTCATGAGCTAAAGGATATAGATGATATGAACAACTCAGGGTTGTCGATTACATGAATAATTTTTTATCATGAACTCAAGGCTCTAGATGTTATGAATAATTCAAGGTTGTGAATGAAATGAACGACTACAGGTCGTCGTGAGCTAAGGGCTCGAGATGGTATGAATAACTAAGGATTATGGATAACATGAACAGCTCCAGGTCCTTAGCTTAGGGCTATAGATCCTGTGAAGAGCTCAGGGTTGTAGATGACATAAATGACATCGGGTCATGAGCTAAGGGCTTGAGATCCTATCAAAAACTTAAGGCTCTGATTGACATGAATGACTGTGGGTCGTGAGCTGAGGGCTCTTGATGCTATGAGCGGCTTAGGGCTATGGATGACATGAATGACTCTGTATCGTGAGCTCAAGGCTCTACATACTATGAACAGCTTAAGGTTATGGATGACATGAGCTACTCTATGTCATAAGCTTAGGACTTTAGATTCTATGATCAGCTTAGGGTTGTTGATGATATGAACAACTCGAGATCGAGTTAGCTCAAGCATCTAGATGCTATGACCAATTTAAGGTTGTGGATTATATGAATGATTCTTGGTCATGAGCCTATAGCCCTAAAAGCTATGAATATCTCAAGGTTGTGGATGACATGAATGACTTTAGGCTGTGAGCTCAAAACTCTAGATGCTATGAATAGCTCAGGGTTATGGTTGACATGAATGATTTCGGATCATGACCTCAGGGCTCTAAATGTTATGAACAACTCAGGGTTGTGAATGACATGAATGACTTTGGGTTGTCCACACAAGGCTTTAGATGCTTTGAACAACACAGGGTTATGGATGGTAAGAACAACTTAAGATCCTATGACCTCAGGCCTTTAGATTCTATGAACAGCTCGAGGCTGAGGATGATATGAATGATTCTAGGTCATGAACTCAAAGCTATATATGCTATGAATAGTTTAGGGTTATGGATGAAATGAAGTTCAAGTCATGAGCTCAAGGCTCGAGATGGTATGAACAGCTCAGGGTTGTGGTAACATGAATGACTCTAGCTCATGTACTCAAGTCTACAAATCCTATGAACAACTTAAGGTTACGGATTACATGAATGACATTGGATCATGAGCTTAAGGCTCAAGGTGTTATCAATACCTTAGGGCTATAGTTGAGATGAATGACTACAGGTCATGAGCTGAGGGCTCTGGATGCTACAACCAACTTAGGGTTATTGATGACATGAATGACTCTGAATGATTAGCTCAAGGCTCTAGATGGTACGAATAGCTTAAGGTTGTGGATGACATAAGTTATTCCTTGTTGTGAGCTTAGAGCTTTGGATACTATGATCAGTTGAAGGTTGTGGATGATAAGAATAACTCGGAATCTTGTGAGCTCGGGCCTCTAGATGCTATGACTAGCTCAAGGTTGTGGATGATATGAATGATTCTTGGTCATGAGACCATGGCCTTAAAGGCTATGAATAGCTTAGGGGTGTGAATGACTATAGGTTATGAGCTCAAAGCTCTAGATGCTATGAATAACTCAGGGTTGTTGACATGAACAACTCCGGGTCATGAGCTTAAGATTCTAGATGTTATGAACAACTTAGGGTTGTGGATGACATCAACGAGTTTGAGCCATCAACTCAAGGCTCTGGATGCTTTGAACAAATCAGAGTTATGGATAATAAGAATGACTTCAGATCCCGTTAGCTCGGGCCTCTAGATACTATGAACAACTCAGGGGTTGAGTATGATATCAACGATTCTTAGTCATGAGCCTATGGATTTAAATTCTATGAATGGCTCAGTGTTGTGGTAGACATGATCGACTTTGGGTTGTGAGCACAGTGTTATAGATGCTATGAACAGCTTAGGGTTGTGGTTAACATGAACGACTCTAGGTCTTGAGCTTCAAGCTCTAGATGTTGTGAACAACTCAAGGCTATAGCTTACATGAACAATTCTAGGTCGTGAGTTCAAGCCTCTAGATGCTACAAATAGATCAGGGATAAGGATGAGAAGCTTAGGGTTGTGGTTGACATGAGTGACTCTAGGTCATAAGGTCAAGGCTCTAGATGCTATGAACAAGTTGGAACTATGGTTGACATGAATGACTCTAGGTAGTGAGCAGAGGCCTCTAGATGCTATGAACAAATTTGGGTTGAGGATGATATGAGTGATTCTAAGTCATGAGCCTATGGCTCTATGTGCTATGAAAATCTTAGGGTTGTAGTTGACATGAACAACTCTAGGTAATGAGCTTAGGACTGTAGATCTTATGAATTGCTCAGGACATGGATGAAATGAACAACTCTAGGTCATGAGCTTAGGCCTATAGATGCTATGAACAACTTTGGGCTGAGGATGATATGAACGATTCTAGGACATGAGCCTGATTACTACTCAAAAAGTGTTATTTTATAGTTTGTAATTAACTCTTTTAAACATTTTTGGGTAGTAGTTCTTACCTTTTAACTCAATTGACATGTTAAGGACCCTTGTAATTGTTTCTAATCAAATTGTGTTAAGTTTTGGTGTTTTTGATAACTTTTTTATCACCAAAGCAATCTAAGATTGAGGGAGAGCTCTGTATAATCCATGGAAAAGAAAATGGAAGCTCATTTACATGAATAATCCAAGCTTTGGAGCTTTTGATCTTTGTAGTCCTTTGCCAAAAGCAAATCAAGAATGCAAGGAGGAAAAACAGAGAGAGGAATCTAACATGAAGAAATTCAAGCGAAGAGCAACTTCAGGACACATTTCAAGCACTTCCTAGAGTCCATTTTATACATACTATATATTGTTTCGAAGCTTGGGAAGTCAGGAGTCCAAGGCTTCAAATGGTGTGCAAATCAAAGCTGAAATGAAGAAGTTATGGCCATTGGAAGACAACTGCACCAAGCTAAAAGACAATTTCGCAAGTTGCGAAATCACAAATTCAACTTGCGAAATCAAAGTTCAACTTGCGAAATGGACACTTTCAACTTATGAATTTTTTGCAAGTCATGTTTCAACTTGCAAAATCCACCTGTGTACTCCCAAATATTTGCGACCGACTCTTTTAGATTTTTTTCTTCAGATATTTTTTGTTTAAATCCCTATTTTCTCCTTGTAATCCACCAATCATAGGATTTCTTAGTTAGGAAGTAAGAAGGAAGGGTGAATAACCTTTCTATATAATCCTATTGTAATTTTTCTTTTTTTTAAAAAAAATCTTGGGAGTTTTTTCTCAGAGACCAACTTTTGTATAGTTTTGAAGAAAGTAATACACAAAGCTTTGCTCTGCCTTACCTACTCATTTTTATTGTATTTTTCTTACTAGCCAAACAAACTCTGAGGATGTTTTCCCAGAGGATGAGTGGCAAGGATTTTTTGTTTCTTGGAGTTAAGGAAGCTGGGTAAGGTTTCGAATGCAAAAATTGGAAGTTTTGTTGTTTCAGTTTTTAATGAAGAGAAAGTGTGACCTATTAATGGTTTTTATCTTTTTAGTTAACTTAAAATGCCTTAAAATCACCTAGGCCAACACTTGGGAAGGCAAGTGGACTCCGTCCATTGAGTTACACTAGTTTATCTCTTGCGAGCCTTTGGGAGGTGGTTTAAAGGTAGGATTTTCTAGAATAGCCAACACTTGGTAAGCTTTTGGACTCTAAGGAGACATCCATTAGTTATCTCTTATGAGCTTTTGACGGGTAATCCAAGGTTAAGGATCATTTTGAATGACCAATACTAGGTGAGAGGTATAAACCATTGCAAGATGATTCAGTGACAGAGAATTAGTGTTTGAATCCATTAAGGGAAAGCATCTGTATCACACCGGTTTGGGAAATAACTATATGTTAAATCCCCAATGCAAGGAAAAGATTCAAGTGACCTGAACTCTCTTTTTGTAGAAGGAACCTGAGCCCAATGATCTAAAAACTCCAAGAAACACTTTTCTTAGTAAGTAATTTTCGTTACTTTATTAGTGGTTTCACTTAAAAACCAACCTTTTCAAACATCTTTATGTTTTCTTTTAAAGCTAACAGTGAAAAGAAAAGCACCAATTCAGCTTTGAATTAATAGCAGTTGTAATTTGAAAACCCATCCCAATGAACGATCCTAGAGCCACTATGCTATGCTAACTAATTGTCATGGACTTAGTCGTTCACTAAGCTCATGCGGCACTTAGGCAAGTCAAGACGCTTGACCTGCTAAGTCAGCCTTGCTCCCAATGCTTAGCTTGCTAGGCTAAGACGCTCACGACTTGAAAGCTTAAGAAGCTTAGTAGGCAACTCTTTAAAGAATGGAAGCTCTTATTAACTCAAGGAAGCTTTTACAAGTGCTTAGAAGCTCACTTGCTTGGTTAGGAAGTGATTTGGGTGGTGCCTTGTCCAAATGAGGGCCTCACCTATTTATAGGCACCAATGGAACTCTCTAGAACCTTGGAGGGTTCCTTACAAATCAAGAATATTCTAGAACACCCTACACTAATCTATGTACAACCCTATTGATTCGTGATTCCCAATTGGTGTCTCAGCTGATTCATGTCCAGCTGGTGCTCTTTGATTGAGAGAGTAATCAACAAAATTTATAACCTATATCACCATGCATTAAGATAGCTTTAGCTAATATAGCATAGTGGCTCTAGGATCGTTCACTCGGAAGGGTTTTCAACTCACAACTGATACCAATTCAGAGTTAAATTGGTGCTTTTTCATTTCAAGGTTAGCTTTAAAAGAAAACATAATCTTTGGTGGAAAAGGTTGGTTTTAAGCTAACCAAAAATAAAGTAATGGAAATTACTTATGAAGAAAAACATTCCTTGGAGGTTTGGGTTCACAGGGGAGGTTCCTTATGCAAAAATAGAGCTCCGGTCATTTGGTTCCTTATGCAAGTGCTCTGTAAAATATATTTCTTGCAAAATTGTACAAAGGATGCGTCTGAGAACAAGCTCTCCCAGTGTCACACCCCTCTGTGTAAAGGAAATTACAAACTATATATATGAGGTTATTCACCCTTTGTTCTTACTTAAAGACTAAGGAATCCTATGATAGGTCGGTTACAAGGAGAGTTTGGGGATTTAGACATCAAATATCTAAAGCAAAATATCTCCATATGTCGGTCGCAAATATCGGGAAGCTTTAGGAGAACACCGCGGCACTGTGCAAAATGGCTGTGAAACTCTCCGAGTAAGCGTTATCAGAGGATCCGGATATGTCTAACCAAGGAAGTTAGAAACGCCCTCCTCTCCCATCCAGCGTCAGGTGCCGGATGTGAGATATCCGGAGAAGGTGGAATGTCGTGCGTCGCAAGGGGGACCGTCTTCGTGTGCAAGGTGTAGGATCCCCTCCCCCTGATGACACGGAGCGCGCATCGCTATTCGGAGCTACTCCATCCGAATTCCCCAAGATGATACATGGTGCACTCCCTTATCCGGACTCCCTCAGGGAGAAGCACACGACACTCGTGAACATCACACCCCGGATGATAGCATATCTTATCTGGATATGTTGTCCGGATCATTGACTAAAGTGAGCAAGCCTTGCTACATCATTCCGATAGCTTTCCATAACCCACGTTCCGCCGCCTTCCGATGGTGTGTCCGAACGCCCTGTCCGGACATCTTTTGCTCATGGATTCCAAAGAACCCTCCTCAATCTCGGATTGCTTTGGTGATCAAAAAGCTATCAAAACACCAAAACTTAACACAATTTGATTAGAATTGATTGCAAAGGTCCTTAATATGTTAATTGGGTTAAAAGGTGATAACTACTACTCAAAAGTGTTTAAAAGAGTTAATTACAAGCTATCAAATAGCACTTTTTGAGTAGTAATCACTCCCCCCAACCGACATATTGTTAGTCCCTTAGCACCGAAGGAGAGAAAAATAAAAATAAACAGTACTATAATTTACAACATCATGCTAATCAAAAAACAATTTTCAAGTGGCATGATGATCTAACTCTCACATGGAACTTTAAAGAAATAAAACTCAAGCTTCAACAAGAGTTATCAAATAACCTGTCTAATCACAATTCTTAAAGAGAAGGCATTATGCAAATTTAAGCTTTAAAAGAGTTTCCACTCCCAAAGGGTCAAACCTTACTCTTCCACAAAAATCTAAGTGTTATTTATTAGCTTCCGAATATAGTATGCTGAACTAATCTCTCCCCCAACCCTAGTTCTTTTTCAAAGCTTAGCAAACTGATCAACCTCCAATAGGCTAAGAACGCACCTCTTGGTTCACAATTTTTTTTCTTGTAGGAGTACAAGGCTTAAAGGTATTCTTTTCTAAATTCTCCATGTAACGGGGGTCCATCAATGACTCCCAACCAATTAAGGCTTAGGGCATCAAGCTTTAAGGATCTTTCAACCACTAACTCCTCGGATTTTACCCCGGACTTTTGAGAATGAATTTTAATACCCAAGCACCTACAGTATATTAAACTCCACCTATCCACCCTTGTAATGAGCATTGAGGTTGGTGACTCCCAACCAATGAAGGCTTAGGGCACCAGGTTTTAAAGATTTTCACCATATACCCCTCAGACCTTGCTCGGGTTTCAAGGCAAGCAAACATTTTTTTCTTTCTTTCTTTTTTCAAAGGCTCATTGGCCTTTTACAAGGTGTCCCAACACTATTAAATGAGGTCAAAGGTACCAAGTCTAAAATTTTCCTAAGTCAAGAGGGAAATAGTTTTTTATCTTATAATCGGAACCTATTGTGCACAGTGTGTGGATAGCTTAAAGTGGAAGAACTAAAGTTGAATTCAATAGAAGTTTTAATAATTCATCAACTTTAGTAAGCATAATTGATAACCCGACTCTTGGTAGCTTGACATGTAAGGGTATCAAAAAAATTTATACCTAAGGTCCTTACACTAAAGTAGCAAAGCTACTATAGCATAGTAGCTCTAAGATCGAACACTGGGAAGGGTTTTTACTTTAACTGGTGAAGTTCGGAGGATGGAGTGAACTTTTCTTAATAAAAATTAGGTTAAGATGAAAACATAAAAAGATGAAGGTGTTGTAAACTAAACTAACATGAAAATAGGTTAAAAGATGGAAAAAGAAGTTTCTCAAAGCTTTGGATAGCCATGCTTAACTCACTGTGTAAAAATGGAGATTTTGGGACTTTTCACCTCGAGTTGGGGAAGCAACTAAGGTGATGCTTACTTCCCGAATCGGTATGAGTTTAACAATTGAGTTTTAGTCCTTGAAAACTTACAAAAAGGGTAGCTGAACCTCATACCTGTTCTTTTATTGGTATAGGTCATCTCCTCGACTTGCAATACAATGGCTCGTAGGAGATAACTAATGAACGTTAGTGGATCTAACAATAAGAATCCACTGAGACCAAAAGGTTATCAAGTATTGGCCATTCAAAGCAAGTCAGAGGGATTAAAAGCTTTACTTTGAATGAAAACATTTATGACGCTCAGCTACTTACATTTATGGCTTGGAAATCTCCATCCTGACACGGGAGCTTCACATGGCATCCATTACTTCAAGAAACTAAAAGGTTTTAGCCTCTCATCCTTGGGGATTTCATCCTCCAAGGATATTTGGCTACTAAGAAAATGAGAAAGAAAAGAGAAAAGAAGTGTATGAACAAAAGTGCTCTTATAACTTATAAAGTTACAGGTTACAAGATGATCGTGTCTGAGGCTCTTCACCTCTATTTAAAGACAATAAAAAGCTAAATTACAAGAGCTATTACAAAAGCAACCTTTTCATTGGTTGATTACAAGGGTAAAATAGGTATTTACAAAGCTAAAAGTCAAGCAAAATATCTTGGAGAACCGGCAGTGGAATATCATCAACAGCGTCTCAAAACAGGGGATTTCAAAGGCATTTCACAAGGGAGAAGATGAAAGGTCCAAATTTCGCAAGGTAAAAAACCACCTTGCGAAATTTCGCAAGGTAAAAAGCCACCTTGCGAAATTTCGCAAGGTGGTTTCTTCATGGTGCGAAATGGCCAAATTTCGCACCATGAGGAAAATCCCCTTGCGAAATTTTGGCAAGGTGAAATTCACCTTGCGAAATTGGTCATTTGGCAAGTGAATTGCCTCCCCTTGCAAAATGGTGTTCCCATTGCTTGTGCTGGCATTTCCACTTGAAATTCAAGCCTGTAAACGTCCAAAATCCTTGCTTAACTCGCCCAAGTAACTCCTCCATCAATTGGCATGCTTGAATTGGTTCATAAGCTGATGAAAAACATGTAAACTTGCCACTAAAAATGGTTATAACTAATTACTAAGGAGCTTAATGAATTAATTAGGTTAAATGAATATGATTACTACTCAAAGGTGCTTAAAACCCTTATAATTAGGTCTACAAAATAGCACTTTTCGGTAGTAATCAATAATATAAACTCTAAGTCAAGTGAAAAGACAAAAATTCAATTTCCCCCTTTTCATTTTGAAAATTTTTCCTTAATAACCATGGAGAGTAGACAAAATTTTAAAATTAAGCAAAAAGCAACTAAATTACCAAAATAACTTAGCATTAATAACAAAAACTTCCTTCCTCAACTCTCCCCCCAACCAAGCTGAACATTGTCCTCAATGTAATAAAAGCGATTGAAAAATAGGGAGGAAGTGGTACCTCCTGAGTGACATGGAGTGATGTTGTGGAAATGATGGCTCAGCTGCCTCTCCTATAGGAGGCTCCTGATGAGGCATAGGCTGATCAACAAAAGGAGGGGCCTGTGATGCCTTTGATGAGCTGGGAATGGCATGCTCAGGAGTTGATGTACTGCCAAGATGATGCTGAATCTGCCTCAGGATGGCAGTGTGCTGGGCCTGAGTGGCAAGAATCTGCTCCTGCTGAGAAGAAAGGGCTGTGATCTGCTGAGTGAGAATGATGGGAATAGCTATCCTTGGCTTAGCCTACCCTTGGAATGACATAATTTAAGATAAAAATTACAATAAAATAATTTACAAAACTTAAAAATTAACATATTTAACAAAATTATGGACTTTGGTGGAACCAAGTCCATCTAACCCTTCTCTGATCAGGCTTTTTGTGGCTCAAGGAGGTTGATTTCCTCCTTTTCTAGCTTGAACGACTCAATGAATGGCTTGAGGCGATGACCATTGACACTAAAGGTGTCTATGCCATTGGAATTTAGTAATTCCACCACTCCATTGAGATGTACTTGGTGAATGGTGAAAGGACCTATCCACCTTGACTTGAGCTTCCTTGGAAAGATATGGAGCCTTGAGTCATAGAGTAGGACTCTTTTTCCTTGCCGCAATTCTTTGTTGGAGATTAGTTGATCATGCCACTTCTTCATCCTCTGTCTTGCAACTTTGGAACTGATGTAAGCATCATTTCTTAATTCCTCCATCTCATTAAGGTCTAAGCACCTCTTTGCCCCAGCTCTGATCAAGTCCATATTCAACCTCTTGATTGCCCACCAAGCCTTATATTCAACTTCCACAGGGAGGTGGCATGCTTTGCCATAGACGAGACGATAGGGGGACATGCTAAGAATAGTCTTATAAGCTGTTCTATATGCCCATAATGAATCATGTAGCTTAATAGACCAGTCTTTTCTGCTTGTAATCACCACTTTCATCAGTATGTTCTTTATTTCCCTATTTGCTAGCTCCACTTGCCCGGAAGTTTGAGGATGATAAGGTGTAGCTACCTTATGCTTCACTCCATACTTGGCTAATAGGGTCTCAAAAGGTTTGTTGCAAAATGAGTACCTCCATCACTGATTATGGCCTTGGGCACCCCAAATCTTGAGAAGATGTTCTCCTTAAGAAATTTGAGAACCACCATGTGATCATTATGTTTACAGGGGATTGCCTCCACCCCTTTGGAAACATAGTCCACCCCCACCAATATATAAGAGTTACCAAAAGACACTGGGAAAGGTCCCATGAAGTCAATACCCCAAACATAAAAAAGATCAACTATAAGGATGGGGTTCATGGGCATTTGGTTTCTTTTTGTAAGCTTCCCGAGTCTTTGGCACCTATCACAACTCCTACACATGATGTGGGAATCTTTGAAAAGCGATGGCCAAGTAAACCCTGATTGCAAGACCTTCGTGGCTGTTTTCTAAGAGGCAAAGTGGCCTCCACAGGCATTCTCATGGCAATGGCTGAGGATCCCTTGTTGCTCTTCTTCAGGGACACACTTCCTTATGATCTGATCTACACAATATTTGGAAAGGAAGGGCTCTTCCCAATAATAAGCATGAATCTTTGCAAAGAAGTGCTTCATGTCTTGCGCTTTCCACTCACTTGGAACTTCACCAGTAACCAAATAGTTAGCAATATGAGCATACCAAGGAGCTTTCTCTAGCAACATAAGTGATTCCTTAGGAAAGTCATCATTAATAGGTAATACATGGAAATTATGTGCTATAGCCAACCTTGAAAGGTGGTCAACTACCATATTCTCCACCCCTTTCTTGTCTTTGATTTGGAGATCAAACTCTTGTAACAAAAGAATCCATCTAATCAACCTTGCTTTTACATCTTGCTTTGTCAATAAATACTTCAAGGTCGAATGGTCAGTGAAAACAATGATGAAAGACCCTACCAAATAAGCACGAAACTTGTCTAAAGCGAACACCACAGCTAACAATTCTTTCTCTGTAGTTGTGTAGTTTCTTTGAGCCTCGTTCAATGTTTTGCTTGCATAGTAGATCACATAGGGCTTCCCATCTTCTCTTTGGCCAAGTACAGCTCCTATAGCAAAGTCACTGGCATTACACATTACTTCAAAGGGTAATTGCCAGTTAGGAGCCCTTACTATTGGAACGGTTGTCAAAAATTGCTTCAATTGATCAAAACTCTTTTGACATCTCTCATCCCAGACAAACTTAGCATCCTTATCTAAAAGTTCACAAAGAGGCCTTGAAAGCTTAGAGAAGTCTTGTATAAATCTCCTGTAGAACCCTGCATGGCCAAGAAATTGCCTTACTCCTTTTACAATGGTTGGGGATGGCAATTTGGCAATAAGCTCCACCTTTGCTTTATCAATTTCAATGCCTTTCTCGGAGATGATATGGCCAAGGACAATTCCTTGATGTACCATAAAATGACATTTCTCCCAATTGAGCACCAAGTCTTTTTCAATGCATCTTTTAAGAACCGCTTCCAAATTTACTAAGCATTCTTCAAATGTACCTCCACATATGTTGATATCATCCATGAAGACCTCCATAATTCGCTCCACCATATCACTGACGATACTAAGCATACATCTTTGGAATGTTGTAGGTGCATTGCATAAACCAAAAGGCATTCTTCTGTAGACGTATGTTCCAAACGGACATGTGAAAGTGGTCTTCTCCTGATCTTCAACATCAATTTCAATTTGGAAATACCTTGAGTACCCGTCTAAGAAACAATAGAAAGGATGGCCAGAGACTCTCTCCAGCACCTGATCAATAAACGGGAGTGGAAAATGATCTTTCCTTGTAACAACATTCAATTTTCTATAGTCAATACACACCCTCCAACCTGAAGTGAGGCGTGTAGCAATTTCTTCTCCTTTTTCATCCTGAACCACAGTAATCCCTGACTTCTTTGGTACCACTTGAGTAGGACTCACCCAAGGGCTGTCAGATATGGGATAAATAATACCCGCTTGGAGTAGCTTCAGTACCTCAGTTCGCACTACTTCTTGTAAATGAGGATTCAATCTTCTTTGAGGTTGACGAATTGGTTTAGCTTCTTCCTCCATATATATGTGATGTGTACCAACCAAAGGACTAATTCCTTTCAAGTCAGATATTTTCCATCCTATTGCTTTCTTGCACCTCTTAAGAACTTCAAGTAGAGAAATCTCCTGATGACCGGTAAGAGATGAAGATATAACAACAGGACATTGGTTATTTTCTTCCAGGTATGTATATTTTAATTCAATGGGCAGAGGTTTCAAATTGAGCTTCGGGAATTCTTCTGTTACATCATCTTGTCCCTCCTCTTTATTGAATAAAGGTAGGATCTCTTCTTTCCTCCTCCAACCTTGTAGAGTAGCAAGGACATCAGCGAGTTCAGATAACCCTTCTTCAAGATCCTCAAGACTTTCATTCAACTCGTCTTGCATATTCTAATCACAATGCTCCTCCACTAGAGTGTCAATAATGCATACCTCTTTTGGACCTTCTTCTTCTTTCGGAGTAATTAGCTTCTTTGACATATGAAAGATATTAAACTCAAGTGTCATGTTCCCAAAAGTGAGTTGCATAAGTCCATTGCTACAATTTATGATTGCATTTGAAGTAGCAAGAAATGGCCTTCCAAGGATGATAGGAACATAATTAGCTTCCTTCACTAAAGGATCAGTATCAAGAACAACAAAATCTACTGGATAGTAGAAATTATCAACTTGAACTAAAACATCCTCAATTATCCCCCTTGGAATTTTCACTGATCTATCAGCTAAAGATGGAGTGATTGATGTTGGCTTTAATTCACCAAGTCCCAATTGCTTATAAACAGAGTATGGCAGCAAATTCACACTTGCTCCCAAATCTAACAAAGCTTTTTCCACTACCTTTCCTCCAATCATGACTAAAATGGTAGGACATCCCGGATCTTTGTACTTCAAAGGAGATTTGCATTGTATGATGGCACTTACTTGCTCAATCAAGAAGGCTTTCTTATTCACATTCAACCCTCTTTTGATAGTACACAGGTCCTTTAGGAACTTCGCATATGATGGAACTTGCTTAATCATGTCCAGCAATGGAATGATGACTTTCAGTTGCCTCAATACTTCAAGGATTTCTGATGCATTTTTTATCCCCTTTTTCCCATGCAAAGCTTGAGGAAAAGGTGGAGATGTGTGTTTCTTCATCAATTCTTCCTTAATAAGCTCTTTCTCCGGATTTGAATTCATTGTTGAATCACGATCCTCCTTCCCCTCACTATTATCTTTCTTCTTTCCTTTCATTTCCTCCCTCTTCTTTGTCTCTTCTTCTTCCTTCTCTTCAACATATGGCTTGGGTGTTGGTGACTCAACCTTTTTACCACTCCTTAGAGTGATCAAGGCTTTAACATCTCTCACTTGTGAAGATTCTTCCTCATGAGTTTCCACTTCGTGGATACCCTTGGGGTTTTGGTGAGGTTGAGAAGGAAATCTACCCTTCTCTTGCACTGTGTTCAAATTAGTGAGCCTTGAGATTGAGTATTGGAGATTATCTATCTTCTGAGATAAGTCATTTTGCATCCCATCCATCATTTTATTCAAAGTATTCTCTACACTGTCAATTCTTTGACTGAGTTGAGAATTGATGGATTTTTGGTCTCCAAAAAAATCTCCCACAACCTTGCTGAGATTCACTATTGCTTGTTCAAGACTTGAAGCTTGTTGGGATGGTTAAGATGGTTAAGCCGACTGTTGGTACTGAGGTGCTCTTGGCTTCCATGAAAAATTTGGATGATTCCTCCAACTTGAGTTGTAAGTATTACCATATGAAGCATTGCCATTGGGCTTGAATTGTCCAATGACATTTGCTTGTTCTCCAAACATTTCTCTAGCAACTGGAATTGTAGGGCACTCCTCCACCAAGTGTTCATAAGATTGACAAATAGAACATGGTTTTACTTGCATTGGTGTTTCAGCAACAGCTTGCACTTCATGCATCTTTTTCAATTCCAGCTCTTCCACTCTTCTTGTCATAGCTGCAAATTTTGCTTTCATATCAACATCTTCATTCAAGGTGTACATCCCAGCCTTAGCATGAAGAGCATTTGGTTGAGACTTCATCTTTCCCACTTCTCCTATGTGCGGTTCATCCCATCCCCTTGAGACTTCAGCTACATAACTCAAGAAATCCATAGCTTCCTCAGGATTCTTACTCATGAAATCCCCTCCACACATTGTTTCGAGGAGTTGCTTCATTGAGGAAGACATCCCATCATAGAAATAACTCACCAACAGCCATGTATCAAAGCCATGGTGAGGACAAGCATTAATGGCTTCCATGTATCTTTCCCAACACAGCTGAGAAGTTTGAAATTTGCCTTTTCAAGCCATTTATTCTGTGAGTAGGAAAGAACTTCTTGAGGAATTCAGCTTGTAAATCAGTCCAAGAACGGATACTCCTTGGCCTTAAAGAATTAAGCCAAATCTTGGCCTTATCCTTTAAAGTAAAAAGAAATAGTTTAAGCCTCATCAGGTCGATAGAAGCTCCTCCCTCTCGGAATGTATTAGAAACATCTTCAAATTCCTTGATATGGGCATAAGGATTCTCACTTTCCATTCCATGGAAAGTTGGTAGAAGTGGCACAATATGGGGTCTGATCACTAGCTGCTCTGTATGGGGCACTATACATGATGGTGCACTCATACGAGGTGGATGCATACGGTCCCTCATTGATCTAAATTCATTGGGATTGTCCTGCTGACCACAGTGACTATGCTAATCCTCAGGTGTATTTTCCATGATGTTCAAGCTCAATTCCAACTCCTTGTTATGAGGTGTTTCAAGTTTAACAAGCCTTCCTTCACTATCTTGTATCCACTTTGGCATACACAACTAGTATCAACTATAACTAAAAAAAGAACAAAAACAGAGGAAAACAAAAACAAAGCTACCAAAAAGAGTTCGCTTAACTAAAACTAAATTAAAAACTATGCTAGAATATAAACAAGTAAAAGAAACAACTAAAAGAGTTAGTAAAATGGCAGAAAACTCACCAAACTTGTGATGAAAACCACAAGTACACTGAAATAATATCACTATGAAGTTGGCACCTTCCCCGGCAACGACGCCATTTGATTCATGATTCCCAATTGGTGTCTCAACTGATTCATGTCCAGCTGGTGCTCTTTGATTGAGAGAGTAATCAACAAAATTTATAACCTATATCACCATGCATTAGGATAGCTTTAGCTAATATAGCATAGTGGCTCTAGGATCGTTCACTGGGAAGGGTTTTCAACTCACAACTAATACCAATTCAGAGTTAAATTGGTGTTTTTTCATTTCAAGGTTAGCTGATGCGACTCATGGTAGCTTAGCTTTAAAGGCGTATCAACAAAATTTATACCTTAGATACTATTACTAAAGTAGCCAAGCTACTATAGCATAGTGGTTCTAGGATCGTTCACTGGGAAGGGTTTTCGCAAACACAAGTGATATTCAAATTAGGAAAATAGGTGATTTTCTTATGGATGTTAGCTTTAAAAGAAAATGTAAATGGTTTAGAAAGATTTAAACTAATTTAAGCTAACATTAAAGACTAAAATGAAAGGGTGTAAAAACAAGTTTCTCAAAAATAGGATAGCTATGCTCCGGCTCTTATGCAAATTGGAAATCTCAGGATAGGCTCCTCGCGTTGGGGTTGCAACTATGGTGATGCTTGCTTCCCGAACCGGTATGGATTTAGCAAATCAAGTTTTAATCCTTTAAAATGGCAAAACAGATGGTAGTGAATTTCATCAATGGTTAGTCACCTTAGACTTCCTTTGAATGGCTCGTAAGAGATAACTAATGGTCTAAAGCCAAAAGCTTACCAAATATTGGCAACTCAAAGTCATTCCAGGTGATAAACTCACCTTTCAATGGCCATTGAAATTGGTTCTAATGGATTAATGCAAAACTTGGAATTGAAAACCTCACCTTCCAATAGCTCGTAGGAGATAACTAATGGATAGAAATCCAGAAGCTTATCAAGTATTGGCCGTTGGAAGTTGTCTAATGGAAATAAAAACTAAACTTTGCATTAATGAACCATTAATGAAAAACGACTACCTTACCTTCCGGGTGCAAGAAATTTCCATGGGAATGCATCCAAGCCATCACATAACATCCATACTTTGAGAAACTTAAAAGGTTAGCCTCTCATCCTTGGGGATTTCATCCACCAAGGATGTTTGGCTACTAAGAAAATAAGAAAGAGAAGAGAAGGAGAAACAGAGCAAGGCTCTGTGGTATATTTCAATATATATGGGTATATTACATATATTTCTCCATATGTTTCAACGGATGCAAAGGAGTATAAATAGAGAAGCTTTTCCATCCTTCCTAGCTAAGAAATCTTATGATTGGTGGATTACAAGGAGAAGAATGGAAATTTATACAAAAATATCTAAAAAGAAAAGATCTCGTGTGGAGTCGGCAAAACAGGGGAGGTTTCGCACAGGGGTGCGAAATTCGCACACCATTTAGAAGGTGTGCGAAATTTTCGCACACCTGGAGCAGTTTTCTTCCGAAGGTCATAACTTCCTCGTTTGAGCTCCAAATCGTGCACCGTTTGAAGCGTTGGATTCTTGACTTCTTGAGCTTTGAAATGGTATATAGAATGTAAAAAATGAACTTCGGAAAGTGCTCCAAAAGTGCCAAAGAAGACTGCAGCTGCTGTCCTCTGTTTTCCTCCTTGCTTCTCTTTGCTTTTCTTTTGCTTTTCTTTGCTTCTCTTTGCTTCTCTTTGCTTTTCTTTGCTTTTCTTCTTTGGTTGGCTTGTCTAAGTAGCTCCTCCATCATTTGGCATGCTTGAATTGATTCATAAGCTGATATAAACATGTAAACTTGCCAGAAAATGGTTAAAACCAATTACTAAGGACCTTAATGAATTAATTGGGTTAAATGAATATGATTACTACACAAAGGTGCTTAAAACCATTATAATTAGGTCTACAAAATATCACTTTTTGGTAGTAATCATTAGCTTTAAAAGAAAACATAATCTTTGGTGGAAAAGGTTGGTTTTAAGCTAACCAAAAATAAAGTAATGGAAATTACTTATGAAGAAAAACATTCCTTGGAGGTTTGGGTTCACAGGGGAGGTTCCTTATGCAAAAACAGAGCTCTGGTCATTTGGTTCATTTCCTCGCATTAGAGAATTAACATATAGTCAATTCTCTAATCGGTGTTGTACAGATGTATCCTTTGAATGGATTTCAGCTCTAAATCCCTCTCACAGAAGCAACTTGCAATGGCTCATGCCTCTCACCTAGCATTTGCCATTCAAGGTGATCTTTAACTTTGGACTTCCCTTCTCAAGCTCGCAAGAGATAACTAATGGATGTCTCCTTGGAGTCCAAAAGCTTACCAAGTGTTGGCAATTCTAGAAAATCCTAC
The DNA here is from genome assembly GCF_004353265.1 of Vitis riparia. Lineage (NCBI taxonomy): Eukaryota > Viridiplantae > Streptophyta > Magnoliopsida > Vitales > Vitaceae > Vitis > Vitis riparia. The sequence continues at coordinate 118,669 of NW_023269679.1, read as the reverse complement.
CTTCAAGTCACTTCCCAAAAGCTCGCAAGAGGTAAACTAGTGCATCTCCATGGACGGAGATCACTTGCCTTACCAAGTGTTGGCTCAAATGAATTGAAGTTGTTTTAAGTTAACTAAAAACATAGAAATCATTAAAGGATCACACTTTCTCTTCTTTAATGGCTGAAACCACAAAGCTACTAATTTTTGCACTTGGAACCTTTCCCGGCAACCTTAACTCTAAGGAACTAAAAGTCTAGCCACTCATTCTCTAAGGAAACTTCCTCAGAGCTTGTTTGGCTAGTAAGAAAAAGAATGAGAAAACAAAGATATATAAGAAAAACAGAGCAAGTGCTCTGTAAAATATATTTCTTGCAAAATTGTACAAAGGATGTGTCTGAGAACAAGCTCTCCCAGTGTCACACCCCTCTGTGTAAAGGAAATTACAAACTATATATATGAGGTTATTCACCCTTTGTTCTTACTTAAAGACTAAGGAATCCTATGATAGGTGGGTTACAAGGAGAGTTTGGGGATTTAGACATCAAATATCTAAAGCAAAATATCTCCATATGTTGGTCGCAAATATCGGGAAGCTTCAGGAGAACACCGCGGCACTGTGCAAAATGGCTGTGAAACTCTCCGGGTAAGCGTTATTAGAGGATCCAGATATGTCTAACCGGGGAAGTTGAAACACCTTCCTCTCCCATCCGGCGTCAGGTGTCGGATGTGAGATATCCGGAGAAGGTGGAATGTCGACGGATAGAATTCCGGATGTGAGATATCCGGAGAAGGTTGAATGTCCTATGTCGCGCGTCGCAAGGGGGACCGTCTGCGTGTGCAAGGTGTAGGGACCCCTCCCCCTGATGACACGAAGCACGCATCGCTATCTGGAGCTACTCCATCTGGATTCCCCAAGATGATACATGGTGCGTTCCCCTATCCAGACTCCCTCAGGGAGAAGCACACGACACTCGTGAACATCACACCCCGGATGATAGCATATCCTATCTGGATATGTTGTCCGGATCATTGACTAAAGTGAGCAAGCCTTGCTACGAGTCATTCCGATAGCCTGCCACAACCCACGTTCCACCGCCTTCCGATAGTGTGTCCGAACGCCCTGTCTGAACATCTTTTGCTCATCGATTCCAAAGAACTCTCCTCAATCTCGGATTGCTTTGGTGATCAAAAAGCTATCAAAACACCAAAACTTAACACAATTTGATTAGAATTGATTGCAAAGGTCCTTAATATGTTAATTGGGTTAAAAAGTGATAACTACTACTCAAAAGTGTTTAAAAGAGTTAATTACAAGCTATCAAATAGCACTTTTTGAGTAGTAATCACCTATGTACAAGAATATATAAGAGATCTCTAGAATTCTCTAGAAAGCCTTGGACTCCTCTCATGCCTTCCACCATAGTGTAGAGATGTGTGGACATCTCTAGGCATCTCTAGAACCTCCCACACTTTTCCCACCAATGTCTTAGTGTAGATGGCTCCAGGAGTCTCTAGAAGCTTCTTAGGCTCTATATAACCCATGAAAAGGCTCATTTGAAGCATACTGTGACACTCTTCCCCACCTATGCCGTCGACATCCTCGTCATTACCTCTTTCTAAAACCTCTCGATGTGTTTCCAGAATTTTCTCAAGGAATCTACATGTTCCCAACTTACCTGCCTCTTAGGTAGCCCTTTCCATTGGACTAGGTACTCTATCACAAGAGGGACCCCTTGTCTCCTGGTGACCCGTTTAGCCAGGATATTCTTCACCTCCTTCTCCTATAAGCCCTCAAATGGATGCAGACTCATACATTTTCGATGCTTAGAGTGTTGCTTCCTCTTACCCATCAAGTTCACATTTTCCTTGGTGACCTCGTCCATGTGTGTGCGGGCTACCTCAACTCGCTCCCCTTTTGCCTCCTTTACTTGCACCCCTGATAGTAAGGAGGTCTTAGGCGTACTAGGATTCGGGTTGAATTGGAGGAAGCCTAGTAGCTGCATTGAGCCCATATGTGTTTTGTCCTCTTGCTCCCTCTCCTCAATCATGGCACTAAGCACCTTCCTCTTTGGATAATCCCGTGCCCAATGTGGACCGTCACACAGGAAGCATTTGATATTAGGTGTAAACTCCTTCCTTTCCGCCTTACCCCTTCCTTCTCGGACGTTAGGCGTCTTGCCTGATCCCTTTTTAGGAGCATTGTGGTCCATTGGAACCTCGTCTCCCCCACCCATGGCGTGGCTATCCTCCAAAAACTCAACCTTGGAGGAGTCTCCCCTCTTATAATCCATTAAAGACTCTGCTACTGCCATGGCAGTGGCTAAGTCTTGAACACCTTGACGCCTCAATTCCTGCTCAGCCCACCCTTGCAGGTTATCCATGAAGTTGAATAACAACTCTTCCTCAGTCATGTTAGGAATCTCAAGTATGAGCGAAGAGAATTCCTTGACATAGTTGCGTATTGAGCCTGTGTGCTTGAGACGCCTCATGTTTTTCCTAGCCAGGTAAGGCATGTCCTCGGGGTAGAACTGCCTCTTGATCTCCCTCTTGAAGTCCTCCCACGTCTCTATGGTGCAAATGCCTTTCTCCATATCGGCAAACCTTCGATGCCACCATAGAGTAGCTATGTCAGTAAGGTAAAGGGTTGCAGTTCTTACCTTAGCCGCCTCATCCATCAATGCAATAGCCTCGAAGTATTACTCCATATGCCATAAGAAGTTATCTAACTCCTTGGCATCCCTCTTACCACTAAACCCTTGTGGCTTCGGCAGCTCCACCCTAGATGCCCCTTGTGTGGCCATGACTTGTGCCAACATAGTAGCCTTGTAGATGGCCAACTCCTATGAAATCTCCTTGTCTCAGGCCTCCATGCGCGTAGCCAAGGCCTCCATCCTTGACTCCATACTAGCGAACATGTTCATGACATTGTCTTAGAAGGACATGAACTCCTTGTGTGACACCGGTTGAACTTGTGAGCCTAGCATCCCCTCATGAAGGTCCTGTATATGCTCCCTTAGATCCTCTAAGCCCTTCTCCATGCCCTGCTCGATCAAGTCCACCCCTTCCTGAGTGTCCACCATGGCCAACTCCACCTTGGCTAGCCTTGCCTCCATGTTGGCTAAGGCATCACGAGAGTTATCCTTCCTGCCTCTGGCCCGTGCAGTATGCTCCATCTTCCTTCCACGGGTTTGCTTGCTAGTCTCCTCCACGTTAGAGCCTGACATGCTTCCTTTGCTATGCCCACTTCGTATCTGCGCTCTGATACTACTTTTCACAGACTTAGTCGTTCACTAAGCTTGTGCAGCACTTAGGCAAGTCAAGATGCTTGACCTGCTAAGTTAGTGATTACTACTCAAAAAGTGCTATTTGATAGCTTGTAATTAACTCTTTTAAACACTTTTGAGTAGTAGTTATTACCTTTTAACTCAATTAGCATATTAAGTACCTTTGCAATCATTTCTAATCAATTTGTGTAAGTTTTGGTGCTTTTGATAGTAATTTGATCACCAAAGCAATCCAAGATTGAGGAGAGTTCTATGGAATCCATGGAAAAGCAATTGGAAGCTCATTAACATGAAGAACCTAAGTTTTGAAGCTTTATAGTCCTTTTCCAAAAGCAAATCATGAATGCAAGGAGGGAAAGCAAAGAGAGAAATCTAACATGAAGAATTCAAGAGGACAGCCATTGTTGGACACTTTTGGAGTACTTTCTGAAGCTCAATTTATACATACTATATGTCGTTTCGAAGCTTGGGAAGTCAGAAACCAATGGTTTAAACTAAACATGATTCGGAGCTGAAATGAAGAAGTTAGAGCCATTGGAAGCTGATCGCACCAAGCTGAAGGCCAATTTCGCAGGCTGCGAAATCAGCCTTTGGCTACGAAATGGGCTGTGAAATCAGCCTTTGGCTGCGAAATGGTGTCCTTCAGCTTGCGAAATTTTGCAGCCATCTTGCACGGCTGCAAAATCCTCCTGAGTGCTTCCAGGTATTTGTGACCGACATTTTTATATTTTTTGCTTCAGATATTTGATGTCTAAATCCCCATTTTCTCCTTATAATCCACCTATCATAAGATTCCTTAGTCTTTAAGTAAGAACAAAGGGTAAATAGCCATATATATATTGTTTGTAATTTCCATCACACAGATATCTCGGGAGCTTGTTCTCAGAGACAAACTTTTTGTATAGTTTTTAAGGAAGTAAAAATACAGAGCTTTGCTCTGCCTTACCTACTCGTTTTGATTGTATTGTATTTATTTTTTCTTACTAGCCAAACAAGCTTTGAGGATGTTTCCTCAGAGAATGGGTGGCTAGCCTTTTAGTTCCTTGGAGCTAAGGTAGCCGGGTAAGGCCCCAAATGCAAGAATTTGTAGTTTTGTTGTTTCAGCTGTTAATGAAGAGAAAGTGTGACCCGTTAATGATTTCTATGTTTTTAGTTAACTTAAAACGCCTTTAATTCACCTGGGCCAACACTTGGTAAGGCAAGTGATCTCCGTCCATGGAGATGCACTAGTTTATCTCTTGCGAGCCTTTGGAAGGTGACTTGAAGGTAGGATTTTCTAGAATTGCCAACACTTGGAAGCTTTTGGACTCTAAGGAGGCCTCCATTAGTTATCTCTTGCGAGCTTGAGAAGGGAAGTCCAAGGTTAATGATCACCTTGAATGGCAAATGCTAGGTGAGAGGCACGAGCCATTGCAAGTTGCATCAATGAGAGGGAATTAGTGTTGAAATCCATTAAAGGGAAGCATATGTACAACACCGGTTAGAGAATTAACTATATGTTAATTCTCTAATGCGAGGAAAAGATTCAAGTTACCGGAGCTCTGTTTTTGCATGAAGAGCCTGACCCCAATGAACCTAAAACTCCAAGGAACGCTTTTCTTCATAAGTAATTCCCATTACTTTCTTTTTAGTTAGCTTAAAAAAAATCCTTTTTCAACCAAAGTTTATGTTTTCTTCTTAAGCTAACCTTGAAATGAAAAAACACCAATTCAGCTTTGAATTGGTATCAATTGTAAGTTGAAAACCCTTCCCAGTGAATGACCCTAAAGCCACTGTGCTATGCTAGCTGAGGCTATCCTAGTGCATGGTGATATAGGTTATAAATTTTGTTGATTACTCCCATTTGAGGACCAAACTCAAGGTACGCCAGCTGGGCACGAATCAATCAGCCTTGCTCCCAATGCTTAGCTTGTTAGGCTAAGACACTCACGACTCAAAAGCTTAAGAAGCTTAGTAGGCAACTCTTTAAGGAATGGAAGCTCTTATTAACTCAAGGAAGCTTTTACAAGTGCTTGCAAGCTCACTTGCTTGGTTAGGAAGTGATTTGGGTGGTGCCTTGGCCAAATGAGGGCCTCACCTATTTATAGGCACCAATGGAACTCTTTGGAACCTTGGAGGGTTCCTTACAAATCAAGAATATTCTAGAACTCCCTACACTAATCTATGTACAACCCTATGTACAAGAATATACAAGAGATCTCTAGAATTCTTTAAAAAGCCTTGGACTCCTCTCATGCCTTCCACCATAGTGTAGAGATGTGTGGACATCTCTAGGCATCTCTAGAACCTTCCATACTCTTCCCACCAATGTCTTAGTGTAAATGGCTCTAGAAGTCTCCAGAAGCTTCCTTGGCTCTATATAAACCCATGAGGAGGCTCATTTGAAGCATCCTGTGATATAATGCTATCCTAGTACATGGTGAAATAAGTTTATAAATTTTGTTGATTACTCTTGTCTAAGGACCAAAATCAAGGTGCACCAATTGATTAAAGAGCAATCAACAGGACATACACCAGGTAGGCACGAATCAGAGCCTATGGCCTAAATGCTATGAATAGATAAGGGTTGTAGATGACATGAACCACATCGAGTCATGAGCTTAGGACTATAAATGCTATGAAAATCTCAAGGTTGTGGTTGAAAAGAATGAATTTGTGTTATGAGCTTAGGGTTGTAGATGCTATGAATAACTTAAAGCTATAGATGACATGAACGACTCTAGGTCATGAGCTCAAGGCTCTAAATGCTATGAGTAGCTCAAGGCCGTGGATGATAAGTGCTACTGATTTATCTCCAATTGGTGTACCTTTGATTCAGTCCTCAAACAGGAGTTATAAAAAAAATTTATAAACCTAATTCACCATATACTAGGGTTCTAGCATAGCATAGTGGTTCTAGGATCGTTCACAGGGATGGGTTTTCATTTCACACATGATATTAGTTTAAAGATTTGGATTGGTGTTTTTTCTTTTATAAGTTAGCTTTAAAAGAAAACATAATATTTGGTTGAAAAAGGTTGGTTTTAAGCTAACCAAAAAAATAGTAATTGATACTAATTATAAAGAAAAGGTTTCTTGGAGTTTTAGGTCACTAAGTTCAGGCTCCTTATACAAAAAGGGAGATTTCGGATCTTTTCCTCGCATTGGAGATTTAACCTATAGTTATCCTCCCAACTGGTGTGTTACAGCTGCTTCCCATTAATGGTTTCAACGTTAAATCCCTCTCACTGATGCATCTTGCATTGACTCGTACCTCTCACTTAGTACTTGCCATTCAAAGTGATCCTTAACCTTGGATTACCCTTCAAAAGCTTGCAGGAGATAACTAATGGATGTCTCCAGGGAGTCCAAAAGCTTACCAAGTGTTGGCTATTCTAAGTAATCCTACCTTTAAACCACCTCCCAGAGGCTCGCAAGAGATAACTAATGGATCTCTATGGATTGAGTCTGAAAAGCTTACCAGGTGTTGGCCCAGGTGATTATAAGTGATTTTAAGTTAACTAAAAATATAAAAACCATTAACGGGTCACAACCTTCTCTTCATTAAAAATTGAAACAAGGAAAACTCCCACTTTTGTATCCGGGTCCCTTACTTAGCTTCCTTCCATCTAAGAAACAAAAAATCTAGCCACTCATCCTCTGAGAAAACATCCCCAGAGATTATTTGGCTAGAAAGAAAAATACAATTAAAAGTGAGTAGGTAAGGCAGAGCAAAGCTCTGTATATTTCTTACTAAAAAATGTACAAGTAATCTCCAAGAATGTCTTCCGAGATTCTGAGATAGATATTACAAAAAAAGATATGCTAAGATATATAAAGAGAGATATTTTTAACCCCTCAATTAGATATCTTAAATATTTTAAAAGATCTTTAGATGATTACAAGGAGAGAATAGATAATTACACAAAATATCTTAAGGTAAAAATCTAACGTAGTTGGTGCAAAATATCTGAAGGTTACATGAAGATTTCGCAAATCAGATATGGAGTTGCGAAAATTTCGCAAGAGGAAAAAGAGTTGCGAAATTTTTGCAATGCTAAAAAGGAGATGCGAAATTTTCACAAGTGAAAAAGGAGTTGCAAAAATTTCGCAAGTGGTGAAAGCTGGCTGCGAAATTTCCTCCTGTCTTGCAAAAATTTCACAAGTGGTTGTGAAATTCTTCAGTGTTAGATTCCTCCTCTGATTCTCTTCCTTGCATAGTTGATTGATTTGGCAAAGGCTTTGAAGCTCTCCAAAACATGGATTCTTCATGTAATTTAGCTTCAATCTTGCTTTGCCATGGAATATACCAAGTTCTCCTTCATTCTTAGCTTGTTTTAATGATCAAAAAGCTATCAAAAACATCAAAACTTGCCAAAACCTAATTAGTAACACTTGCAAGGGTCCTTCATGTACCAATTGAGTTAAAAGGTAATAAATACTACTCAAAAGTGTTTAAAAGAGTTTATAAGAAGCTATGAAAGAGCACTTTTTGAGTAGTAATTACCTACACCAGGTCGTGAGCTCAACAATGTGGATGCTATGAATGACCCAGGTTTGTGGATGATACGAATGACTTGGAATCCCATGAGCTTTGATTACTACTCAAAAAGTGCTATTTGATAGCTTGTAATTGATCCTTTTAAACACTTTTGAGTAGTAGTTAGTGCCTTTTAACCCAATTAGCATGTTAAGTCTCCTTGCAATCAATTCTAATCAAATTGTGTAAGTTTTGGTGTTTTTGTTAGTAATTTGATCACCAAAATAATCCAAGATTGAGGAGAGTTATTTGGAATCCATGGCAAAGCAATGAAGAGCTCAGAAACATGAAGAACCAAAGCTTTGAAGTCCTTTGCCATAAGCAAATCCGGAATGCAAGGAGAGAAGCAAGAAGGAGAAAAGCAAAGAGGAAAACAGAGTGAAGAAAACAGAGGACAGCAGTTGCAGTCTTCTTGCGCACTTTTGGAGCACTTCCCGAAGTCCATTTTCTACATGCTATATACCATTTCAAAGCTCAGGAAGTCAAGAATCCAATGCTTCAAACGTTGCACGATTTGGAGCTGAAATGAGGAAGTTACAGCCATTGGAAGCCAATCACTCCAAGCTGAAGGAAGGCTTCAGAAAAGTGCTGCGAAATCACCATTTTGTTGCGAGATATTTCGCAGCCTTTTTGCACAGTGCTATGGATTTTCCCTGAAGCTTCATGCCGCGATGGAAGCCAAACACCACAAGATGGAAGTCCACTTTGCAAAGGTGTTGAATCAGCTGGTTGCTATGAAGAAATTTCGCAGCCCTTCTTGTGCACCTGCGAAATTTCGCAGACCTCACCTTTCACCTGCGAAGTGGTCCTTAGTGCTTCCCGATAGTTGTGCACCGACTCTTTTAGATCTTTTCTTCTGATATTTGTGTGTCTAAATTTCCATTTTCTCCTTGTATTCAGCCACTCATGTAATTCCTTAGTTAGGAAGTATCCAAGGAAGGGTAAATTACCTTCCTATAAAAACTCTCAGGAGGACTCTCGGAGGTTGTTCCATATAATCCATCATATAATATATGTGAAATTGACGAACAGAGCACTTGCTCTGTTTCTTCTATATATTTTTGTTTTCTCATTCTTTTTCTTTCTAGCCAACCAAACTTTGAGGATTTTTCCTTAGAGGATGAGAGGCTAGGCTCTTTGTCTCTTGGAGTGAAGAAAGCCGGGTAAGTTTCCTCATGCATAAATTGGAAGTTTTGTTGTTTTAGTTTTTAATGAAGAGAAAGTGTGACCCGTTGATGGTTTTTATCTTTTTAGTTAACTTAAAACGCCTTTAAATCACCTGGGCCAACACTTGGTAAGGCAAGTGATCTCCCTCCATGGAGATTCACTAGTTTACCCCTTGCGAGCCTCTGGGAGGTGACTTGAAGGTAGGATTTTCTAGAATTGCCAACACTTGGTAAGCTTTTGGACTCCAAGGAGACATCCATTAGTTATCTCTTGCGAGCTTTTGACGGGAAGTCCAAAGTTAAAGATCACCTTGAATGGCAAGTGCTAGGTGAGAGGTATGAGCCATTGCAAGGTGCATCAGTGAGAGGGATTTAGTGTTTGAACCCATTAATGGGAAGCATCTGTAAAACACCAATTGGAGAAGGAACTATATGTTAATTCTCTAATGCGAGGAAAATAAACAAGTGACTGGAACTCTCCTTTTTGTATGATGAATCTGAGCCTAGTGATCTAAACTCCAAGAAACACTTTTCTTTATAAGTAAAATCAGTTACTATTTTTAGTTATCTTAAAACCAAATCTTTCCTTTTTCATTCAAACGTCTTTATGTTTTCTTTTAAAGCTAACCTTGAAATGAAAAGGCACCAATTTATCTTTGAAATAATATCATTTGTGAAGTGAAAACTCATCCCAGTGAACCATCCTAGAGCCACTATGCTATAGTAGCTTTGTCTTTGCTACCCTAGTATATGGTGTAATAGGTTATAAATTTTGTTGATTAATTCCTCAATCAAGGAGCACCAGCTGGACACGAATCAGCTGAGACACCAATTAGGCATGAATCAAGCTTAGTAACCTAAATGTTGTGAACGACTTAGGGTTATGGATGTTATGAACGATTCTTGGTTGTGAGCCCATAGCCCTAAATGCTATGAACAACTCAAGGTTATGGCTAACATGAACTACTCTAGGTCGTGAGCTTGGGCCTCTAGATGCTATGAATAGCTCAAGGCTGTGGTTGATATGAATGACTCTCGGTCATAAGCTCTAGGCTCTCGATGTTATGAATAGATCAATGTTGTAGATGATATGAACAACTCGGGATCCTATGAGCTAAGGCCTGTAGATGGTATGAATGATTTTGCGTCATGAGCTCAAGGATGTGGATGACTTGAACAAATTTGGGTCATGAGATCAGAGTTATGGATACTATAAGCAGGTCAGGGTTGTGGTTGACATGAATGACTCCATGTCTTGAGCATAAGGCTCTAAAAGCTATGAAGAGTTGAGGGTTTTTTATGATATGAATGACTCGGGAACCCATGTGCTTAAGGCTTTAAATGATATCAATACCTTCATGTTGTGGTTGACATAAATGAATCTAGGTTGTGAGCTCCAAGCTCTAGATGTTGTGAACAAATCGAGGTTATGGATGACATGAATGACTCAGGCTCATGAGCTCAGGGCTTTGGTTGACATGAACGAATCCAGGATGTGAACTCATGGATCTAGATGCTAAGAACAACTCAGGGTTATGGATGATAAGAACGAATTCGGGTAGTGAGCTCAGGGTTCTAGATGTTATGACTAGCTCAAGGCTCTACATGACATGAACAACTTTGGGTCATATGCTCAGGGCTCTAGTTGCTTTGAACAGCTCTGAGTTGTAAAGGACATGAACGACTCCAAGTCATGACCTCAATGTTCTAGATATTATGAAAAGATCAAGACTGTGGATGATATGAATGACTCTAGGTCGTGTGGTCAAGGCTCTAGATGTTGTGAGTAGCTCAGGACTATGGTTGACATGAATGACTTGGGGTCATAAGCTATGAGCTCTAGATGCTATGAAATGATTAAGGCTATTGATGACATGAACAACTCTAGGTCGTGAGCTCAGGGCCTTTGATGCTATAAGCAACTTAGGGTTGTGGTTCAAATGAACGAATCTAAGTTTTGAGCTTAGGGATTTAGATGTTATGAACAACTCAGGGTTGTGGATGACATGAGCTACTCTACATCATTAGCTTAGGGCTTTGGATGCTATGAACAAATAAGGGATCTGGATGATATGAATGATTCTTGGTCTTGGCCCATAGCTCTAAACACTATGAATAGCTTAGGGCTCTAGATCCTATGTATAGCTCAAGGCAATATTTGCTATGAATAGCTCAGGGTTGTTGTTTACATGAACAACTCCGATTCATGAGCTCAGGGTTATAGATGCTATGAATAGCTTAAGGTTGTGGATGAAATCAATGAATTTAGGTAGTTAGCTTAGGTCTCTAGATGCTATGAATAACTCAAGGCTTTAAATGACATGAATGACTCCGGGTCATGAGCTTAAGGTGCTAGATTCTATGAACAAAATAAAATAAAATAAAATAAAATAAAAGGTTGTAGATGACATGAATGACTTTGGGTCATGAGCTCAAGGTTCTAGATGATATGAACAACATGGGGTTGTGGTTCACATGACAAACTCTAGGTCGTGAGCTCAGGGCTCTAAATGCTATGAAATGCTTAAGGTTGTGGATGACATGAATGACTCCAGGTCACGAGCTCAGGGCTCTAGATCCTACGTACAGCTCAAGGTTGTCCTTGACATAAATGACTCTTGGTCGTGAGCTCATGGCTCTAAAATCTAAGAATAGCTCAGGGTAATTAATGACATGAATGACTCTGGGTCATGACCTCAAGCCTCTAAATGCTATGAAAAACTCAAGGTTATGGATGACATGAACGACTCTAGGTCATGAACTGAAGGCTCTATATGTGATGAACAGCTCAGGGTTATGGTTGACATGAACGAGTTCGTGTCATGAGCTGAGGGCTCTAGATGCTATGAACAGCTCAGGATTGTGGATGAGATGAATGACTTCGAGTCGTGAGCTTAGGGCTTTAGATGTTATAAACATCTCTAGGCTATGGTTGAAATGAATGATTATGGTTCGTGAGCTGAGGGATCTAAATGCTACAAACAACCTAAGGGTGTGGTTGAAAGGAACAATTCTAGGTCATGAGCTTAAGGCTCTCGAGGCTATGAACAACTTAGGGTTGTGAATTACATGAGCTACTCTCGATTGTTAGCTCAGCGCCCTGGATATTGTAAATAGGTTAAGCTTGTGGATGATTTGAACGACTGGGAATGCCATGTGCTTAGGCCTCTAAATGCTATGAACAGGTCAAGGGTATAGCTGGTATGAACAAATCTTAGTCATGATCCCATGGCTTTAAATGTGATGAATAACTCAAGGTTGTAAATGACATTGACAACTCCATTGTGAGCTCAGGGTTGTAGATGCTATGAACAACTCAAGGTTATGGTTGACATGAACGACTCCGGGTCGTGAATTCACAACTATAGATGGTATGAACAACTCAGTGTTATGGTTGACATGAATGTCTTCGGGTTGTGAGCTTAAGGCTTTATATGTTATGAAAATGTTAGGGTTGTAGACATGAATGACTCTGAGTGATGAGATCAGGGGTGTAGTTTACATGATCGACTTGAGGTTGTGATATTAGGGTTGTAGATGCTATTAAAAGCTTAGGGTTATGGATGACATGAACGTCTCCAAGTCTTGAGGTCAAGGTTCTAGAATTTATGAACAACTCAAGGTTATGGTTGACATGAATGACTCTAGGTCGTGGGCTTAAGGCCCTAGATGCTATGAACAACTTAGGGTTATAGATAGTACGAGCTACTCCAGTTCATAAGCTCAGGACGATGGATGTTATCAACAACTAAGTGTTGTGGATGAATGAACGACTCCAGATCCCATGAACTCATGGCTCCACATCTAGAAGCTTGGGCTCATGGGATCCTAAGTCGCTCATATAATCCATAACTCTAAACTCACAGCCCAAAGTCATTCATGTCATCCATAACTCTGAGCTCATGAAGTAGATAAATTCATTTCATCCACAACTTTGTATTGTACTTAGCATCTATAGGCTTGACCTCACGGGATCCTGAGTCATTCATATCATCCATAATGCTTAGTTGTTCATAGCATCCATAGCCCTTAGCTCATGACCCGGAGTAGTTCATGTTATCTATAACCTTAAGCTATTGATATCATTTAGAGCCATGGGCTCACAACCAAGAATCGCTCATATCATCCTCAGCCCTGAGCTATTCATAGCATCTAGAGGATGAAGCTCATGAAATCCTGAGTCATTCATATCATTCAATACCCCAAGTTCTTCATAGCATCCAAAGATGTAAGCTCATGACCTGGAGTAGCTCGTGTCATCCACAATCCTTAGCTATTCATAGAATCTGGAGCCTTGAGCTCACGACCCGAACTTCTTCTTGTGAACCATAACCATGAGTAGTTCATAGCATCTAAAGCCTTGAGCTCACAACCTAGGGTTGTTCATAGCATCCACAACCTTGAGTTGTTCATAGCATATAGAGGCTTGAGCGCATGATGTAGAATCGTTATTCACATCCACAACCCTGAGCGATTCATAGGATCTAGAGGCCTCAAGTCACAGAAGATCGAGTCATTCATATCATCCATAACTATGAGCTATTCATAGCATCTAGACCCTTGAGCTCATGACCCGAAGTTGTTCAGGTCAACCACAACCCTAAGTTCTTGATAGCATCTTGAGCCTTAAGCTCACGACCCGGAGCCGTTCATGTCATCCATAACATTGAGCAGTTCATAACATCTAAAGGCTTGAGCTCAAGGGATCCCAAGTCGTTCATATCGTCCACAACTTTGAGTTGTTCATAACTTCTAAATCCTTGACCTCAGGACCCGGAGCCTTACATCTCAACCACAACCCTAAGCTATTCATATAATCTTGAGGCCATGACCCGGAGTCATTCATGTCATCTATAAGCCTGAGTTTTTAAAATCATCTAGAGCCCTAATCTCATGACCTAGAGTCATTCATATCAACCATAACCCTGAGTTGTTCATAGCATCTTAATGCTTAAGATCGTGGCTTAGAGCGGTTCTTGTCCACCATAACCCTGACTTGTTCATATCATCTAGAGCCCTGAGCTCACGACCCGGAGTAGCTCATGTCATCAACAATCTTAAGCAATTTATAGAACTTAGACCCCTAATCTCATGACCCAGAATAGTGCATATCAAACACACCCCTGAGTTGTTCATAGTATCTAGAGGATTGAGCTCAAGACCCAAAGTCGTTCATGTCATCCATAGCTTTGAGTTGTTCATAGCATCTAAAGCCATGATCTCATGACCCAAATTCATTCATGTTAACCACAACCCAGAGGTGTATGTTGCATCTAAAGTCTTAAGCTCATGACCTGGAGTCGCTCATGTCAACTAGAACAATGAGTTGTTTATAACATCTAGAGCCCTGTGATGATGACCCAAAGTCGTTCATGTCATCCATAGCCTTGATTAGTTCATAGCTTTGAGTTGTTCAAAGCATCTAGAGCCCTAAGTTCACGACCTGAAGTCTTTCTTGTCAACCACAACCCTGAGTTGTTTGTAGTATATAGAGCCTGAAGCTCATGACCTAGATTCATTCATGTCATCCATAACCCTAAGCTATTTATAGCATCTAGAGCTTTCAGTTGATGACCCAGAGTCTTTCAAGTGATCAACAGCCTAGACCTATGTATGGCATCTACAACCCTTAGCTTATGACTTGGACTCTTTAATGTCAACCATGACCTTAAGTTGTTCATAGAATCTAAAGGTCTCAGCTCATGACCGGTGTCATTTATGTCATCCAAACATTGAGTTATTAAGAGCATCTAAAGCCCTAAGCTCATGCCCTCGGGTCTTCATGTCAACCACAAACCTACGTTGTTCATAATATCTAAAGCCTTGAGCTCATGACCCAAAGTCATTCATGTTAAGCACAATCCTGAGTAATTCATGGCATCTAAAGCCCTGAGCTCAAGACATAGAGTTATTCATGTTAAACACAACCCTTAGTTGTTCATAGCATCAAGAGTCTTAAACTCATGGCCCGAAGTCGTTCATGTCAACCATAGCCCAGAGATGTTCATAGCATCTAAAGCCTTAAACTCATGACTTGGAATCTTTCTTGTCATCGATAGCCTTAAGTTGTGCATAGCATCTAGAGTCCTAAGCTCATAACTTAGAGTCTTTCTTGTCAACCACAACCCTGAGTTGTTCATAGAATCTAAAGGCATGATCTCATGAACTAGAGTCATTCATGTTATTCACAACCCTGAGTTGTTGATAGCATCTACAACCCATATAAACAGCTCAGGGTTGAGGATAATATGAATGATTCTTAGTCATGAGCCAATGGCTTTAAATGCTTTGAACAACTCAAGGTTGTGCATCACATGAAAGACTCTGAGTCATGAGCTTAGGTATGTTATGAAAATCTCAGGGTTATGGTTTACAAGAATGAGTTTGGGTCATAAGCTTAGGGCACTAGATGCTATAAACAACTCATGGTTGTTAATGACATGAGTTACTCCGGGTCATGAGCTCACGACTTTGGATGCTATGAACAACTCAAGGTTGTGGATGATATCGATGGCTCGTGATCATGTGGCCTCAATCCTCTTGATGCTATGAGCAGCTCAAGGATGTGGATCATATGAATAGTTCTTGGTTAGGAACTCATGGCTTTAAATTCTATGAGCATCTAAGTGTTGTAGATGACATGAATGACTCCAGGTAGTGAGCTTAAGGTTCTAGATGCTATGAACAACTTAAAACAATGTTTGAAATCAACAACTTTGGGTCATGAGCTCAGTACATTAGATGCTATAAACAACTCAAGGGTTGTGAGTTGAAAGCTCTAGGTTCTATAACAATTCAAGGTTATGGATGACATGAATGACTCTAGGTCATGAGCTCGAGGCTCTACATATTATGAATAGTGTGGGCTTGTGGTTAACATGAACAACTCCAGGTCATGAGCTCAGGGCTCTAGATGCTACGAACAACTTATGCATGTTAATGACATGAACTACTCTGGGTCATGAGCACAGGTCTCTAGATGCTATGAATAGCTCCATGTTATGGATGATACTCATGATTCTAGGTCATGAGCTCAAGGATCTAGATGTTAAGAACAACTTAGGGTTGTGGATGATATGAATGATTTTGGGTCATGAACTCAAGCCTTTAGAAACAATGAACAATTCAGGGTTATGGATGAATAAACGACTTTTGGTCGTGAGCTCAGGACCCTAGATGTTATGGAGACCTTATTATTGTGGATGATATGAACGACTCGGTATCCCATGACCTTAGGCCTTTAGATGCTATGAACAACTTATGGTTGAGAATGATATCAATGATTCTTGGTCGTGAACCTATGGCTTTAAATGCTATGAAAAGCTTAGGGTGGTGAATGACGTAGAGGACTCTTGGTCATGAGCTCAGGGCACTATATGCCATGACCAACTCAAGACTGTGGTTGATAAGAACGAGTCCTAGTTGTGAGCTCATGGCTTTAGATGCTATGAACAACTCAAGGTTATGGGTGACATGAGCTAATCCGAGTCATGCACTTATGGCTCTGGATGCTATGATGAACTCAAGGTATTGGAAGATATAAATGAATCAAGATCTTATAAGCTTAGGCCTCTATATGCTATGAATAACTCAGGGTTGTAGATGATATGAACAATTCTTAGTCATGAACCATGGCTCTAAATTTTACGAACAACAAAAGGCTATGGATGACATGAATAACTCTAGGTAGTGAGCTTAGGGCTCTAGATGCTACGAATAACTTAGGGTTGTGGTTGACATGAACAACTCCAAGTCGTGAGCCCAGCATTCTAGATGTTATGAATAGCTCAAGGGTGTGGATGACATGAACGACTCTAGGTCGTGAGCTCAGGGCTCTAGATACTATGAACAACTTAGGGTTATGGTTGACATGAATGACTCTGGGTCATAAGCTCATGACTTTAGATGCTATGAACAGCTCAAGGCTATGGATTATATGAGCTACTCTAGGTTGTGAACTCAAGGCTCTAGATGCCATGAATTGCTCAGGATTTTGGATGACATGAAAAACTCTGGGTTATGAGCTCACAACTCTAAATGCTATGAATAACTCAAGGTTATGGATGATATGAGCTACTCTAGGTCGTAAACTCAAGGCTTTAGATGCTATGAACTGGTCAAGGCTGTGGATGACATGAACGACTTCGGGTCATGAGCTTAGGGCTCTAAATGCTATGAACAACACAGGGTTGTGGATGATATGCACGAGTCTAAGTCGAGCTCAAGGATCTAGATGCTATGAAGAGCTTAGGGTTGTGGATGATATGAACAATTCTGGGTCATATATAAAAGGCTCTAGATGCTATGCATAGCACAAGGCTATGGATGAAATGAATGACTTTATGTCATGAGCTTAGAGCTCTAAATGATATGAATAACTTAAATTTGTGGATGATATGAACGACTTGGGATCTCTGAGCTTAGACCTCTAAAAGCTATGAACAACTCTGGCTAAGGGTGATATGATTGATTCTTGGTCATGAGCTCATAGCTCTAAATGCTATGCATGACTTAGCGTTGTGGATGAGATGAACTACTTTACATCATGAGCCCTAGTCTCAAGATGCTATGAACAATTAATGGTTATGGATGATATTTATGATTCTATGTCATGAGATTAAAGCTCTAGATGTTTTGAACAACTTACGGTTGTGGATGATATGAACTATTCTGGGTTGAGAACTCAAGGCTTTAGATGTTATGAGTAGCTCATGGTTGTGGATGACAAAAACGGTTTCAGGTGGTGAGCTTAAACCATTGGATATTTGTGGACCCGCATTTTTCACGTGCGCCCCCACTCGATCGGCGAGACTCGCTTTTTATTTGTGAAAAATAATTTTTGGAAAAGTTGGAGTCGCCACTTATTTTATTTTTATTTTAAAGGGAAAATAAAACAAGAAAGAAAAACCCTAAAATGTGACTCCATAATTTTTGGAAAAGCGTGTCTTTGGAAAACCCGAGTCTTGGTCCGGGGATCAGGTTACTTATTGGGAAGGTACCTCTAGGAGGTAGCACCCCTCTAAGCCCTAAAAAGGTCTCTACTGACTAAGTTAAGGGAAACGTGGCAATTAATCGGTTAGTTATGGATACCTAAGTAGGCTAGGTGATTTTGAAAAATAGCATGCTTAGCAGGAAAACCAATCACAATCATGAAGAAGATTTAGGGTACGTACCTGGACTGCTTCTTAAGTGCTATCACAAGACATCAAAGTTAGTATAGAAGTACAGCACACAACATGTATTTAATCATAGCGAATCTAGCATACATTTAAGCACCTAAGGATTATCAAACATATGCATATTTCACAGTGACATGATTGTTTACAAAAATTTAGAAAGTAGGTGATAAGGGACGTACTTGGATAACATAGATAACTTACAATGCGCTTCCATAAGACATGAAGGGTTAGATAATAAATAATAAAATATACAAATCCTAGCATGCTCATTATCTAATTGGCATAGAAAAAATTATCAAAGTATATGAAAACACTAATTATCACACTCATCTTATATACAATTCCTAAAAAAAAGATAGACATAATTTCAACAAGTGACAAAAGTGGCAACAAAAATAATTTTTGAAAAGATTTTCTTGTGTAGGGGTTTCACCAATTCCCCAATTGATATACACGAATTTAGCCTAGAATTATCCCATTTATTTGGGACCACAAGCTTTGATTCGTGTTTTGTTTAAAACTGTAATTTTATTTGAAAGATGTGAACCGATCAAAACATGGTTGCACATTATTTTAAAAAATGAGATTTTGATTCTAAGAACTCTAAATGAATTTTTGAAATGGATTTTTAAGGAAAAGAGATTTTGAGAATATTGTTATGTTTTAAAGATAAAAGAAGTTAATTTGAAAACAATAAAATGTATGAATCAAAATACCAAGCAAAAGAAAAAAAAAAAGAACAAATCACAAAGTAGAATTTTTGACAACCGATAAAATTGAAGTGGTGGGAATGGAGGCCAATCTTCACTATTTTCCGATAGCCTCTAAAAATTGATTTTGACAAAGGATGACCAAAGTGATAAACCAAAACCTTAGATCTTACAAGCATTGAAACTTTAAAAAAACATTTAATCTTAAGATATACTTAATCAAGCACTAAATATTATGTGATCTTTAAAATAGTACAAACGATATGTATCAACTAATATTGACGGTTTTGAGTCATAAATTTAATCGACTAACTAAACAATTGAATAAAAGAAAACAAACACATAGAATAAATAAAATTAGTCAAAAACTAAAATGAACTATTTTTAAACACAAAATGACAACATGGGAATAGATTAAACTAATAGCCTACAATTCGAAAGCATAGAATTAATGGAAAAATGGAATAAAAAAATCTTAACATAAACCAAACAATATGAAACCAGCCAAATTATTTAAAACTCTAAAAAAAATATCAACTAAAACAGGATCAATCAAAACTAAAATAATTATTTATTTTTTATTTATTTATTTATTTATTTATTTATTTATTTATTTTTTTTTTAAAACATGAATATATCAATGCGGAATGAAATAAATTAACCAACTTAAATTCTAAAACTAATAAACTAAAAGGATGAATCATGAATTAAATTTAACAACCTTTAGATATGAAAAGAGTGACATGGAAACAATTGAACTAATAAACTAAATTTTAATAACATTTAAACTAAAAGATAAATTAAAACTAAACTAAAAGAAATTATGAATTTCCTAATTGAGAACAAAAATAATGCCAATCAAAATTCTAAATTTTTAACCATTATCACAAATTATCCAAACTCTAAAAATTCCTAACTTTTCCATTATCAGCAAAATTGCCCCAAACCAATACTTAAAAATAATAATAATAATAATAAGTAAATAAATAAAAAATCTAATTTGTCGAACTAAGAAAATAAATTGTAACTACATTAAACATAAATCATAATTTTCAAGCAAAAATGATAAATCAGTAATAATTAATTTATAATTGGATAAATATATATATGATCGATTATTTTAATGAACTAAAATTTTATAAGAGTGCTTAAATCTAAGGTAAAATTTAAAACTAACAAAAATGATTTTTAAAACTAAATCTCTAACCTATAGAATCAATTCATAAAAAATGATTTTTTAACTATCATAACAAATTATCTAAACTCTAACAAATCTTAACTTTTCCATTATTAACAAAATTGCCCAAACCAATACTAAAAAACTAATTTGTCAAACTAAGAAAATAAATTGTAACTACATTAAACAAAAATCATAATTTTCAAGTTAGAATAATAAGTCAAAATTAATTTGTTTATTTAGTTAAGAAAAATTAAAAATTGACATTTAAACTAAATATGAATTTACAATAAAAAATAAAATAAAATTTAAAATGCATAGGCCAAATAGGAATAATTTTAAAACTAAATCATGAATATAATGTTATTGGAAATAATTAAAACTAAACAATAGATAAAATCCTAAGCAAGTATGAATTGAATTGAATATCTCATGAAACAAAATTATAATGGGATGAATTAGTTTACCTTAAAACGTGGAGGCCACTTTCCACCAGTAAGAGTTTTTTATTAAAAAAACAATTCCAAAGGTGACTTGTGTGGTGGATATCCATGCACAACAAATTCTCAAGGGCTTTTTCAAAACTTGAAGACCACTTTCCACCGAGCAAGATTTTATTTATTTATTTAAAATAAACAATTCGAATGATGCATGGCGTGGTGGCTGCAGATACTTGCACAGTCCCCAAAGTGCTGCGTGGAGACGAATTTCCTTTAAAAATCTGGTGCGGCTGTGGTGTTTAGGTGGCGGGATTAACAAGCTGGTGCGAATCTCCAATGGCCATAAGATGTTGCCGGAGATGCTCGGGTATCGCGCAAAGTGTTGTGGCAACACAAGCAATGGAGGATCACGCTTCGGAATCAATCTGTAGCTCTCCGGACGGAAGAATCTCTCCTTAAAATTCTGGTGCGGCTAATTCAGAAATTGTCCTCTCAATGGTGCGGCTGTTCCGGAATTCCTCCTCTCAATGGTGCGGCTGCACCCTCTCACATTCCAGAAAGTAACTTTGCTCCTCTCACCCGGATTCCCCTTAGTGCGGCTGCTGATCTCCTTCCCATTTGGTGTCACCCTCTCTTCTGATGTATGCTGAAAGCGCCCCAAGAATGGTGCAGCTGGTTGTTCTTGCTTCTTCTAAGGCATTAGACTCTCTTATGCGTGCTGAAAGCGTCCCCTCTATCCTCCGGCTGGTCGTTCTCCTCCCTCCTCAAAAACTCCCCCTCTCTTATCTAACCTTCCTTTTTAGTACTCTGCTAACATGGGAAGACAAATCACCAGCCCGGAGAGCCTCAATCATCCATGTCAGTCCAGCATCATCAGGACTCTCATTCCTGAACATGGTCTTTATTCCGTCCAAATACCCATTGAACCTTTCCTTTTTCCATGCCAAAACAGCTTTGGTAATTTTCTTTCTTCATTCATTTCCTTCAGAAGCACAATCAGCACATGCATGGGTGCGTACTTGCTTTCCTTCTTAGTTCATTTCCTTCCATACGTCCTCTCCTCTTCCAACCACCTTGAATCCATCCTTCAACGCATGAATATCCTTGCCAATACATGTTTTCAACCTTCCTTTTTCTCTCTAGTGATGATTCCTTTGGTGAGTTTCTCTACAAAAACATAAAGAAAATTAGACTTAATGAATGAATCCCAAGGTGTTTTAGAAAATTATAAATAAAGAAACAAATTAAATTAACAAAATAATTAAGTAAATAAAGATAATAATAATAATAATAATAGTAAAGTGTCATGCAATCTATGTAACCATGCAATCATGTGAGCAACTCAAGTCATGCAAAAAATGTTTAATGGGCCTCGAGTGCATCTAATGGACCTAAAGGGCCTAAGTGGACCAAAGACGGTGCCTAATGGGCCTAAGTGTGCCTAAGTGGGCCTAGGGTGGTGCCTAATGGACCTAAAGGGTCTAGGATGGCTAAGTGAGCCTAGAGGGCCTTAATGGGCCTAGAGTGCCTAAGTGGGCCTAGGGTGCCTAAGTGAACCTAAGTCTAAATTAGGGCTGCCAAGGGTCACAATAAAGGGGTTAGGCGATCCTTCAATCAGAGTCTCCAAGGTGGCTCAAGAAAGGTAAGTAGCGTGAGCAGCTATGGGCCACCAAGGAACTACTGTAAAGTATCGAACAAGTATTTAATAGGACATGTGCTAGGAGGACAAAATTGAGGGTCTACAATATTATAAATAGCTTAAGGCATTGGATGATATGAACAATTCTACGTCATGTGCTCAAGCCTCTAGATTCTTTGAATAGCTTAGGTTTGTGGATAACATGAATGACTTCAGGTCGTGAGTAGAGGACTCTAGATTCTCTGAAGAGCTTAGGTATGTGGTTGATATGAACGACTATGGGTCGTGAGCTTAGGGCTCTAGATGCTATGAACAGCTCAGGCCATTGGATGACATGAGCTACTCTGGGTCGTTAGCTCATGGCTTTAGATGTTATGAACAACTCAAGGTTATGGATGATATTAATGAATCAAGATCCTATGGTTTTAGGCCTCTAGATCATATGAACAACTCAAGGTTATGAATCATATGAACAATTCTTGGTCCTGAGCCCAAAGCTTGAAATGTTATGAACAGCTCAAGGCTGTAACTGACATGAACGACTCAATGTCATGAGCTCAGGGCTCTAAATGCTATGAACAACTCAGGGTTATGGTTGACATTAACGACTACGAGTCATAAGTTTAGGCCTTTACATGTTATGAACAACTGAGGGTTGTGGATGATATGAACGACTTCGGAGCATGAGCACAGGGCTCTAAATACTATGAATATATTAGGGTTGTGGTTCACATGAACACTCTAGGTCGTGAGCTCAGGACTGTAGATGTTATGAACAACTTAGGGTTATCGATGACATGAACTTTGATAGGTCATGAGCTCAGGTCTCTAAATACTATGTATAGCTCACTACGGTGAATAATATGCATGATTCTAGGTCATGACCTTAAGGATATAAATGATATGAACAACTCAGGGTTGTGGATGATATGAACAATTTTGGGTCGTGAACTCAAGGCTTTAGATGTTATGAAAAGTTCAAGGTTGTGGATCAAATGAACGACTACGAGACGTGAGCTAAGGGCTCGAGATGGTATGAATAACTAAGGTTTATGGATAACATGAACGACTTCGGGTCCTGAGCTAGGGGCTATAGATCCTATGAGATACTTTATGTCATGGGCTTAGGGTTCTAGTTTTTATGATCAGCGTAGCATTGTCGATGATATGAACGACTCGAGATCTAACGAGCTCAGGTCTTTATATGCTATGACTAGCTCCAGGTTGTGGATGATATGAATGATTCTTTGTCATGAGCCCATGGCCCTAAATGTTATGAATATCTCAAGGCTATGGATGACATGAATGACTTTGGCTTGTGAGCTCAAAACTCTAGATGCTATGAATAGCTCAAGGTTGTGGTAGACATGAATGACTCCGAGTCGTGAGCTTAGGGCTTTAAATGTTGTGAATAGCTTAGGGTTGTGGATGACATGCATGACTATGGGTTGACCGCTCAAGGCTCTAGATGCTTTGAACAGCACAGGGTTGTGGAATATAAGAACAACTCGAGATCCCATAAGCTTAAGCCTCTAGATTCTATGAATAGCTGAAGGCTGAGGATGATATGAATGATTCTAGGTCTTAAACTCAAGGCTCTAGATGTTATGAATACTTCAAGGGTGTGGATGAAATGCACAACTTTATGTCGTGAGTTAGGGGCTCGAGATGCTATGAATAGCTCAGGGTTGTGGATAACATTTCTGAAGATGTGATGAATAGTTCAAGATTCTAGTTTACATCAAAGACTCTGGGTCATGAGCTCAAGGTTCTAGATGCTAGGAATAGCTCAGGGTTGTGGATGACACGAACAACTCTAGGTTATGAGCTAAGAACTCTAGAAGCTATGAACAGCTCATGGTTATGGTTGACATGAAAGATACCGGATCATAAGATTAGGGTTTGAGATGATATGAACAGCTCAGGGTTGTGTATGATATGATCTACTTGGGATCATGATCTCAGGGTTGTAGATGCTATGAACAGCTAAAGGCTATGGTTGAGAGGAACGTCTCTGGGTCATGAGCTTAGGGCTCTATATGCTATGAATAGCCCACAATTCTGTATGAGCTATTCTCATCGTTAGTATAAGGCTCTAGATGCTATGAAAAGATCAGGGTTTTGGATGATTAGAACGAATCGGGATCTCGTTGATTTAATCCTTTAAATGCTATGAACAGCTAGGGGTGTGAATGATAAGAAAAATTTGTGGTTGTGAGCCTATAGCTCTAAATGCTATGAACATTTCAGGGTTGTGGATGACATGAACGACTCCAGGTCATGGATGACATGAACAACTCTAGGTCTTGATCTTAGAGCTTTAGATGTTATGAATAACTCAGGGCAGTGGTTGACATGACGGACTCCAAGTCGTGAGCTCAAGGGTCTAAATGCTATGAACAACATAGGTCTATGGATGACATGAACGACTTCGGCTCATGAGCTTAGTGATTAATACTCAAAAAGTGCTATTTTGTAGCTTGTAATTAATCCTTTTAAACACTTTTGAGTAGTAGTTATTGCCTTTTAACCCAATTGACATGTTAAGGACCCTTGCAATCAATTCTAATCAAATTGTGTAAGTTTTGGTGTTTTTGTTAGTAATTTGATCACCAAAGCAATCCAAGATTGAGGAGAGTTATTTGGAATCCATGGCAAAGAAATGAAGAGCTCAGAAACATGAAGAACCAAAGCTTTGAAGTCCTTTGCCATAAGCAAATCCGGAATGCAAGGAGAGAAGCAAAGAGGAGAAAAGCAAAGAAGAAAACAGAGGACAGCAGCTATAGTCTTCTTTCACACTTTTGGAGCACTTTCTGAAGTCTATTTTCTACATACTATATACCATTTCAAATCTTAGGAAGTCAAGAATCCAACGCTTCAAACTGTGTACGATTTGGAGCTGAAATGAGGAAGTTACAGCCATTGGAAGCCAATCACTCCAAGCTGAAGGAAGAATTTTGCACGGCTGCGAAATTACCCTTTTGTTGGGAAATGATTTCGCAGCCATTTCGCACAGTGCTGTGGAATTCCCCCTGAAGTTTCACGACATGTTGGAAGCCGAACTCCGCAAGCTGAAAGACCACTTCGCAGCGGTGCGAAATCAGCCGTTTGCTGCGAAGTAATTTCGCAGCCCTTTTTGTGCATCTGCGAAATTTCGCAGACCACGTTTTCACCTGCGAAATGGTCCTTAGTGCTTCCCGATATTTGTGACCGACACTTTTGGATATTTTGCTTCAGATTTTTGATGTCTAAATCCCCATTTTCTCCTTGTAACCCACCAATTATAGGATTCCTTAGTTATTCAGTTTGGAAAAGGGGTGAATAACCTCATATATTTTGTTTTGTAATTTTCTTTATATATAGCTCTCGGGAACTTGTTCTCGAAAGCATCCTTTGTACAAATTTGCAAGAAAGTAAAATACAGAGCACTTGCTCTGCTTTTCATATATATTTTTGTTTTCTCGTTATTTTTCTTTCTAGCCAATCAAACTCTGAGGATTTTTCCTCAGAGGATGAGAGGCTAGGCTCTTTGTCTCTTGGAGTGAAGAAAGTCGGGTAAGTTTCCTCAGGCATAAATTGGAAGTTTTGTTGTTTTAGTTTTTAATGAAGAGAAAGTGTGACTCGTTAGTGGTTTTTATCTTTTTAGTTAACTTAAAACGCCTTTAAATCACCTGGGCCAACACTTGGTAAGGCAAGTGATCTCCATCCATGGAGATTCACTAGTTTACCCCTTGCGAGCCTCTGGGAGGTGACTTGAAGGTAGGATTTTCTAGAATTGCCAACACTTGGTAAGCTTTTGGACTCCAAGGAGACATCCATTAGTTATCTCTTCCGAGCTTTTGACGGGTAATCCAAGGTTAAAGATCACCTTGAATGGCAAGTGCTAGGTGAGAGGTATGAGCCATTGCAAGATGCATCAGTGAGAGGGATTTAGTGTTTGAACCCATTAATGGGAAGCATATGTACAACACCGGTTAGAGAATTAACTACATGTTAATTCTCTAATGCGAGGAAAAGAAACAAGTGACCGGAACTCCCTCTTTGTATGAGGAATCTGAGCCTAGTGATCTGAAACTCCAAGAAACACTTTTCTTTGTAAGTAAAATCAGTTACTATTTTTGGTTAGTTTAAAACAAATCTTTGTTCAAACATCTTTATGTTTTCTTTTAAAGCTAACCTTGAAATGAAAAGACACCAATTCAACTTTGAATTAATATCATTTGTGAAGTGAAAACCCATCCCAGTGAACGATCCTAGAGCCACTATGCTATAGTAGCTTTGTCTTTGCTACCCTAGTTCATGGTGTAATAGGTTATAAATTTTGTTGATTACTCCCTCAATCAAGGAGCACCAGCTGGACACGAATCAGCTGAGACACCAATTAGGCATGAATCAAATGGCGCCGTTGCCGGGGATGGTGCCACTTTACAGTGATATGACCTTTCTAGAGTACTTGTGATCTTCATCACAAGTTTGGTGACTTTTCTTTTCCTTTTACTAACTCTTTTTTTTTCTTTATTTTTCTTTGTTCATATGTTAGTATATCTTTTATTTAGTTTTTAGTTAATCTTAATAATTTTCTTTTTTCTTTAGAATTTTATTTTCTTTTATTTTCTTTTGTTTTCTCTATTTTAATTCACAAATTGCTAGTTGTGCATGCCATATTGAATATGAGATAGCAGAGGAAGCCATGAACTTCATTAGTTATGAGGCTGAATTTTCAAGAGAATGGGGTGAACCAAATGCTAGAGATATGGGAAGAATGATGTCTCAACCTAAAGCTAAGGGTGAGATGTATATTTTGAATGACGACATGGACATGAAGGCAAAGATTGCAGCTATGGAAAGGAGATTGGAAGAGCTGGAAATGAACCAGATGCAAGAAGTGCAAGCCATCTCTCAGACACCATTGCAAGCTATGCCTTATGCCATTTGTCTATCTTATGAGCACTTGGTGAAGGAGTGTCCCACCATTCAAGTGGGGAGGGAAATGTTTGGTGATTGCAACACCTACAATTCCAATTGGAGGAAACATCCAAAGTTCTCTTGGAAACCACAGCCGCCTCAGTACAAACAACATGTTCAAGCACTTCCGCAAGCCTCAAACCTTGAACAAGCTATGATGAATCTTAACAAGGTCATGGAAGACTTTGTTAAAGCTAAGAAATCCATCAATGCTCAGCTCAGTCAAAGAATTGACAGTGTAGAGAGTTCATTGAACAAAAAGATGGATGAAGTGCAAAATGATCTATCTCAGAAGATAGATAATCTCCAAGATTCAATCTCAAGGTTTGCCAACCTCAACACAGTGCAAGAGAAAGAAAACTCTCCTTCTCAACCTTATCAAAATTCCATGAGTATCCATGAAATGGAGGCTAAGGAGGGAGAATCTTCACAAAAGAGGGAAGTCAAAGAAGTGATCACTCTGAGGAGTGGTAAAGAGGTTGATCTGCCCACATTCAAGCTAGAGCATGAGGTTGAGAGTGAAACAGAGAAAGAAAAGAGGGAGGAAATCAAAGGAAAGAGAAAGGGGAAAAGCATAGAGAAAGATGGCTATGATCTTAAATTAGATGAAGAACCACAGAGGATAATCATCAAGGAAGAAATGACAAAGAAACACATGCATCCGCTTTTTCTCCAAGCTTTGTATGGGAAAATCATACAAAGCAAGTCTCAAGTAAAGGATGCTAACTTCATATGGGATCTGGGCAAGCTGAATCAGGATCAAAATTTTTTGATGGACTTAGTCTTTCTTAAGACTAACTAGTCCATAGCTTTTTGTTTTATTTATTACTTGTTTTAATTTTGATTTTAATGTTTTAATTTTGATTTCAATGCTTTAATTTTGATTTTAATGCTTTAATTCTACTTTGTTTTGATGTAATATAAGTTTTTGGATGATCTCAAGTAGGAGAAAATACAAAGAAATTGAAAGGAAGTCTTTCGGAGTGAAAACGGGGCAAAAACAGGGCAAAAACAGGGGTCTGCGAGATTTCGCAGCCTCTGCGAAATTGGCACTTTGCTGCGAAACCGTTTCGCAACTCAATTGACTCCTCTGCGAAAATTTTCGCAGCTGCGAAACCACTTTTGGCACACGAGTGCCACTTTGCAGCACAGGAACCCCCATTTCGCAGCTGCAAAACGGCTGCGAACCACCAAAGCATGAAAGATCCCATTTTCGCAGAGAAAGCTCCATTTGGAAGGGTGTTTTGCAGCTGCGAAGCCAACTTTTGGCACACGAGTGCCATTTCGCAGCACAATACCCTCATTTCGCAGCTGCGAAAATGGCTGCGAAACCCAAAAAAAAAAAAAAAAAATTCCTTTTCATTTTTCGCAGCCAAAGCCCCATTCCGCAGGGAGTTTCGCAGTTGCAAAACCAACTTTTGGCACACGAGTGCTATTTTTACAACACAGTGACCCTTATTTCGCAGCTGCGAAACGGCTACAAAGCATAAAAACTCCCAATTTCGCAGCCAAAGCCCCATTTCGCAGGGTGTTTTGCAGCTGTGAAATGGCTGCGAACGTAAAAACTTCCAATTTCGCAGCCAAAGCTCCATTTCACAGGGTATTTCGAAGCTGCAAAACCACTTTTTGGCACACGAGTACCATTTGGAAGCCCCGTACACTCATTTTGCAGCTGCGAAACGGCTGCAAAATCACTTTTAGGCTGTGAAATGGCTATGAAATGATCTCCAAGCTTCAAAATGGCTGTGAAATCACCTCCAAGCTTAGAAATGACCTTCAAATTGTGAAATTGACTTGCAAAATGGAGGGAGGTTTGCAAAAACACCTTGCAAAGCTAAGGAAAGTTGCTAAAATGCCAACAGAGCCCCGCGCACCAACTGAGTACCCTCTGGAACTCATGAACAGCCACCTTTTTCCATTTCAGCCATGGCCAAGACAAGAGGAGAGCCCCGCGCACCCTGAGATTACACACATGAAGCCTCTCATTCCATTTCTTACCTCCTTAAAACCATCAAAGCCCATGGCTCCAACTGAGGAGACTATGCCACCTAAGGAGACTATCAAAGCAGAGGTTGAAGTTCTGATCCAACCCACTCAGCAGGCCACCACAGATGCATTAGCTCCACATGACCCTACCATTACTTGATCATCTCTTTACTTTTTTGTCTTTATATATTATACATAGCTCCATGTTTTGATGTTTTATATTCTGGGATTGGAGTTATCCATTGATCATATCTTATATTCTACTTTCTCAGATTAATATATAGACATCAATTCTTGTTTAAACTTGGCATTTTTCTATTTCCTCTACTCACTAACTCTTTTGTTTTTTTTTTTTTGAAACATGTGGTTTCTCCTATACGACTCAGACTCCATGTCACTAAGGAGGTACCACTTCCTCCCTATTTTTCAATCGCTTTTGTCACATTGAGGACAATGTTCAGCTTGGTTGGGGGGAGAGTTAAGGAAGTAAGTTTTATTATTAATGCTAAGTTATTTTGGTAATTTAGTTGTTTTTTGCTTAATATTAAAATTTTTAAGTTTTTATTTTACTCTCCATGGTTATTAAGGAAAAATTTTCAAAATGAAATGGGAGAAATTAAATTTTTGTCTTTTTACTTGACTTAGAGTTTGTATTATGTTTATTAAAGTTGATGAATTATTGAACTCCTATTGATTTCAACCTTATTTCTTCCACTTTAAGCTTATCACACACCGTGCACACTAGGTTCCGATTATAAGATGAAAAACTATTTCCCTCTTGACTTAGGAAAATTTTAGACTTGGTACCTTTGACCTCATTTAATAGTGTTGGGACACCTTGTAAAAGGCCAATGAGTCTTTGAAAAAAAAAAAAAGAAAGAAAAATGTTTGCTTACCTTATAACCCGAGCAAGGTCTGAGGGGTATATGGTGAAAATCTTTAAAACCTGGTGCCCTAAGCCTTAATTGGTTGGGAGTCACCGACCTCAATGCTCGTTACAAGGGTGGATAGGTGGAGTTTAACATACTGTAGGTGCTTGGGTATTAAAAATATATTCTCAAAAGTCCGGGGTAAAATCCGAGGAGTTAGTGGTTGAAAGATCCTTAAAACTTGATGCCCTAAACCTTGATTGGTTGGGAGTCATCGATGGACCCCCGTTACATGGACAATTTAGAAAAGAATGCCTTTAAGCTTTGCACTCCTACAAGCAAAAAAAAAAATTGTGAAAAAAGAGGTGCGTTCTAAGCCTATTGGAGGTTGATCAGTTTGCTAAGCTTTGAAAAAGAACTAGGTTGGGGGGAAAGATTAGTTCAACATACTATATTCGGAAACTAATAAATAACACTTAGATTTTTGTGGAAGAGTAAGGTTTGGCCCTTTGGGAGTGGAAACTCTTTTAAAGCTTAAATTTGCATAATGCCTTCTCTTTAAGAATTATGATTAGACAAATTATTTGATAGCTCCTATTGAAGTTTGAGTTTTATTTCTTTAATGTTCCATGTGAGAGTTAGATCAGTCATGCCACTTAAACATTTTTTGAAGTGATAAACATGATGTTGTAAATTATGGTACTTTTATTTTATTTTTCTCTCCTTCATTGCTAAAGGACTAGCAATATGTCGGTTGGGGGGAGTGATTAATACTCAAAAAGTGCTATTTTGTAGCTTGTAATTAATCCTTTCAAACACTTTTGATTAGTAGTTATTGCCTTTTAACCCAATTGACATGTTAAGGACCCTTGCAATCAATTCTAATCAAATTGTGTAAGTTTTGGTGTTTTTGTTAGTAATTTGATCACCAAAGCAATCCAAGATTGAGGAGAGTTATTTGGAATCCATGGAAAAGCAATGAAGAGCTCAGAAACATGAAGAACCAAAGCTTTGAAGTCCTTTGCCATAAGCAAATCCGGAATGCAAGGAGAGAAGCAAAGAGGAGAAAAACAAAGAAGAAAACAGAGGACAGCAGCTGCAGTCTTCTTTCACACTTTTGGAGCACTTTCCGAAGTCCATTTTCTACATGCTATATACCATTTCAAATCTTAGGAAGTCAAGAATCCAACGCTTCAAACCGTGTACGATTTGGAGCTGAAATGAGGAAGTTACAGCCATTGGAAGCCAATCACTCCAAGCTGAAGGAAGAATTTTGCACGGCTGCGAAATCACCCTTTTGTTGCGAAATGATTTCGCAGCCATTTCGCACAGTGCTGTGGAATTCCCCCTGAAGTTTCACGAAATGTTGGAAGCCGAACTCCGCAAGTTGAAAGACCACTTCACAGCGGTGCGAAATCAGTCGTTTGCTGCGAAGTAATTTCATAGCCCTTTTTGTGCATCTGCGAAATTTCGCAGACCACGTTTTCACCTGCGAAATGGTTCTTAGTGCTTCCCGATATTTGTGACCGACACTTTTGGATATTTTGCTTCAGATTTTTGATGTCTAAATCCCCATTTTCTCCTTGTAACCCACCAATTATAGGATTCCTTAGTTATTCAGTTTGGAAAAGGGGTGAATAACCTCATATATTTTGTTTTGTAATTTTCTTTATATATAGCTCTCGGGAGTTTGTTCTCGAAAGCATCCTTTGTACAAATTTGCAAGAAAGTAAAATACAGAGCACTTGCTCTGCTTTTCATATATATTTTTGTTTTCTCGTTATTTTTCTTTCTAGCCAATCAAACTCTGAGGATTTTTCCTCAGAGGATGAGAGGCTAGGCTCTTTGTCTCTTGGAGTGAAGAAAGCCGGGTAAGTTTCCTCATGCATAAATTGGAAGTTTTGTTGTTTTAGTTTTTAATGAAGAGAAAGTGTGACCCGTTAATGGTTTTTATCTTTTTAGTTAACTTAAAACGCCTTTAAATCACCTGGGCCAACACTTGGTAAGGCAAGTGATCTCCATCCATGGAGATTCACTAGTTTACCCCTTGCGAGCCTCTGGGAGGTGACTTGAAGGTAGGATTTTCTAGAATTGCCAACACTTGGTAAGCTTTTGGACTCCAAGGAGACATCCATTAGTTATCTCTTGCGAGCTTTTGACGGGTAATCCAAGGTTAAAGATCACCTTGAATGGCAAGTGCTAGGTGAGAGGTATGAGCCATTGCAAGATGCATCAGTGGGAGGGATTTAGTGTTTGAACCCATTAATGGGAAGCATATGTACAACACCGGTTAGAGAATTAACTACATGTTAATTCTCTAATGCGAGGAAAAGAAACAAGTGACCGGAACTCCCTCTTTGTATGAGGAATCTGAGCCTAGTTATCTGAAACTCTAAGAAACACTTTTCTTTGTAAGTAAAATCAGTTACTATTTTTGGTTAGTTTAAAACCAATCTTTGTTCAAACATCTTTATGTTTTCTTTTAAAGCTAACCTTGAAATGAAAAGACACCAATTAAACTTTGAATTAATATCATTTGTGAAGTGAAAACCCATCCCAGTGAATGATCCTAGAGCCACTATGCTATAGTAGCTTTGTCTTTGCTACCCTAGTTCATGGTGTAATAGGTTATAAATTTTGTTGATTACTCCCTCAATCAAGGAGCACTAGCTGGACACAAATCAGTTGAGACACCAATTAGGCATGAATCACTTAAGGCTTTAGATGTTATGAACAGTTAAGGGTCATGGATGACATGAACAACTTCGAGTCATGTGTTGAGGGTTCTAGATCCTATGAACAGATCAAGGCTATGGTAGACATAAAAGACTCTATGTTGTGAGCTCAGGACATTGGATGCTATGAAAAGCTTATGGCAATGTATGACATGAAGGACTCTGGGTCATGAGCTAGGATTATGGCTAACATTAACTTCAAGTCGTGAGCTCAAGGCTTTAGGTGCTATGAATAGTTCATAGTTGTGGATGATATGAACGACTCAATATCCTATGATCTCAAGCCTTCATATGCTATGAATAGTTCAGGTTTGAGGACCATGTCAATGGTTCTTGGTCATGAGCCTATGAGTCCAAATGTTATGAACAAACCAGGGTTATGGATGAAATTAAAGACTTTGAGTCATGAGGTCAAGGCTCTAGATTGCTATTAAAAGCTTAGAGTTGTAGATGACATGAACGACTCTCGGTCGTGGGCTCAAGGCTTTAGTTTCTATGAACAACTCAGAATTGTGGTTTACTTGAATGACTCCTAGTCATGAGCTCAAGGCTCTCCATGCTATGAATAACACAAGGTTGTGGTATATATGTGCTACTTTGGCTCGTGAGTTCAGAGCTAAGGATTTTATCAACAACTCAACATTATGGATGATATGAACAAGTTGAGATCCCTTGAGCTCAAGCCTTTAGATGTTATGCATAGCTCAAGGTTGTGGATTAAATGAATGATTCTACATCATGAGCTAAGGGCTATAGATGACATGAATGAATCTGGGTCATGGACTCAAGGCTCTTTAAATGCTATGAATAGCTCAGGATTATGGATGACATGAACTACTCCAAGTCATGAGCTTAGGGCTCTAAATGCTATGAGCATCTCAAGGCCATGTATGACATGAATGACATTGGGTTGTGAACTCAAGGCTCAAGATGTTATGAACAACTCAGGGCTATGGATGACATGAGCTACTCCGAGTCGTGAGCTCAAGGCTCTGGATGCTATGATTATCTCAAGGTTGTGGATGATATGAATGACTCAGGATCTCGAGAGCTTAGGCCTCTAGATACTATGAACAATGATTACTACTCAGAAAGTGCTATTTTATAGCTTGTAAATAACTCTTTTAAACACTTTTGAGTATTAGTTATTACCTTTTAACTCAATTGGCATGTTAAGGACCTTTGCAATCATTTCTAATCAAATTGTGTTAAGTTTTGGTGTTTTTGATAGCTTTTTTATCACCAAAACAATCCAGGATTAAGGAGAGTCCTATAGAATCCATGGCAAAGAAAATGGAAGCTTATTTACAGGAATAATCCAAGCTTTGGAGCTTTATAGTCCTTTTCTAAAATCAAATCATGAATGCAAGGAGGAGAAACAAAGAGAGAAATCTAACATGAAGAAATTCAAGAGAATAGAAACTGTTGAACACATTTCAAGCACTTCCTGGAGTCCATTTTATGCATACTATATGTCGTTTCGAAGCTCAGGAAGTCAGGAGTCCAACACTTTAAATAGTACACAAATCGGAGCTAAAATGAAGAAGTTATAGCCATTAGAAGCAAATCACACCAAGCTGAAAGACAATTTCACAGCTGCGAAATCACAAAGGGCTAGCTACGAAATCAGCCTTTTTGTGTGAAATGGAGACTTTCAGCTTGCAAAATTTCACAGCCCATGTTGCATGCCTGCGAAATCCACCTAAGTGCTTCCAGATATTTGCAACCGACTCTTTTAGATTTTTTTCTTCAGATATTTGTTGTTTAAATCCCCATTTTCTCCTTGTAATCCACCAATCATAGGATTCCTTAGTTAATAAGTAAGAACAAAGGGTGAATAACCTCTTATATATAGTTTTGTAATTTTCTTTACACAGTTATCTCGGGAGCTTGTTCTCAAAGGCCAACTTTTTGTATAGTTTTGAAGGAAGTAATACATAGAGCTTTGCTCTGCCTTACCTACTCATTTTGATTGTATTTTTCTCACTAGCCAAACAAGCTCTAAGGATGTTTCCTTAGAGAATGAGTGGCTAGGCTTTTTGTCTCTTGGAGTTAAGGAAGCAGGGTAAGGTGCCGAATGCAAAAATTGGAAGTTTTGTTGTTTCAGCTTTTAATGAAGAGAAAGTGTGACTCGTTAATGGTTTCTATGTTTTTAGTTAACTTAAAACGCCTTTAAATCACCTGGGCCAACACTTGGTAAGGCAAGTGATCTCCGTCCATTGAGATACACTAGTTTATCTCTTGCGAGCCTTTGGGAGGTAGTTTAAAGGTAGGATTTTCTAGAATAACCAACACTTGGTAAGCTTTTGGACTCCAAGAAGATATCCATTAGTTATCTCTTGCGAGCTTTTGATGAGTAATCCAATGTTAAAGATCACCTTGAATGGCCAATACTAGGTGAGAGGTATGAACCATTGCAAGATGCATCAGTGAGAGGAATTTAGTGTTTGAACACATTAAGGGGAAGCATCTATACCACACCGGTTCGGGAAATAACTATATGTTAAATCCCCAATGCGAGGAAAAGATTCAAATGATCAGAACTCTCTTTTTGTATTAGGAACCTGACCCTAGTGATCCAAAAACTCCAAGAAACACTTTTCTTTATAAGTAATTTCCGTTAATTTTTTTTTGGTTAGCTTAAAACCAACCCTTTTTCAACCAAAGATTATGTTTTCTTTTAAAGCTAACCCTGAAAAGAAAAAACACCAATTCAGCTCTTTAACTAATATCAATTGTGAAGTGAAAACCCATCCCAGTGAACGATCCTAGAGCCACTATGCTATTCTAGCTGAGGCTATCCTAGTACATGGTGAAATAGGTTATAAATTTTGTTGATTACTCCAGTATGAGGACTGAAATCAAGGTACACCAGTTGATTGAGCACCAATCAACAGGAGATACACCAGCTAGGCACGAAATCAAACAACTTAAGGCAGTGGATGATATAAACAATTCATAATCGTGAGCCCATGACTCTAAATGCTATGAATAGCTCAAAGCTTAGGATGACATGAATGACACCAGGTCGTTAGCTCGGGGCTCTAGATGCTATGATTAGCTCGGGTTTATGGTTGACATGAATGACTCTAGGTCGTGAGCTCGAGGCATTAGAAGCTATGAATAGCTTAGGGTTATGGATGACATGAGCGACTCTCCGTCGTGAGCCCAAGGCTTTGGATGATATGAACAACTCATAGTTGTGGATGATATGAATGACTCTAGATCCCGTGAGCTCAATCCACTAAATGCTATGAACAATTTAGGGCTACGGATGATATGAATGATTCTTGGTCAGGAGCCTATGACTTTAAATGTTTTGAATAGCTCAAGGCTATGGATGACATGAACGACTATAGTTCATGAGCTTAAAGCTCTAGATGCTATGAATAGCTAAAGGCTATGGAGAAACAACTCTAGGTTGTGAGTTTAAGGCTCAAGATACTATGTACAACTCATGGCTATAGTTAACATGAATGACTCAAGGTTGTGAGCTCAAGGCTCTAGATGTCATGAACAACTCAGGTCTGCAGATGCTACGAATAGCTCAAGGTTGTGGATGATATGAATGACTCAGGATCTCATGAGCTCATGCCTCTAGATGCTATCAATAACTCAAGGCAGTGGATGAAAGGAACGATTCTTAATCGTGAGCCCATGACTCTAAATGCAATGAATAGCTCAAAGCTTAGGATGACATGAATAACTCCAGGTCGTGAGCTCAAGGCTCAAGAGGCTATGTATAGCTCAGGGTTGTAGTTGATATGAACGACTCCCGATTGTGAGCTCAGGGCCTTAGATGCTGTGAAGATCTTAGAGTTGTTGATCATATGAACGACTCAAGATCTCGTGAGTTTAGTCCTCTAGATATTATAAACAAATCAGGGTTATCGTTGCCATGAATGACTCCAAGTCGCGAGATTAGGGTACTAGATGCTGTGAACAACTTAGTGTTGTGGATGACATAAACTACTCTTGGTCATGAGAACAGGTCTTGAGATGCTATGAACAACTCAGTGTCGAGGATGATATGCACGATTCTAGTTCGTGAGCTCAAGGCTTTAGATGTTATGAACGATTAAGAGCTATGGTTGATATAAACAATTCTTGGTCCTGAACTCAAGGCTTTGGATGACATGAACGACTTTAGGTCGTGAACTTAAGGCTACAGATGCTATGAACGGCTTAGGGCATTGGATGATATCAACAATTCTGCATCGTGTACTCAAGCCTCTAGCTGTTATAATAGCTCAGGGTTATGGATGACATGCATAACTACAGGTTATGATCTTAGGGCTCTAGATGCTATGAATAGCTCAGGGTTGTGGATGACTTGAATGAATTTAGGTCATGAGGAAAATGATTTAGATGTTATGCATAGCTTAGGGTTGTGGATGACATGAATGACTCTGGGTCATGAGCCAAGGGCTTTAAATGCTATGAACAACTTAGGGTTATAGTTGACATGGACGAGTCCAAGTCATGAGCTCAGGGCTTTGGATGCTATGAATAGCTCAAAGTTGTGAATGATATGAAGGACTTGAGATCCCATGAGCTCAGGTGCCTAGATTCTACGAATAGCTCAGGGTTATGGATGATATGAACGATTTTGCATCATGAGCTCAAGCCTCTAAATGCTATGAACAATTCTATGTTGTGGATGACATGAACAACTCTGGGTCATGAGGTTAAGGTTGTAGATACTATGATCAGCTCATGGTTGAGGTTGACATGAATAACTCTAGGTCGTGAGCTTAAGTCTCTAGATATTATGAAAGCTAAAGGTTGTGGATGACATAAGCTACCTTGGATCTTGAGTTAAGGGCCCTCAACACTACGAACAACTTAGGGTTGTGGATGACATGAATGACTCGAGTTCCTATGAGTTTAGTCTTCTAAATGCCATGAATATCTCAAGGCTATGGATGATATGAACAATTCTTAGCCGAGAGCCCATGGCTCTAAATACTAGGAATAGCTCAAGGCTATGGTTGACATGAACGACTCTAGGTCATGAGCTCAAGGCTCTAAATGGAATGAATAGCTTAGGGTTGTTGATGACATGAGTTACTCTGGGTCATGAGCTTTGAGCTCTGAATGTAAGAATAGCTAAGAGTTTTGGATGACATGAACAATTGGGCATCTCGTGAGCTCAAGCCTCTAGATGCTATGAATATCTCAAGACTGTGGATGACATGAACGACTAAGGGTTGTAGCTCAGGGCTCTATAAGCTATGAATAACTCAGGATTGTGGTTGACATGAACGACTCTGGGTCATGACCTCAGGGCTATAGATACTATGAACAACTCTAGGTTGTGGATGACATGAATGACTCCAGGTCGTGAGCTTTAAGCTCTAGATACAATAAACAACTCAAGGTTGTGGATGAGAACAATGACTTGGGGTCCCGTGAGCTCAAGGCTATAGATGCTATGAGCAACTTAGGGTTGTGGATGATATGAACAATTTTGGGTCATGAATTGAAGGCTCTAGATGCTATGAACAACTCAGGACTATGGATGACACGAATGTCTTCAAGTCTTTAACTTAGGACTCTATGTGCTATGATCAACTCAGAGTTGTGGATGATATGAATGATTTTGGGTCGTGAACTCAAGGCTCTAGATGCTATGAACGACTTAGGGTTGTGGATGACATGAACAACTTTAGGTCTTAAACTCAGCACTCTAGATGCTATGAATAGCTCAAGGTTGTGGATGAAATGAACGATTCTGAGTTGTGAACTCATGGCCTTAGATGTTATGTAGAGCTACGGGCTATGGACGACATGAACAACTTCACGTCTTTAACTTAAGACTTTTGATGCTATGAATCGCTCAGGGCATTGGATGATGTGAAGAATTCTACATCATGTGCTTAAGCCTTTAAATGTTACGAACAACTCAGGGTTGTTGATGACATGAATGACTCTAGGTTGTGAGATCAGTGCTTTAGATACTATGAAAAACTCTGGTCTGTGGTTGACATGAACGACTTCTAGTCACGAGCTTAAGTCTTTAGATGCTATGAAAAGCTTAGGCCTATGGATGACATGAGCTACTCCAAGTCGTGAGCTCAAGGCTCTGGATGCTATGAACAGCTCTAGGTTTTGGATGATATGAACGACTCAAGATCTCATGAGCTCAGGCCTCTAGATGCTAAGAACTGCTTAGCGTTATAGATGATATGAACAATTCTTGGTCATGAGCCTAAGGCTCTAAATGTTTTGAACAGCTCAAGGCTATGATTGACATGAATGACTATGGGTCATGAGCTCAAGGCTCTAAATGATATGAATAACTCAAGGACGTGGATGATATGAAAGAGTTTGGCTCATGAGCCTAGGGCTCTAGATAGTATGAACAGCTCAAGGTTGTGGTTGACATGAAAGACATCAGGTCGTTAATTGAGTCCTCTAGATGCTATGAACAGCTCGGGATTGTCGATGACATGAACTACTCTTAGTCATGAGCTTAGGTCTTTAGATGCTATGAAAAGATTAAGGTTATGGATGACATGAACGACTCCGAGTAGTGAACTGAGGGCTTTCAATGCTATAAACAACTCAAGGTTGTGGTTGACATGAACGACTACGGGTCGTGAGCTCAAGGCTCTAGATGTTATGAACACCTCAAGGGTGTGCTTGACATGAACAACTCTGGGTCATGAGCCTAACACTCTAGATAGTATGAATAGCTCAAGGATGTGGTTGACATGAAATGCTCTAGGTCGTGAGCTCTAGGTTATAAATTCTTTAAATGACTCAGTGTTGTTGATGACATGAACTGCTCTTAGTCATGTGTTCAGGTCTCTAGATCCTATGAATCACTCAGGGTTGTGGATGATATGCACGACTTTAGGTTGTGAGCTCAAGGATCTAGATGCTCTGAACAACATAGGGATTTGGATGATATGAAAGATTCTAGGTCGTGAACTCAAGGCTCTAGATACTATGAACACCTCCGGGTTATGGATGATATTATCAATTCTTGGTTGTGAGTCGATGACTTTAAGTGTTATGAATAACTCTAGGTTATGGATGGCATGAATGACTTTAGGTCGTGAGCTAAGGGCTCTGATTGCTAAGAACAGTTCAAGGTTATGGATGTGGTGAACGACTCCATGTCATGAGCTCAAGGTTCTAGATGCTTTGAATAGCTAAGAGTTGTGGATAATAAGATTGATTCTTGGTCATGAGACGAGGGCTCAAAATGCTAAGAACAACTCTGGGCTGTGGATGACATGAACGAATCCTTATCATGAGCTCAGGGATCTAGATGCTAAGAACAGCTCAGGGTTGTGGATGACATGAACGACTCCTAGTCGTGAGTTAAGGGTTTTAGATACTATGAACAACTCAAGGTTGTGGTTGACATGAATGACTCTGGGTCGTAAACTCAAGGCTCTGAATGCTATGAACAACACAAAGTTGTGGATGATATGAACGACTTGGGATCCTGTGAGCTCAAACCTCTAGATGTTATCAATAGCTCAAGACTATGGATGATATGAGCGATTCTACGTCATGAGTTGAAGCCTCTAGATGCTATGAATAGCTCAGGGTTGTGGATGACATACATGACTCTGGGTTGTGAGCTCAGGGCTCTAAATGTTATGACAACTAAGGGCTCTAGATGAAATGAGTTACTCTAGGTCATGAGCTCAGGTCTGTAATTGCTATGAACAAATTAGGGTTGTGGATTATATGAATGACTTGGGTTCCCGTGAGCTCAAGCCTCTAGATGCTATGAACAACTCAAGGTTGTGGATGATATGAATGATTTTAAGATGTTAGCCTATGGCTGTAAATGCTATGAACAACTCAGGGTTGTGGATTACATGAATGAATCTGGATCGTGAGCTAAGGGTTCTAGATTCTATGAACAGCTCAAAGTTGTGGTTGACATGAATGAATCCAACTCGTGAGTTCAGGGCT
Organism: Vitis riparia; assembly: GCF_004353265.1. NCBI lineage: Eukaryota > Viridiplantae > Streptophyta > Magnoliopsida > Vitales > Vitaceae > Vitis > Vitis riparia. Next base: position 78,080 of record NW_023269679.1, on the reverse strand, counting down.
CTAGATGCTATGAACAACTCAAGCCATTAGATGATATGGACAATTTTGTGTCGTGTGCTCAAGCCTCTAGATGTTGTGAACAGCTTAAGACTATGGATGATATCAATGACTTGGGGTCCCATGAGCTCAAGGCTCTAGAGGCTATGAGCAGCTTAGGATTCACTACAAGAAATTCTACCTTTTGGCACAATTTTTTTGGACATGAATATAATTTTGTATCCAAAGATGATTTTGGGAGACAAAATTTGATTTTGTTACAAAAATTTGTGTCTAAAAATTTAATTGAATGTGAAATTAGGCCAAATTATTTGTGACAACATTATAAATTTTAACAACAAAATATTTTGTGGTAGAAAATATATTCAGAGATGAAAATTTAATGTTGTCCCCAAAGGTAAATAATGGGCAATAAAAATTATTTTGTTGTTAAATAGTTTTGGAGAGGAAAAACCTCACAATGAGGGATAAAATTATTGTCCTAATACCATTAGATGGAGGAATAAAGAAATTTATTGGAGAAGAAATTGTTTTGTTGTAAAAACACAATATTGGAGACGAAAATATTCCTTCATAACTTATAATAAAATTAAAATTAAATTATAAAGAAATAAAAAATATTAAGTTAAAATCATTTATTTTGTTTATAACTTTTATTATATATATATATATATATTTGATTATAAAAAAAAATATAAAAATTGGTTTATCATGTGAGAACCTAACATTGTTAGTCTTTTTTATATGAAACATAAAAATAAATCTAATTTGTGAATGTATAAGATAAAAAAAATAGTAATTTATTTTAATTTTTATAATATTGTATTTTATTATAATTTTATATATATATTTATAAAATAATGATATTTAATGATAATTTATTTATATCTTTTTATAATTTATCTCCTTGACTATTTTTAGACATATATAAAAAGTTATAGATCCCTTGAAATTGATACAAAAAAATTCTTTTGTTTTAAAATAATTTAACCACAATGTTTTACCTTTCTATAAAATCATCAATGTCTATCTCCTTAAATTTTTTATAGGTATTTTTTATTGATATTCTTTAGAGAGAAAAAATCTAATGTTAACTATAAAACAATAAATTAATATTTTTTAAAAAATTAATCCTTTATAAAAAAATTTCTAAAACTTTTGGCAATTTACTTAATCTTGTACTTGCCATAAAACCACCTCATGCCTTTATCTCTAAGTATTTAATTTTAATCTCAATATTCTAAACTATCTTAAATAATTATCCAAATTAATTTGAAACTTTAAATTATATTAATAATTATTAAAATTTTAAATATAATCTCTTTTAATAGTTTTAATTATTAGAATATTACATTTTTGTAGGACTAAAAGAAACTAGTTACTTTACATTTATCTTATTTAAAATTTAAAAACTATTTAATCAAATATTTTTAAAGTAATCTTGAAAATCTTTTAAAAGAATAAAAATTAAAAACAAAAAACCAAAATAAAAAACAATCCCAAAAACTATTTTATAATTGGAAAATATTTATATAAGGAATTATAAAGTAATATTATGGGATGTTAAATGGAAACATAAAAACAAGAAAAAAAAACTAAAATTAAAAACTTTCCTAAACTCCCTACAAAAACCCTTGCTCTTACTTCTCCTCAATTATTCCAAACTCATCACCATACCTGTTGCCGCTAGTTGCTGCCTTCTTTGCCATTAAGTGACATCGCTTATTGTTGTTGGTCACTCTCGCGTTGCCGATGTTGTTGTTGTTGCACAACACCACACATAACATAGGTGTGGGGTTATTATAACATTATATTTTTATTTTATTTTATTTTAGAATTGTTGTGGCCCATGATTTTATTTCATTTTATTCTGCTGACTGTTGGTGGTCACTTTTATTTCAAATTTTTTTTTATTATATATAATGTTGTTGGAGAATATATTTGATTAAATATTTTTTATGGGTATTTGATGTATTTTGCACATCACGTAATGCATTATTTATTTTTATTTTATATTTTTCTAATTTTTTTTATTATACATAATTCTATTTCGATTGTTATTTTTAGGATTCCCACTTGTTTGTTTTTTATTATACATAATTTTTTTCTTCTATTTTTTTTTTTTTTTTTTTTTGAGTAGTTTGATATTAAGTAGAATTTTGTTTGAGAAATTGTGTATTTTCCCTCTTTTTTCGCCCAATTGGTTTGTTATTATGTCGAATTTGGTTTGAGAATTTATGTATTATTATTTATTTTATAAGGTAAAAAAAAAATTGTCTCTAAAATTATTAAATAGTGATGTTTAGATATTTATTTTAAAACAAAAATTGTAATTACTAGATATATTTGCAGGTCTTAGTGTGGGTAATTCATTATCATATTGATGTATTTAATTATGTTTGTTTGGAAATTAGTAAATGTTTTTATATTGTCTAGTAAAAATATATGAGTTTAAATTTATTTCATATTAAAATTAATTTGTTCTTAATTTTTTTATTCATATTCAGTAAATATTCTTAAGAAAATTATATATCTAAATTTACTTAAGAAGGAAGAAAATCTTTTAAAAAAAATAGAAAATATATAAATTATATTTGATTTGTATTAATAATTATTACTAGTTGATAATAAATTAATTTGTCAAAGTATTAAATGAAAGCTCATAAATTTAATTTATTTTTAAGTTAAGAATTTGGTTTTACCTAATTGAAAATTTTGGTTTTACCTGATTGAAAAATCAGGTTTAAGTGTTGTAGAAGTTAAAAGTTGGAAAGATAAAAAATAAAATGTGAATTTTTCGTTAATTGGTATATTTTGAAGTAAAAAGTAGGAGTTTGTCACTTGAAACAAGTTGAAAATTGAAATTTATGTCATAATGTTGATTCATTATGAAAAATTGAAGTGTTCTATTAGAATGTTTGTTTATTATGAATAATTAAAATGCTATGTTGGAATGTTGGTTTATTATGAAAAATTCAAATATTGTACATAGGTCTATATCTAGTCTGATTAATGAAGAAGACTACTTAAAACATGGTATAAAGACTTTACTTTATTATATGTTTGGTTGTTTGTCTAACATATTTATCTAATTCTTAGGTTACTATTATTTTTTCATTTTCATTTTACTTACTCTTTTAGTAATATTATTGTGTAGAAAATGGTCACTATAAATAATGAAAATCATGAAAAGCTTTCATTCAATCATTGTGATGGATGTAAACCATTTGTGTTTCATCATCACCATAACTCATTGATATAATATATACTTCTTAATTATATCTTTAAAATAATATTTTTATTTTATTCTATTTATGTAAAAAACATGTCTTACCCAGAAAGTTGTAAAGGGAGTTTATTAATTATTTTTAAAAGTAACTTAATTATTTTTTGAGTGCATGTAAAAGAGTCTTACCATTGAAGAGTTGAAAAGGAAGTGGAATTATTTTGTGCCACTTACTATAATGCGAGTAAAGGATGGATAAATGATACTCTTACATCTCGATACATAAGAGTCATGTTACTTGCAGTAGTAAAAGGTAAAACTATCTTTTCATTATATGTTATGGTAATATTTTTACTAATTGAAATTGTGCTATATTTTTCAGGAAGAGATGCATGAGATTCAAGAGCAAAGTACTCAAAAGGTTGGTACTCTTGTCTAGATTATAGATAACTCATTGAGTGCTCAAGAAGCGATCAAGTTATGTTCAAGGTTTGGGATATGGATCACAACTTAAGCGTCCAAGTGCAATTGAATTTCCTAATAAAGAGGCAAAGAAGTAGCGACAATAGATCATAGAGTTATAGGAGTTTAAGACTACAACTACCACTCAATGGGAGGAGTTGAAGGCAATGATATAGAGTTTCATGCCACAACAAACCAATACCTCTAACTAACTACCACCTCATTTTTGCTTAGCTTCCCAACCACCACCTTCACTATCAAGTTGACATTATTATGTGGTTTACTATTATATGTTAGTCATTTTTATTTTAGATAATATTCAAATAGAATAGACAATGTTATTTGCAAGTATGGTTTGCATTGATAAAACAAATGTTTTGTTATTACTTATTTTCTATAGGTTATTATATTTTTACATTATTAAATTCTTCATTTTGTATAATATCATCTTATATTTGAAAGTGTTGAATATCATACAGGTTTATAAATATTTCAATAGGATTATCTAAAATTTAAAAAATTAATAATAATTTATATTTAAGGAGAAAATTATTTCATCTTCAAATTAGTATAAATACGAAATTTATTTCATTATTTCATTTCCTAATATGAATTAAAACATTTAGAGATAAAACTATTTCATTGCCTAAACATGATTAGTTTTAAAGATGAAATAATGTTGTCTCTAATTGTAATGAAAACATTTAGAGACAATATTTATTTGTTACTGAAACTATATGTCAATATTTCGAAATGAAAACATTTCCTCCCTAAATGTAAGCGAAAATATTATGAGATAAAATTATTTTGTTGTAGAAACTTTGTGCTAACATGATGGAGATGAAAATATTTCATCTCCTAATGTATAAAGTAACATTTAGAGATGAAATAATTTCGTTGCCCAATGAAATCTTGTGTCACCAAATGGTTTACTAGATATTTGAAAATCTAATTCCCAACAAAACATTTTACTTTATGCCACAAAAAACTCTCATTGCCAAATAGTTATGGCCATGAGAATTCATTTCATCATAGATACGTTTTCCTAACAAAATATAATTATTCATGTCCAAAACTATAGGGTGACACAATTGTGGAGGCAAAATTTTTTTTTCAAGAAAGCCTTTTGGCCACAAAATAAATATTGTTAGAGACAAAGCATTTCATCATTGATCATGTAATTTTTTGTAGTGATTGTGGATGATATGAACTATTTTGCATTATAAACTAAAACCTCTAGATGATATGAATTGCTTAGGGTTGTGGATGATATGAACAATTGTTGGTCGTGAGCCCATGGCTCTAAATGCTACGAACAACTCAGGGTTGTGGATGCCATGAATGAATTCGGGTCCTGAGCTCAAGGCTCTAGATGCTTTAAAATGCTCAAGGTTGTGGTTGACCTGAATGACTCCAAGATGTGAGCACAAGTCTCTAGATGGTATGAACGGCTTGGGGTTGTGGATGACATGAACGACTCTAAATTGTGAACTCAAGGCTCTAGTTGCTCTTAAATGCTCAAGGTTGTGGTTGACATGAAAAACTCTTGGTCAAGAGCTCAGGTTTCTAAATGTTATCAATACCTCAGACCTATAGATGACATGAGCTACTTCATGTTGTGAGTTCAAGAATCTAGATGCATTGAACAACTTAAGGTTGTGGATGATATGAATAACTCGGGATCTTGTGAACTCAGGCCTCGGGATGCTATGAACAATTCTTGGTAATGAGCCCAAGGCTTTAAATGTTATAAACAACGCAGGGCTATGGATGACATGAAGGACTCAAGGTCGTGAGGTCAAGGCTCTAAATGCTATGAATAACTAAGGTTATGGTTGACATGAACAACTCTGGGTTATGAGCTCAGTGCTCTAGATTCCATGAATAACTTAGGTCTGTGGTTGACATGAACAACTTTATGTCGTGAGCCATGGGATCTAGATGTTATGAAGAGCTCAGACCTATTGATGACATAAGTTACTCTAGGTCATGAGCTCAAGGCTCTAGATGCTACGAACAACTCAGGATTGTGGATGATATAGATGATATGAACGATTCTTGGTCATGAGCCCAAGGCTCTAAATGTTATGAATAGCTCAAGGCTATGGAAAACAAGAATGACTCAAGGTTGTAAGCTCAGGGCTCAAGATACTAGGAATAACTTAGGGCTCTAATTGAAATGAATGACTCCAGGTCATGAGTTCGGGGTTCTAAATGCTATAAATAGCTTAAGGTTGTGGATGACATGAACAATTTCGACTCACGAGCTCAAGGCTCTAGATACCATGGATAACTTAGGGTTGTGGTTGCAATGAATGACTTTGGGTCTTGATCTTAAGGCTCTAACTACTATAAACAACTGAGGGTTGTGGTTGACATGAACAACATCGGGTCATGGGGTCAGGGCTCTAAATGCTATGAACAACACAGGGTTATTGATAACAAGAATGACTTTAGGTCAAGAGCATGAGGCTTTAGATTCTATGAACACCTCAGAGCTATGGATGATATGAATGATTCTTTGTCATGGCCTCGTGACTCTAAAAGCTATAAACTATTCAAGGCTATTCATGAAATGAATTACTCTGGGTCATGAGCTTAGGTCTATAGATTATATGAATAACTCGAGGTTGTGTATGATATGAACGATTCTTAGTCGTGAGCCCAAAGCTTTAAATGTTATGAACAATTTGGGAGTGTGGATGACATGAACGGGTCAAGGTCATGAGCTCACTAGATGCAATGAATAGCTTCGGGCTATGGTTGATATCAATGACTTTGAGTCATGAGCTCAAGGCTCTAGATGCTATGAACAACCCAAAGTTGTGGTTCAAATGAACAACTTCAGGTCGTGAGCTCGGTGCTCTAGATGCTATGAACAACTTAGGGCATTGGATGATATGAACAATTCTACGTCATGTTCTCAAGCCTCCAAATGTTATGAACAACTTAGGGATGTGGATGACATGAATGACTCTACGCCATGAGCTCAGTACTCTATATGCTATGAACAACTCAGGGCATTGGATGATATGAAAATTTTTGTATCGTGTGCTCAATCCTTTAGATACTATAAATAGCTTAGGGTTGTGGATCAAATGAACGACTCAAGGTCGTGAGTTGAGGGCTCAAGATGCTATGATAGTTCAAGGTTGTGGTGGACATAAATGACTCTGTGTCGTGAGCTCAAGGATTTAGATGCTATAAAAAGCTCAGGGTTGTGGATGACATCAACAACTTTGACTCTTGAGCTTAGGGTTCTAGATACTATGAATAGCTTAGGGTTATGGCTACAATGAACAACTTTAGGTCATGAGCACAAGGCTTTAAAAGCTACAAACAAGTCAAGGCTGTGGTTGACATGAATGACTCTGGATCATGAGTTTAGGGTTCTAAATGTTATGTATAGCTCAAAGCTATGGTTGACATGAATGACTCTAGGTCATGATCTTAGGGCTATAAATGTTATGAATAGATGAAGGAATTGGATGATATAAATGATTTTGTATTGTCTGCTCAATCCTCTAGATGTTATGAACAACTTGGGGCTTGGATGACATGAACGACTCAAGGTTGTGAGGTTAAGGCTCAAGATACTACGAATAGCTCAGAGTTATGGTTGACATCAATGACTTCGAGTCATGAGCTTAGGGCTCTAGATGATATACACAGCTCAAGTTTGTGGACGACATCAACAACTTTGACTCATGAGCTTAAGGCTCCATATACTATGAACAATTCAAGGTTATGGTTGTAATCAATGACTCTAGGTCATGAGATCAAGGCTCTAAAAGCTACAAGCAGGTCAAGGCTATGGTTGACATGAACAAATTTGGGTCATGAACTTAGGGCTCTAGATTCTATGAGTTGCTCAAGGTTGTCGATGATAGGAATGACTCTAGGTCGTGAGCTCAGGACTCTAGATGCTATGTATAGCTCAGAGTTGTGGTTGACATGAACGACTCTGAGTCCTAAGCCCATGGCTCTAAATGCTTTGAACAACTCAAGGCTATGGACGTCATGAATGACTCTAGGTCATGAGCTCAAGGCTTTAGATTCCATGAAGAACACAAAGTTGTAGATGATATGAACAACTCAGAATTCCGTAGGCTAAGGCCTTTAGATGCTATGAACGATTTTTGGTCATGATCCCAAGGTTCTGAATGTTATCAACAACTCAGGGTTGTGGATGACATGAACAACTCAAGGTCATAAGCTAAGGGCTCTAGATAATATGAACAGCTCAAGTATGTGGTTCACATGAACAAATCCTACTCGTGAGCTCTATGCTATAGATGCTATGATCAGCTCAGGCCTATGGATGACATGAGCTAGTTCAGGTCGTGAACTGGGTGCCCTAAATGTTATGAACAAATCAGGGTTATTGATTCGTTCCCAATTGGTGTATCAGCTGATTCATGTCCTCTCAATGGTCCTCGGCAACGGTGCCATTTGATTCGTGTCCCAATGGTGTATGAGTTTGGTCCTCAAACGGGAGTAATCAACAAAATTTATAACCTATATCACCATGCACTAGGATAGCTTTAGCTAATATAGCATAGTGGCTCTAGAATCGTTCACTGGGAAGGGTTTTCAACTTACAACTGATACCAATTCAAAGTTGAATTGGTGCGTTTTCATTTCAAGGTTAGCTTAAAAAAAAAACATAAACTTTGGTTGAAAAATGATTTGTTTTAAGCTAACTAAAAAGAAAGTAATGGGAATTGCTTATGAAGAAAAGCATTCCTTGGAGTTTTAGGTTCACTGGGGAGGCTCCTCATGCAAAAATAGAGCTCCGGTCACTTGAATCTTTTCCTCGCATTAGAGAATTAACATATAGTTAATTCTCTAACTGGTGTTGTACAGATGTTTCCCTTTAATGGATTTCAGCACTAATTCCCTCTCACTGACGCAACTTGCAATGGCTCGTGCCTCTCACCTAGCATTCACCACTCAAGGTAATCATTAACCTTGGACTTCCCTTCTCAAGCTTGCAAGAGATAACTAATGGATGTCTCCTTAGAGTCTAAAAGCTTACCAAGTGTTGGCAATTCTAGAAATTCCTACCTTTAAGTCACCTCCCAAAGGCTCGTGATTCATGCCTAATTGGTGTCTCAGCTGATTCGTGTCCAGCTGGTGCTCCTTGATGGCAGGTGTAATCAACAAAATTTTTAACCTATAACACCATGAACTAGGGTAGCAAATACAAAGCTACTATAGCATAGTGGCTCTAGGATCGTTCCACTGGGAAGGATACTCAAGAAAAAAAATGATACCAATTCAAAGTGAATTGGTGCTGTTTCATTTCAAGATTAGCTAAAGAAATAAAACACAAACTTTGGTAGAAAAAGGTTTGGACTTAGATCAACAACACAACAAGTGATGAAAATAACTTAAGAAGAAAAGCATTCCTTGGAGATTCAGGTATACAGGGGAGGTTTCTCATGCAAAATCATAGCTCCGGTCAGTTGGTTCACTTCCTCACATTAGAGAATTAACATTAAGTCAATTCTCTAACATGTGCTGCATAAATGCATCCCTCAATTGGATTTCAGCTCTAATTCTCTCACTGATGCAACTTGCAATGGTTTGAGCCTCTCACTTAGCTTTTACCATTCAAGGTGATCTTTAACCTTGGATTACCCGTCAAAAGCTCGCAAGAGGTAACTAATGGATGTCTCCTAGGAGTCCAAAAGCTTACCAAGTGTTGGCTATTCTAGAAAATCCTACCTTCAAGTCACCTACCAGAGGCTCGCAAGGGGTAAACTAGTGCATCTCCATGGTTAGAGATCACTTGCCTTACCAAGTGTTGGCCCAGGTGACTCCAAGGTGTTTTAAGTTAACTAAAAACATTAGAAACCATTCACGGGACACACTTACTCTTCATTCATAGCTGAAACCACAAAGCTTCTGATTGAAGCACTTGGAACCTTTCCCGACAACCTTAACTCCAAGGAACTAAAAAAACTTAGCTACTCATTCTCTGGGGAAAGCTCCTCAGAGAGTGCATAACTTGGTAAAAATAATAAAAATACAAAGTGAGAAGGTAAGGTAGAAAAGAGCTAAAGCTCTCTATATTTCTTTCTTTTGAAACTTACAAAAGGTTCAACAACTAGAACACCCTCAGAACAGGCTCCTCGGGCTCTCTTTAAACCAAAAATACAATTACAGCTATTACATGATATTTTGCCAAATTCCTAACTTAAAAGCTAAGGAAATCTATCATTGGTGACCTACAAGGAGAATTTAGGCATTTAGGCAACAAAAATCTAATGAAAAATATCTCCAAGTGTCGGTTACAAATATCGGGAAGCACTCAGGACCACTTCGCAGGCGACAAGTGAGGTCTGCGGAATTTCGTAGGTGCACAAGAGGAGCTGCGAAATTTCTTCATAGCAGCCAGCTGCTTCAACACTTCAACAAAAAGGACTACCATCTTGAGGTGTTTAGCTTTCATCGCGGCGTGAAGCTTCAGGGGGAGTCCATAGCACTGTGCTAAAGTGCTGCGAAATATCTTGCAACATAAGGCTGATTCCGCAGCACTACTCTGAAGCCTCCTTCAGCTTGGAGCAGTTGTCTTCCAAAGGCTGTAACTTCCTCATTTCAGCTCCAAATTGCACACGGTTTGAAGCATTGGATTGCTGACTTCCTAAGCTTTCAAATGACATATTGTATACATAATTTGGACTCCAAGAAGTGCTCCAAAAGTGGCTGCAGTGACTGTCATCAAGAGTGCTCCATGACTGATTCCTCTTTTGCTTTTCCTTGCATTCCCACTTTGCTTATGGCAAAAGTGCTTCAAAGCTTGGCTTCTTCATTCCTCTTAGCTTCCCATTGCTTGCCAAGGATTCCATATAACTCTCCTCAATTACATAATGCTTTGGTGGTCAAAATGCTATCAAAACACCAAAACTTAAGGCAATTTGATTATAATTGATTGCAAGGAGCCTTAACATGCTAATTGGGTTAAAAGGCTCTAACTACTACTCAAAAGTGTTTAAAAGGATTAATTATAAGCTATCAAATAGCACTTTTTGAGTAGTAATCAGCTCGCAAGAGATAAACTAGTGCATCTCCATGGACGGAGATCACTTGCCTTACCAAGTGTTGGCCCAGGTGAATTGAAGGCGTTTTAAGTCAACTAAAAACAGAGAAATCATTAATGGGTCACACTTTCTCTTCATTAACAGCTGAAACAACAAAACTACCAATTCTTGCATTTAAGGCCTTACCCAGGTACCTTAGCTCCAAGGAAATAAAAGCCTAGCCACTCATTCTCTGAGGAAACATCCTCAGAGCTTGTTTGGCTAGTAAGAAAAATTAAATAATATACAATCAAAACGAGAAGGTAAGGCAGAGTAAAGGCTCTGTATTTTACTTCCTTTCAAAACTATACAAAGGACATCTCTGAGAACAAGCTCCCCGACATCTTACTGTAATGGAAATTACAAACAATATATATGAGGCTATTTACCCTTTGCTCTTGCTTAATAGCTAAGGAATCCTATGATAGGTGGATTACAAGGAGAGAATGGGGATTTAGACATCAAATATCTAAAGCAAAAAATCTAAAAATGTCGGTCACAAATATCGGGAAGCACTCAGGAAAATTTCGCAGCCGTGCAAGATGGCTGCAAAATTTCGCAACCTAAAGGACACCATTTCGTAGCCAAAGGCTGATTTCGCAGCCATCCTCTTGTGATTTCGCAGCCCACGAAATTGGCCTTCAGCTTTGTGTGATCGGCTTCCAATGGCTCTAACTCCTTCACTTCAACTCCGAATTGTACACCGTTTGAAGTGTTGGATTGTTGACTTCCCGAGCTTCGAAACACATATAGTATGCATAAATTGAGCTCTAGGAAGTGCTCCAAAAGTGGCTGACAGTTTCTGTCCTCTTGAATGCTTCATGTTAGATTTCTCTTTTTGCTTTCCCTCCTTGCATTCATGATTTGCTTATGGCAAAGGACTACAAAGCTTCAAAGATTTGGTTCTTCATGTTAATGAGCTTCCCATTGCTTTGCCATGGATTCCAAAGAACTCTCCTCAATCTCGAATTGCTTTGGTGATCAAATTACTATCAAAAGCACCAAAACTTACACAATTTGATTAGAAATGATTGCAAAGACCCTTAATATGTTAATTGAGTTAAAAGGTAATAACTACTACTCAAAAGTGTTTAAAAGAGTTAATTACAAGCTATCAAATAGCACTTTTTGAGTAGTAATCACTCCCCCCAACCGACATATTGCTAGTCCCTTAGCAATAAAGGAGAGAAAAAAGTAAACTAAAAAGTAATATACTTTACAATATCATGCTTATCACTTCAAAAAAAAAATAATTTAAGTGGCATGATGATCAAACTTTCACATGGAACATTAAAGAAATATAAACTCAAATTTCAAAAAAAGTTATCAAATGCCTTGCTAATCACAATTCATAAAGAGAAGGCATTATGCAAATTGAAGCTTTAAAATCATTTCCACTTCCAAAGGACCAAACCTTACTCTTCCACAAAAATCTAAGTGTTAATTGATAGTTTCTGAATATAGTATACTGAACTAATCTCTCCCCCCAACCTAGTTCTTTTTCAACACTTAGCAAACTGACCAAATTTAATAGGCTAAGAACGCACCCGTTTGTTTCACAAATTTTTTTCATTGTAGGTGTACAAGGCTTAAAGGTATTCTTTTCTAAATTGTCCATGTAACAGGGGTCCATCGATGACATCCAACCAATTAAGGTTTAGGGCATCAAGCTTTAAGGATCTTTCAACCACTAACTCCTCAGATTTTACCCCGAACTTTTGAGAATGAATTTTAATACCTAAGCACTTACAGTATGTTAAACTCCACCTATTCACCCTTATAACAAGCATTGAGGTCGGTGACTCCCAACCAATGAAGGCTTAGAGCACCAGGCTTTAAAGATTTTCACCATATACCTCTCAGACCTTGCTCGGGTTTCAAGGCAAGCAAACATTTTTCTCTTTCTTTTCTTTTCTTTTTCAAAGGCTCATTGGCCTTTTATAAGGTGTCCCAACACTATTAAAATAAGGTCAAAGGTACCAAGTCTAAATTTTCCAAAGTCAAGAGGGAAATAGTTTCTCATCTTATAATCGGAACCTATTGTGCACAGTGTGTGAAAAGCTTAAAGTGGAAGAACTAAGCTTGAATTCAATAGAAGTTTCAACAATTCATCAACTTTAGTAAGCATAATACAAACTCTAAGTCAAGTGAAGAACAAAAATTCAATTTCTCCCATTTCAATTTGAAAATTTTTCCTTAATAACCATGGAGAGTAGAATAAAAAATAAAAAATTTTAAAATTAAACAAAAATCAACTAAATTACCAAAATAACATAGCATTAATAACAAAAACTTCATTCCTCAACTCTCCCCCCAACCAAGCTGAACATTGTCCTCAATGTGGCATGAGCGATTGAGATTATAGGGAGGAAGTGGTACCTCCTGAATGATATCAATTTCGAGTATTGATTGGAGAAACCACATGTTTCAAAAACAATAAGAGATATAAGTAGAGGAAATAAAATAAAATAATGCTAAGTGTGATCAAAAAGTGATAGATTTGTATTACTTCATTTGATGAAAATACAAAAAGAATAACAAGTAATATAACTAATCCCAATATATGAAATATCAAAAGCATGGGATTTCAAGTGCTACTATGATAAGGAAATATATAAAGGAAATACATAATCGAAATATATAAAGGAAACTATGAAAATGATCAGATGGTGGTTGGAGGATGATGTGGAGATGATGGCTCAGCTGTCTCTGTCTCTCCTGTAATCAGTTCCTCAGGAGGCATAGGCTGATCGACGAAATGAGGGGCTTGTGATGGCTCTGGTGGGCTAGGAGTGGCATGCTCAGGAGCTAATATAATACCCAGATGATGCTGAATCTGCCTTAGGATGGCAGTGTGCTGGGTCTGAGTGGCAATAATCTGCTCTTGATGAGCACGAAAGCTGTCATCTGCTGAGTGTGGATGCTCTGAGAAGTGGCCAATGCCTAGAAAGTGTGGCATAGGCCTCTATACTCGATAATGGGTATAGCAATCCTTAGCTCAGATGAAAGAGATGGCTCTGATATGGGTGGAATAACAGGGGGAGTCCGTGGTGTGGCCTGAGGAGCAGAGGGTGCAACCTCAGATATAGGCTCTAGAGAGGCCACTACAGGGGCTGCATGGGCTGCACCATAGGCTGTCATACTCGTCTATCTGTTGAGAGTGAATGTCTCTCGACAAATGCGCCTACACTCAAGCTGAGGCTCTGCTGGATATCCCAAATGCTCTAAAATCTGGCATAACAATCTGGGGAAGAGAAGTGGAATAGCATCCGCTCGTAATAGCTTCTTCCGATGGACCTTCTCTTCAAAGTACAGAAGAGTGGCCATGATGAGATGGTGAGGGCCAAAGAAGTATCCCTCAGATATCCTAAACAATGTCTCCAGCAAAACTCCTCTCCTCTGCACCCAATGTTGAAGTGGGAAGATGTTATGGCGTAGGAGTGCATCAATGAAGAACATGCTAGGAGGGAGCTCCTTCCTCAACAGATAGTGGCACGAGGATGCCCCTCTGGACAAAATGTGTACTATGTCGCTCTGTGCAGGATGAGTCCAGACTCGAAAATCCTCTGGACGTGCTGGCTCATAAGGAATATGGAGTACCTCTACTATATGTTTGGCTCCCAGAATATCATGGCGTTCATCTATGGTGAAGTGGATGACTGTAGGATCCCGGACCTGGTTTGTGGTCATGGACTGATAGAAGTCCAATGCCACGCGGGGATTGAAAAAATCCTTGGGAGTTAGCAAGTGCTCTATATGGTACCTCTGTAGCAGATGGAAAGAATCCCTAAGTTCGGGCTGAAGTCTGAAAGTGGCTGTATCGAAACAGAGCTCAGAGTGGAATGACCTTACCCTGCAATCTAAATTACCCTCAATAGGTGGTTGAGTGACCATGGAGCGTCTGATAACCACCTCGGGAGTCATGCCTAAGGGAATCTGAGACTCTTTGGCTGGTGGCTAAGACGGCTGAGACTTTTTGATAGGTGGAGGAGATGGTCGAGGCTTTGATTCAGGCTCTGAAGATGGCTCTGTTAAATCAATTGGCTCAGAGACCTTGGCTTTCTTCTTTGGGGGACCAGTACCTGACTTTTGGCCTTTGGAAGAGCTCGCTCCAGCCATGGTAAGTGACCTTTGTCTCTGATAGCGCCTCATAGGAGGACTCATGGGTGCGTCCTCAATCGGAAGTGGGCGACCGGTGGCTGCGGAGGCTTGGGTGTGGCATCTTCGACACGACTCTCTCTTGGGATTCTCAGGTGAGATGATGGGGACGAGGACTTAGCTCATCGGGTTCTAGCCATGGCTGGTCAGAGAAGTGGCCAGAAGTGCGTGCGGCTTGGCTTAGCTGGAGAGGTCAGACGGAGAGTTGCTCTAGCTTGGCTCCTCTTTGGTACCTTTTTGAAGTTCAAATGACCGATTAGAATAGGAAATATGAAATTTATAACGTTTAAAAGGGATGCCAAGGGACGGTTTTTATTTTCGCAGTAAATGGGCATTTTCGCAGCGGGGGCAGATTTCGTAGAGGGGCATTTTCACAACCATTTTGCAGCCCATTTCGCAGCTGTGAAATAAGGGTACGGAGCTGTGAAATGGCACTCGTGTGCCAAGGGGTGGTTTCGCAGCTGCGAAACCACCTGCGAAATGGGGGCTCGGCTGCGAAATTGAGAATTTTTAGGTGTGGAGGATTTCGTAACCATTTCGCAGCTGCGAAATGAGAGGGGGGGTCTGCGAAATGAGGATTTCGAAATCATTTTGCAGCCGATGGGCGATTTCGCAGCGGCTACTTGGGGGCTGCGAAATTCTTTCGCAGCCAAGGGCCATTTTCGCAGGGGCCCTTTTAGGCTGCGAAATTTCGCAGACCATTGCTTTTCCTTGCTTTTGAGCTCCTCTTGATTCCCTGAGACCTTCTTTCAATTTCTTTGCAATTCCTCCTGATTTTGATCATTCAAAAAGATTAAGTTACATATAAATAACACAATTTAAGATCAAAATTAAAATCAAAACAATTTATAAAGCTTATAAATTAACAAAATTAAACAAAAAATATGGACTTTGGTGAAACCAAGTCCATCTAACCCTTTTCTGATTAGGCTTTCTGTGGCTCAAGGAGGTTAATTTCATCATTTTCTTGCTTGAATGGCTCAATGAATGGCTTGAGACGATGACCATTGACTTTAAAAGTGTCAATGCTATTGGAATTCAATAATTCCACCACTCCATTGAGATGCACTTAATGAATAATGAAAGGGCCTATCCACCTTGACTTGAGCTTCCTAGGAAAGATATGGAGCCTTGAATCATAGAGTAAGACTCTTTGTCCTTTCCGAAATTCTTTGTTGAAGATTAATTGATCATGCCACCTCTTCATCCTCTATTTTGCAACTTTGGAATTGATGTAAGCATCATTTCTTAATTCCTCCATCTCATTAAGGTCTAAGCACCTCTTTGCCTCGGCTCTGATCAAGTCCATGTTTAACCTCTTGATTGCCCACCAAGCCTTATATTCAACTTCCACAGGGAGATGGCATGCTTTGCCATAGACTAGGCGATAGGGAGACATGCCAAGAATAGTCTTGTAAGCTATTCTACATGCCCATAATGAATCATGAAGCTTAATAGACCAATCTTTTCTGCTCGTGATCACCACATTCATCAATACTGTTTGCTAGCTCCACTTGCCCGAAAGTCTGAGGGTGATAAGGTGTAGCTACCTTATGCTTCACTCCATACTTGGCTAATAGGGTTTCAAAAGGTCTGTTGCAAAAATGAGTACCTCCATCACTGATTATGGCCTTGGGCACCCCAAATCTTGAGAAGATGTTCTCCTTAAGAAACTTGAGAAACACCCTGTGATCATTGTGTTTACAGGGGATTGCCTCAACCCATTTAGAAACATAGTCCCACCCCACCAAAATATAAGAGTTACCAAAAGACATTGGGAAAGGTCCCATGAAGTTAATACCCCAAACATCAAAGAGATCAACTATTAGGATGGGGTTCATGGGCATTTGATTTCTTTTTGTTAGCTTCCCGAGCCTTTGGCATCTATCACAGCTCCTACACATGATGTGGGCATCTTTGAAAAGTGATAGCAAAGTAAACCCTGATTGCAACACCTTCATGGCTGTTTTTTGAGAGGCAAAGTGGCCTCCACATGCATTCTCATGGCAGTGGCTGAGGATTCCTTGTTTCTCTTCTTCAGGGACACACTTCCTTATTATCTGATCTGCACAATACTTGAAAAAAAAAAGGCTCTTCCCAATAATAAGCATGAATCTTTGCAAAGAAGTGCTTCCTGTCTTGTGTCTTCCACTCACTTGGAACTTCACCAGTAACCAAATAGTTAGCAATATGAGCATACCAAGGAGTTTTCTCTAGCAACATGAGTGATTCCTCAGGAAAGTCATCATTAATAGGTAAGACATGGGAATTGTGTGCTATAACCAACCTTGAAAGATGGTCAGCTACCACATTCTCCACTCCTTTCTTGTCTCTGATTTGGAGATCGAACTCTTGTAATAAAAGAATCCATCTAATCAACCTTGCTTTTGCATCTTGCTTTGTCAATAAATATTTCAAGGCTGAATGGTCAGTGAAAACAGTGATGAAAGACCCTACCAAATAAGCACAAAACTTGTCTAAGGCAAACACCACAGCTAACAATTCTTTCTTTGTAGTTGTGTAGTTCCTTTGAGCTTCGTTCAATGTTTTGCTTGCATAGTAGATCACATAGGGCTTCCCATATTCTCTTTGGCCAAGTACAGCTCCTATAGCAAAGTCACTGGCATCACACATTACTTCAAAGGGTAGTTGCCAGTTGGGAGCTCTCACTATTGGAGCGGTTGTCAAAAATTGCTTCAATTGATCAAAACTCTTTTGACATCTTTCATCCCATATAAACTTAGCATCCTTAGCTAAACGTTCACAAAGAGGCTTTGAAAGCTTAGAGAAGTCTTTTATAAATCTCCTGTAGAACCCTGCATGGCCAAGGAATTGTCTTACTCCTTTTACAGTTGTTGAGGATGGCAATTTGACAATAAGTTCTACCTTTGCTTTATCAACTTCAATACCTTTCTCGGAGATGATATGGCCAAGGACAATTCCTTGATGTACCATAAAGTGGCATTTCTCCCAATTGAGCACCAAGTCTTTTTCAATGCATCTGTTAAGAACCGTTTCCAAATTGACTAAGCATTCTTCAAATGTACCTCCATATACAGTGATATCATCCATGAAAACCTCCATAATTCGCTCCACCATATCACTAAAGATACTAAGCATACATCTTTGGAATGTTGCAGGTGCATTGCATAAAGCAAAAGACATTCTTCTATAGGCGTATGTTCCAAATGGACATGTGAAAGTGGTCTTCTCCTGATCTTCAACATCAATTTCAATTTGAAAATACCTTGAGTACCCGTCCAAGAAACAATAGAAAGGATGGCCAGAGACTCTCTCCAACACTTGATCAATAAACGGCAGTGGAAAATGATTTTCTTGTCACGACATTCAATTTCCTATAATCAATACACACCCTCCAACCTGAAGTGAGGTGTGTAGCAATTTCTTCTCCATTTTCATTTTGAACCACAATAATCCCTGAATTTTTTGGTACCACTTGAGTAAGACTCACCCGAGGGCTGTCAGATATGGGATAAATAATACTTGCTTGAAGTAGCTTCAGCACCTCAGCTCGCACCACCTCTTGCAAATGAGGATTCAATCTTCTTTGAGGTTAACGAATTGGTTTAGCTTCTTCCTCCATATATATATGATGTGTACAAACCAAAGGACTGATGCCTTTCAAGTCAAATATTTGCCATCCTATTGCTTTCTTACACCTCTTGAGAACTTCAAGTAGAGAAATCTCCTGATGAGTAGTAAGAGATGAAGATATAACAATAGGGCATTGTTTATTTTCTTCCAGGTACGTGTATTTCAACTCCATGGGCAGAGGTTTCAAATTGAGCTTTGGGATCTCTTCTTTAGCAGCTTCTTATGCCTCCTCTTTATTGAACAAAGGTAGAATCTCTTCTTTCCTCCTCCAACCTTGTAGAGTAGCAAGCACATCAGAGGGTTCAAGCAACCCTTCTTCAAGATCCCCAAGACTTTCATTCAACTTGTCTTGCATATTCTGATTACAGTGCTCCTCCACTAGAGTGTCAATAATGCATACCTCTTCTGGACCTTCTTTTTCTTCCGGGGTGATTAGCTTTTTGGACATATAAAAGATATTGAGCTCAAGTGTCATGTTGCCAAAAGTGAGTTACATGAGTCCATTCCTACAATTGATGATTGCATTTGAGGTAGCAAGGAATGGTCTTCCAAGGATGATTGGAACATAATTAGATTCCTTGACAAAGGGGTCCGTATCAAGAACAACAAAATCTACTGGATAGTAGAAATTATCAACTTGAACTAAGACATCTTCAATTATCCCCCTTGGAATTTTCACTGATCTATCAGCTAAAGATAGAGTGATTGATGTTTGCTTCAATTCACCAAGTCCCAATTGCTTGAAGACAGAGTATGGTAGCAAATTCACACTTGCTCCCAAGTCTAACAAAGCTTTTTCACTACCTTTCCCCCAATCATGACTGAAATGGTAGGACATCCCGGATCTTTGTACTTCAAAGGAGACTTGCATTGTATGATGGCACTTACTTGCTCAGTTAAGAAGGCTTTCTTGTTCATATTCAACCCTCTTTTGATAGTACACAAGTCCTTTAGGAATTTTGCATATGTTGGAATTTGTTTAATCATATCGAGCAATGGGATATTGACTTTCACTTGTCTCAATACTTCAAGGATTTCTGATGCATTTCTGATCCCCTTTTTCCCATGCAAAGCTTGAGGAAAAGGTGGAGAGATATGTTTCTTCATCATTTCTTTCTTAATAAGCTCTTTCTCCGGATTTGCATTCACTGTTGAATCATGGTTTTCTTTCCCTTCACTGATATCTTTCTTCTTTCCTTTGATCTCCTCCCTCTTTTTTGTCTCTTCTTCTTCTTCCTCTTCAACATGTGGCTTGGGTGTTGGTAACTCAACCTTTTTACCACTCCTTAGAGTGATCAAGGCTTTAACATCTCTCACCTGTGAAGATTCTTCCTCATGAGTTTCCACTTCATGGATACCCTTGGGGTTTTGGTGAGGTTGAGAAGGAAATCTTCCCTTCTTTTCCACTGTATTCAAATTAGTGAGCCTTGAGATTGAGTATTGGAGATTATCTATCTTCTAAGATAAGTCATTTTGCATCCCATCCATCCTTTTATTCAAAGTATTCTCTACACTGTCAATTCTTTAACTGAGTTGAGCATTGATGGATTTTTGGTCTCCAACAAAATCTCCCAGAACCTTGTTGAGATTCACTATTGCTTGTTCAAGACTTGAAGCTTGTTGAGATGGTTGAGCTGGCTGTTGGTACTGAGGTGCTCTTGGCTTCCATGAAAAATTTGGATGGTTCCTCCAACTTGAGTTGTAAGCATTTCCATACGAAGCATTATTGTTGGGCTTGAATTGTCCAATGACATTTGCTTGATCTCCAAACATTTCTCTAGCAACTGGAATTGTAGGGCACTCCTCCACCAAGTGTTCATAAGATTGACAAATAGAACATGGCTTTACTTGCACTAATGTTTCAGCAACAGCTTGCACTTCATGCATCTTTTTCAGTTCTAGCTCCTCCAATCTTCTTGTCATAGCTGCAAATTTTGCTTCATAACAATATCTTCATTCAAGGTGTACATCCCAGCCTTAGCATTGAAAGCATTCGGTTGAGACTTCATCTTCCCCACTTCTCCTTTGTTCGGTTCATCCCATCCCCTTGAGACTTCAGCCACATAACTCAAGAAATCCATAGCTTCCTCCGGATTCTTACTCATGAAATCCCCTCCACACATTGTTTCGAGGAGTTGCTTCATTGAGGAAGACATCCCATCATAGAAATAACTCACCAACATCCATGTATCAAAACCATGGTGAGGACAAGCATTGATGGCTTCCATGTATCTTTCCCAACACTCATAGAATTTCTCATTCTTTTTTGTTAAGAAGTTTGAAATTTGCCTTTTCAAGCCATTTGTTCTGTGAGTAGGAAAAAACTTCTTGAGGAATTTAGCTTGTAAATCAGTCCAAGTACGGATACTCCTTGGCCTTAAAGAATTAAGCCAAATCTTGGCCTTATCCTTTAAAGTAAAAGGAAATAGCTTAAGCCTCATCAAGTCGATTGAAGCTCCTCCCTCTTGGAATGTATTACAAACATCTTCAAATTCCTTGATATGTGCATAGGGATTCTCACTTTCTATTCCATGGAAAGTTGGTAGAAGTGGAACAATATGTGGTCTGATCACTAGCTGCTCTGTAGGGGGCACTATACATGATGGTGCACTCATACGAGGTGGATGCATGCGGTCCCTCATTGATCTGAATTCATTGGGATTGTTCTGATGACCATGGTGACTATGCTGATCTTCAGGCGTAGCTTCCATGATATTCAAGCTCAATTCCAATTCCTTGTTATGAGGTGTTTCACGTTTAACATTCCTTCCTCCACTATCTCGTATCCAATTTGGAATACACAACCAGTATCAACTGTAACAAAAACAAAAACAAAAGAAAACAAGACTACAAAAAGGCTTAGATTAACTAAAACTAAATTAAAAGATATTTTAGACTATGAACAAGTAAAAGAAACAATTAAAAGAGTTAGTAAAATGAAAGAAAAATCACCAAACTTGTGATGAAAATCACAAGTAGGCTGAAATAATATCACTGTGAAGTTGGCACCTTCCCGGCAACAACGCCATTTGATTCATTCCCAATTGGTGTATCAGCTAATTCATGTCCTCTCAATAGTTCCTGGCAACGGTGCCATTTGATTCGTGTCCCAATGGTGTATGAGTTTGGTCCTCAAACAGGAGTAATCAATAAAATTTATAACCTATATCACCATGCACTAGGATAGCTTTAGCTAATATAGCATAGTGGCTCTAGGATCGTTCACTGGGAAGGGTTTTCAACTTACAACTGATACCAATTCAAAGTTGAATTGGTGCTTTTTCATTTCAAGGTTAGCTTAAGAAGAAAACATAAACTTTGGTTGAAAAAGGATTTGTTTTAAGCTAACTTAAAAGAAAGTAATGGGAATTACTTATGAAGAAAAGCATTCCTTGGAGTTTTAGGTTCACTGGGGAGGCTCCTCATGAAAAAACAGAGCTCCAGTCACTTGAATCTTTTCCTCGCATTAGAGAATTAACATATAGTTAATTCTCTAACCGGTGTTGTATAGATGTTTCCCTTTAATGGATTTTAGCACTAATTCCCTCTCACTGACGCAACTTGCAATGGTTCGTGCCTCTCACCTAGCATTCACCACTCAAGGTGATCATTAACCTTGGACTTCCCTTCTTAAGCTCGCAAGAGATAACTAATGGATGTCTCCTTAGAGTCCAAAAGCTTACCAAGTGTTGGCAATTCTAGAAAATCCTACCTTTAAGTCACCTCCCAAAGGCTTGCAAGAGATAAACTAGTGCATCTCCATGGACAGAGATCACTTGCCTTACCAAGTGTTGGCCTAGGTGAATTGAAGGCGTTTTAAGTTAACTAAAAACATAGAAATCATTAATGGGTCACACTTTCTCTTCATTAACAGCTGAAACAACAAAACTACCAATTCCTGCATTTGGGGCCTTACCCGGCTACCTTAGCTCCAAGGAACTAAAATCCTAGCCACTCATTCTCTGAGGAAACATCCTCAGAGCTTGTTTGGCTAGTAAGAAAAATTAAATAATATACAATCAAAACGAGAAGGTAAGGCAGAGCAAAGGCTCTGTATTTTACTTCCTTTCAAAACTATACAAAGGATGTCTCTGAGAACAATCTCCCCGACATCTTACTGTAATGGAAATTACAAACAATATATATGAGGCTATTTACCCTTTGTTCTTGCTTAATAACTAAGGAATCCTATGATAGGTGGATTACAAGGAGAGAATGGGGATTTAGACATCAAATACTAAAGCAAAAAATCTAAAAATGTCGGTCGCAAATATCAGCAAGCACTTAGGAGAATTTCATAGCCGTGCAAGATGGCTGCAAAATTTCGCAACCTGAAGGACACCATTTCGCAGCCATCCTCTTGTGATTTCATAGCCAAAGGCTGATTTCGCAGCCCGCGAAATTGGCCTTCAGATTTATGTGATCGGATTCCAATGGCTCTAACTCCTTCATTTCAACTCCGAATCACACACTGTTTAAGCATTGGATTGATGACTTCTTGAGCTTCGAAACGACATATAGTATGCATAAATTGAGCTCCAGGAAGTGCTCCAAAAGTAGCTGACAGTTGCTGTCCTCTTGAATGCTTCATGTTAGATTTCTCTTTTTGCTTTCCCTCCTTGCATTCATAATTTGCTTATGGCAAAGGAATACAAAGCTTCAAAGCTTTGGTTCTTCATGTTAATGAGCTTCCCATTGCTTTGCCATGGATTCCAAAGAACTCTCCTCAATCTCGGATTGCTTTGGTGATCAAATTACTATCAAAAGCACCAAAACTTACACAATTTGATTAGAAATGATTGCAAAGGTCCTTAATATGTTAATTGAGTTAAAAGGTAATAACTACTACTCAAAAGTGTTTAAAAGAGTTAATTACAAGCTATCAAATAGCACTTTTTGAGTAGTAATCAATTATGGATGATATGAACGATTCTTGGTCATGAGCCCAAGGCTCTAAATGTTATGAACAATTCAAGGATGTGGATGATATGAATGACTCATGGTCACAAGTTAAGGGCTCTAGATGCTATGAATAGCTCGAGCCTATGGTTGACATGAACTACTCTGAGTCATGAGCTCGGGGCTCTAGTTGCTATGTACAACTCAGGGCATTGGATGATATGAACGATTTCACATTGTGTGCCAAAGCCTCTAGACGCTATGAACAGCTCAAGGTTATGGATTACATGAACAAGTCCAAGTTATGAGCTCAGTGCTCTAAATGCTATGAACATCCCAAGGCATTTTATGATATGAATGATTCTATATCATGTGCTCAATCCACTTGATGCTATGAACAACTCAAGGTTTTGGATGACATGAACAACTCCAGGTCATGAGCTCGGGGCTTTAGAAGCTATGAACAGCTTAGGCCATTGAATGATATGAGCGATTCTGCATCGTGTGCTCAAGCCTCTAGATGGTATGAACAAATTAGGGTTGTAGGTTACATGAACTAATCTGGGTCACGAGCTCATGCCTTTTGTTGCTATGAACAACTCAAGGTTATGGTTGACATTAATGACTCTTGGTCATGAGGTCAGAGCTCTAAATACTATGAACAGCTTTGGCCTGTGGATGACATAAGCTACTACATGTTGTGAGCTTAAGACTCTAGATGCTATGAACAACTCAAGATTATGGATGATATGAACGACTTGGGATCCTTAGAACTCAAGACTATAAATGCTATGAACAACTCAAGGTGGTGAATGATATGAATGATTCTTAGTCGTGAGCCCAAGGATTTAAATGTTGTGAAGAGCATAGGATTGTGGATGACATGAATGACTCAAGGTTATGAGGTCAAGGCTCTAGATTCTAAGAATAGCTAAGGGTTATGGTTGACTTAAACCACTCCGGGTTGTCAACTCTGGGTTCTGGATGCTATTAATAGCTCTGGCTTGTGGATGACATGAGTTACTCTTGGTTGTGAGCTCAAGGCTCTGAATGCTATGAATAACTCAGGGTTGTGGATGATATCAACGATTCTGGGTTGTAAGCCTAAGGATGTAAGTGTTATGAACATCTCAAGGCTTTGGATGACATGAACAACTTAAGGTCGTGAGCTCCTAGGTCAAGATGCTATGAATAACTCAGGGTTGTGGTTGACATAAATGACCCTGAGTCATGAGCTCAGGGGTCTAGATAATATAAATAGCTCAGGGCTATGGATGGCACCAATGACTCTAGTTCATGAGCTAAGGGCTCCAGATACTATGAATAGCTTAGGGTTGTGGTTGACATGAATGACTCCAGGTTGTGAGTTCAAGGCTTTAGATGCTATAAACATTTTAGGGCTTTGGCTGACATGAATGACTCCGAGTCGTGAGATCGACTCTTTAAATGCTATGAATAGCTCAAGTCTATGGTTGACATAAACAACTCTGGGTCATGAGCTCGAGACTCTGGATGCTATGAACAGCTTAGGGCTATGGAGGATATGGACGACTCGGGATCCTATAAACTCAAGCCTCAATATGCTATGAACATCTCAAGGATCTGGATTATATGAATGATTTTAGTCATGATCCCAATGCTTTAAAGGTTAGGAACAACTTAGGATTGTGGATGACATGAATGAGTCAAGGTCATGAGCTTGGGGCTCAAGATTCTATGAATGGCTTAGGGTTGTGGTTGACATAAACGATTTCGGGTCGTGAGCTCAAGGCTCTAAATGTTATAAACAGGTCAAGGTTGTGGATCACACCAACGACTCTAGGTCATGATCTCAAGGCTCTAGATATTGTGTACAACTCAAGGTTGTGGTTGACATGAATGACTATATGTCGTGAACTCAAGAATCTAGTTGCTACAAACAGGTCAAGGTTGTGGTTTATATGAACTATATCGAGTTGTGAGCTCTAGGCACTAGATGCTATGAAAAACTCAAGGTTATTGATGACATGAATGACTATTGGTCGTGAGCTCAAGGCTCTAAATGCTTTGAATAGCTCAGGGCTATGGACATCATAAATGACTCTACCACATGAGCTCAAGGCTTCAGATGCTATGAACAGCTGAGAATAGTGAATGACATGAACGACTCAGGATTATGAGCTCAAGGCTCTAGATACTATGCATAGTTGAGGCTTGTGGTTGACATGAACGACTCTAGGTCGTGAGATTAAGGCCCTAGATGCAATGAACAACACAAAATTTGGGATGATATGAACTACTTGAGATCTTGTGAGCTTAGACCTCTAGATGCTATGAAAAGGACAGGTTGTGGATGATATGAATGATTCTTGATCGTAAGCCTAAGGCTCTAAATGTTATGAATAGCTTAGTGTTGTGGATGACATGAATGACTCAAGGTCGTGAGCTCAATGCTCTAGATGCTATGAACAGCTCAAGGTTGTAGTTGACATGAACGACTCCATGTCATAAGCTTTGAGCTCCAGATTCTATGAACAACCTAGGTTTGTGCTTGACACAAATGACTTTAGGTCATGAGCTCAAGGATTTGGATGCTAGGAATAACTTAAGGTTGTGGATGATATGAACAACTTAGGATCCTGTGAGTTTAGGCCTCTTGATGTTATGAAAAAATCAGGGTTGTGGATCATATGAATTATTCTTGGTTGTAAGCCCGTGAGCTCAGAATTTTAGATGCTATGAACAGCTTAGGGTTGTGGATCATATAAATGATTCTATGTCATGAGGTCAAGCCTCTAAATGTAATGAACATCTCAAGGCTCTAGATGTTGTCAACTGCTTAGTGTTGTGGATGACATGAACTACTCTTCATCATGAGCTCAAGTCTCTAGATGCTATGAATAGCTCAAGTTTGTGGATGACATGCACGATTTTGGGTCGTGAGCTCAAGGATCTAAATGCTATGAACAACTTAGGGTCATGGATGATATGAACAATTCTGGGCCTTGAACTCAACCCTCTAAATGCTATAAACACCTCAGGGTTGTGGATGACATGAGTGACTTCTGGTCATGAGCTTAGGACTCTAGATACTATGAACAGCGTAGGGTTGTGGTTGACATGAACAAATCATGGTCATGAGGTCAAGGCTCTAGATGCTATGAATAGATCTGTATTGTGGATGACATGAACTACTATGGGTCATGAGCTTAGGTCTCTAGATGTAATTAACAGGTCATGGTTGTGGATGACGTGAACGACTTCGAATCGTGAGCCTAGGGCTCTAGGTGCTATGAACAGCTTGGGGTTGTGGATGACATGAACGACTCTAGATTATGAGCTCAAGGCTCTAGATGCAATGAATAGTTGAGAGTTATGGATGAACGACTACAGATCCAATGAGTTCAAGCCTTTAGATGCTATGAATAGCTAAGGGCTTGGGATCATCTCAACGATTCTTAGTCATGAGCTCGTGGCTCAAAAAGCTATGAACAACTTAGAGCTATGGATGATATGAGCTACTCCAGGTTGTGAGCTCAAGGCTCCAGATGTTATAAACAACTCAAGGTTGTGGATGATAAGAACGACTTGGGATCCCATAAGCTCAGGCCTCTAGATGCTATGACTAACTCATTATATAGAAGGTATGAACGATTCTTGGTTGTGAGCCCATGGCTGTAAACGCTATGAAAAGCTCAAGGTTGTGGATGACATGAACAACTCTAGGTTATGATCTAAGGGCTTAAGATGCTATGAACAACTCATAAATGTGGATGACATGAGCGACTCAAGGCTATGGATGACATGAATGACTTTGGGTCATGAGTTTAGAGTTCTAGATTCTATGAATAGCTTAAGGTAGTGGATGACATGAGTGACTCAAGCTCGTGAACTTAATGCTCTAGATGCTATGCACAACTCAAGGTTGTGGATGACATGAATGACTTTAGGTCATGAGCTTAGAGCTTTAGATGCTATGAATAGCTTAGGGTTGTGGATGACATGAACGACTCTAGATCTTGAGCTCAGGGCTCTAAATACTAAGAACAACTTTGGACTATGGTTAACATGAAATACTCTAGGTCATGAGCTTAGGGCTCTAGATGCTATGAACATCTTAAGGTTGTTGATTATGTGCACTACTAAGGGTCATGAGCACAGATCTCTAAATGCTATGAATAACTCAAGGCTATGGATGATATGCACGGTTTTAGGTTGTGAGCTCAAGGATCTAGATTTTATAAACTTGTGGAGTTTTTAATGATTCTACTTCGTGAATGCAAGGGTTTAGATGCTATGAACATCATAGATTTGTGGATGAAATGAGCAACTTCAGGTTAGGAACTAAGGGCTATAGATCCTATGTACAACTCAGAGTTATGGATAATATGAACAACTTAGATCCTATGAGTTCAGGCCTCTAAATACTAAGAACAAATTAAGGCTGAGGATAATCTAAATGATTCCTAGTCGTGAGCCCATGGCTCTAAATTCTATGAACAACTCAGGGTTGTGGATGACATTAGTGACTTCGAGTCGTGATCTCAGATCTTTAGATGCTATGAATAGCTCAGGGTTATGGTTGACATGAATGACTTCAAATCATGTGCTTAGGGCTCTGGATGAAATGAATAACACAGGGTTGTGGATGACAAGAGCTACTCTAGGTCGTGTGCTCATGGCTCTAGATGCTTTAAACATCTTAAGGTTGTGGATGATATGAATGACTTGGGATCCCGTGAGCTTAGGCCTCTAGATGCTATGAACAACTCAAGGCTATAGATGATATGAATGATTCTTGGTTGCAAGCCCATGGTTCTAAAAGCTCTAAACAACTCAAGGCTATAGATGACATGAATGACTCTATGTGGTGTGCTCAGGGCTCTAAATGCTATGAACAACTCAGGGCTGTGGATTACATGAAGACTTCGGGTCGTTAGCTAATTCTCTAAATGTTATTAATAGCCTAGAGCTATGAATGACATTAACTACTTTTGATCATGAGCTCAGGTCTTTAGACACTATGAATGGCTCAGGGTTATGGATTATATGCACGATTCTGGGTCGTGAGCTTAAGGATCTAGATACAATGAACAACTCATGGCTGTGGATGATATGAATGATTCTAAGTGGTGAACTCAAGGCTTTAAATGCTATGAATAGCTAAGGGCTATGAAGGAAAGGAAAGAATTTAGGTTGTGAGATCAGGGCTCTAGATGCTATGAACAACTCAGAGTTATAGATGGTAGGAACGACATGGGATCCCATGAGCTTAGGCCTTTAAATGCTTTGAACAGTTGAGGGTTGAGGAGGATTTGAACCATTCTTAGTCATGAGCCCATGGCTCTAAATACTATGAAAAACTCAAGGCAACATGAATTACTTTGGGTCGTGAGGGTTGTAGATGCTATGAACAACTCAAGGTTGTGGTTGACATGAATGACAATGGGTTGTGAGCTTAGGGCTCAAGATGCAATGAAAAACACAAGGCTATGGGTGACATGAGTTACTCCGGGTCATGAGCTTAGGGCTCTAGATGCTATGAACAACTTAGGGTTGTGGATGATATGAACGACTCGGGATCCTGTGAGCTTAAGCCTCTAGATGCTATCAACAGCTTAGGGCTATGGATGAAATTAACGATTCTTAGTCATGAGCCCATCGCTCTAAATGCTATGAACAACTCAGGGATGCGGGTTACAATAACGACTTCAGGTCGTGATATAAGGGCTCTAAATGTTATAAATAGCTTAGGGTTGTGGATGATATGAGCGACTCAAGGTTGTGAGCTTAAGACTCTAGATGCTATGAACTACTCATGGTTTTGGATTGATTACTACTCAAAAAGTGTTATTTGATAGCTTGTAATTAACTCTTTTAAACACTTTTGAGTAGTAGTTATTACCTTTTAACCCAATTAACATATTAAGGACCCTTGCAATCAATTCTAATCAAATTGTGTTAAGTTTTGGTGTTTTGATAGCTTTTTTATCACCAAAGCAATCCAAGATTGAGGAGAGTTCTTTGGAATCCATGGCAAAGATGTCCGGACAGGGCATCCGGACACACCATCGGAGGGCGGCGGAACGTGGGCTGTAGCAAGGCTTGCTCACTTTAGTCATTGATCCGGACAGCATATCCGGATAGGATATGCTATCGTCCGGATGTGATGATCGCGAGTGTCGTGTGCTTCTCCATGAGGGAGGCCATATAGCATGTCCTCTTGGGGAATCCGGATGGAGTTGAGCCGGATGGGTCCCTACACCTTACACACGCAGACAGTCCCCTTTGCGGCGCGCAGGTATAGCTCATTCCACTCGGGTAGGAATTCCGTCCGGCCGATGATTCCATCTTCTCCGGATATTTCACATCCGGATCCCCTGACGTCGGATAGGAGAGGAGGCATTTCAACTTCCCCGAACAGACATGTCCGGATCCCCTGATAGCGCGTACCCGGATCACTCCAAGCTGAAGGCAGAATTTTGCACAGTGCCGCGGTGTTCTCCTGAAGCATCCCGATATTTGCAACCGACATTCTAAGATATTTCGACCGACATTTTGAGATATTTCGACCGACATTTGGAGATATTTTGCTTTAGATATTTGATGTCTAAATCCCCAAAGTCTCCTTGTAATCCACCTATCATAGGATTCCTTAGTCTTTAAGTAAAGAACAAATGGTGAATAACCCCTATATATAGTTTTGTAATCTGCTTTACAATGAATGGGAGCTTGTAAATGCATCGATATATATAAAAACGATGAATAGAGCACTTGCTCTATATTTCCTATTTTTGTTTTCTCGTTCTTCTTATTTCTAGCCAATCAAACTCTGAGGATTTTTCCTCAGAGGATGAGAGGCTAGGCTCTTCGTCTCTTGGAGTGAAGAAAGCCGGGTAAGTTTCCTCATGCATAAATTGGAAGTTTTGTTGTTTTAGTTTTTAATGAAGAGAAAGTGTGACCCGTTAATGGTTTTTATCTTTTTAGTTAACTTAAAACGCCTTTAATTCACTTGGGCCAACACTTGATAAGGCAAGTGATCTCCATCCATTGAGATGCACTAGTTTATCTCTTGCGTGCTTTTGGGAAGTGACTTGAAGGTAGGATTTTCTAGAATTGCCAACACTTGGTAAGCTTTTGGACTCCAAGGAGACATCCATTAGTTATCTCTTGCGAGCTTGAGAAGGGAAGTCCAAAGTTAAAGATCACCTTGAATGGCAAATGCTAGGTAAGAGGCATGAGCCATTGCAAGTTGCATCAGTGAGAGAGATTTAGTGTTTGAACCTATTAAGAGGAAGCATCTGTACCACATCGGTTAGAGAATTAACTATATGTTAATTCTCTAATGCGAGGAAAAGAAACAAGTGACCGGAACTCTCCTTTTCATATGAGGAATCTGAGCCTAGTGATCTAAACTCCAAGAAACACTTTTCTTTGTAAGTAAAATCAGTTACTATTTTTGGTTAGTTTAAAACCAAACATTTTTCATTCAAACATCTTTATGTTTTCTTTTAAAGCTAACCTTGAAATGAAAAGGTACCAATTCATCTTTGAAATAATATCAATTGTGAAGTGAAAACCCATCCCAGTGAACGACCCTAGAGCCACTATGCTATGCTAGCCAAGGCTATCCTAGTACATGGTGTAATAGGTTATAAATTTTGTTGATTACTCCCTGAGGACTAAAATCAAGGGACACCAGCTGGACACGAATCAAATGGCACCACTGTTAGGGACCATTGAGAGGACATGAATCAGCTGAGACACCAATTGGGAACGAATCATGGATGACATGAGTGACTCAAGGTCATGAGCTCAAGACTCTAGATGCTATGAATCGCTCAAAGCTATTATTGACATGAATGACTTTGGATCGTGAACTAAGGCTTTTAGATTCTATTAACAACTCAGGGTTATCAATGACATGAACTACTCTGGGACACAAGCTTAGGTCACTAGATGCTATAAACAACTTCGGGTTGTCGATGGTATGCATAATTCTAAGTCGTGAGCTCAAGGATCTAGATTCGATAAATAGCTTAGGGTTGTGGATAATATGAACGATTATGGGTCATGAATTCAAGGCTCTAGATGTTGTGAACAACTCAAGGTTGTGGATGAAATGAACGACTTCAGGTCTTGATCTCATGGCTTTAGATGCTTTGAACAGCTTGGAGCTTGGAGTTGTGGATGATATAAACGACTTAGGGTTGTGGATCACATGAATGACTCTAGGTCATGAGCTTAAGGCTTTAGATGCGATGAGCAGCTTAGGGTTGTAGTTAACATGAATGACTTCATGTCATGAGCTTATGGTTCTAGATGCAATGAATTGCTTAAGGCTGTGGATGACATGAGCTACTCCAGGTCATGAACACAAGGCTCTAGATGATACGAACCGCTCAAGGTTGTGGATGACATGAACTAATTAGGGTCATGAGCTAAGGCACTAGATGCTATAAACAACTTAGGGCTATGTATGTCATGAGAGACTAAAGATCGTGTGCTCAGGGCTCTACATGCTATGAACCACTTAGGGTTGTGGTTGACATGAACGACTCAAAGCCATGAGCTTAGTGCTCTAAATGCTATAAAAATGTCAAGGATGTGGATGACATAAACAACTTC
The DNA here is from genome assembly GCF_004353265.1 of Vitis riparia. Lineage (NCBI taxonomy): Eukaryota > Viridiplantae > Streptophyta > Magnoliopsida > Vitales > Vitaceae > Vitis > Vitis riparia. The sequence continues at coordinate 46,031 of NW_023269679.1, read as the reverse complement.
GAGTCATGAGCACAGGGCTCTAGATACTATGAACAGCTTAGGGCTATGATTAACATGAATAACTTTGGGTCATCAACTAAGGGTTCTAGATGCGATCAACAACTCAATGTTGTGGATGACATGAACAAGTTTGGGTCATGAGCTCAAGGCTCTAAAAACTATGATAAGCTTAGGGTTGTGGTTGACATGAACAAATCTAGGTCGTGACCTCAAGGCTCTAGATGCTATGAACAACTCTTGGTTGTAAATGACATTAACTACTCTGGGTCATGAGGTCTAGCCTCTAGAAGCTATGAACAACTCAAGTCTATGGATGATATGCATGATTCGACGTCATGTGCTCAAGTCTCTAGATGCAATGAAAAACTGAGAGTTGTGGATGACATGAACGACTCCATATCGAGAGTGCAAGACTCTGGATGTTATGAACAGCTAAGGGTTGTGGATGACATGAACAACTTAAGGTCCTAAGGTCAAGGCTTTAGAAGCATTACACAACTCAATGTTATGGTTGACGTGAACGACTTTAGGTCGTGAGCTTAGGGATCTAGATTCTATCAACAACTCAGGGTTGTAGATAACATGAACGAGTTTGTATCATGAGCTCAATGTTGTAGATACTATGATAAGTTCAGAGCTATGGTTGAAATGAATGACTTTAGGTCATGAGCTGAGGGCTCTAGATGCTATGAACACCTCATAACGGTCAATGACATGAACAACTCAAGGTTATGGATGATATGCATGATTCTGGGTGGTGAACTCAAGGGTCTAGATGCTATGAACAACTTAGGGTTGTGGATGATATGAATGATTCTCGATCATGAACTCAAGGATCTAAATGTTATCCACGGGTCAACATTATGAATGAAATGAACGACTTCGGGTCATGAGCTCAAGATTCTAGATGCTATCAACAACATAGAGTTGTGGATGATATGAACTACAAGGGATCCCATGAGCTCAGGCCTCCAGATGCTATGAACAACTCAGGTTGAGGATGATATAAACGATTCTTAGTCATGAGCCCATGGCTCTAAATGATATGAATAACTTAGGGCTATGGATGACATGAACGACTTCAGGTCGTGAGCTTAAGGCTTTAGATGCTATGAACTGCTCATGGCTATGGTTGACATGAATGACTATAGGTTGCAACCTTAGGGCTCTAACTGCTATGAAAAACTCAGGGCTATCGATGACATGAACTATTCTTGGTTATCAACTCAAGTCTCTAGATGCTATGAACAACTCTAGGTTATGGATGATATGAACGATTCTAGATCATGAACTTAAGGCTCTAGATGCTCAGAATAGCTCAAGCTTGTGGATGAAATGAACTACTTTGGGTTATGAGCTTAGGGCTCTAGATGCTATGAACAGCTCAAAGTTGTGGATCATATGAACGACTCGAGTTCCTATGACCTAAGGCCTCTAGATGCTATGAACTTCTCAAGGCTAAGGAGCATTTGAATGGTTCTTAGTCACGAGCCCAAGGCTCTAAATGCTATGAACAACTCAGAGCTATGAATGACATGAACTACTCCGGGTTGTGAGCTCAAGGCTCTAGATGTTGTGAACCTTGAGATGTTGTAAACAACTCAAGGTTGTGGTTGACATGAAGGATTATGGGTTATGAGCTCAAGGCTTAAGACACAATGAACACCTCAAGGCTTTAGATGACATGAGTTACTCCGTGTCGTGAGCTTATGGCTTTAAATTCTATGAACAACTCAAGTTGTGGATAATATGAACGAATTGGGATCTTGTGAGTTGAGGCCTCTAGATGCTATGAACTAACTATGGATGATATGAACGAATCTTGGTTGTGAGCACATGGCTCTAAATGTTATGAATAGCTCAAGGCCATAAGCGACACTAATGACTCTGGGTCGTGACCTAAGGACTCTAGATGCTATGAAAGCTTAAGGATATAGATGATAGGAGCAACACAAGGTCTTGAGCTTAGGGCTCTAGATGCTATGAACTGCTCAAGCTTTTGGTTGACATAAAAAACTCTAGGAAGTGAGCTTAGGCTTTAGATGCTATGAAGAACTCAAGGTTATGGATGGCATGAATGACTCTGAGTCATGAGCTCCAAGCTCTAGATATTATGAACAAATCAGAGTTGTTATTCACATAAATGACTTCAGGTCATGAGCTAAGGCTTTTAAATGCTATGAATAGCTCAGGCTTGTTGATGACATTAAATACTCTAGGTTATGAGCTTAGGTCTCTAGATGTTATGAACAACTCTCAATAGTGGAAGTTATACACTATTCTAGGTCGTGAGCTTAAGGATCTAAATGCTATGAACAACTTTGGGTTGTGGATGATATGAAAGATTCGAGGTCGTGAACTTAAGGCTCTAAATGCTATGAACAGATCAAGGCTATGGACAAAATGAACGACTTAGAGTCATGAGCTCAAGGCTTTACATGCTATGAATAACTTAAATTTGTGGATGATATGAACGACTCAGGATCCAAGGAGATCAGTCCTCTATATACTATGAATAACTTAAGGCTTTAGATGATATGAACGATTCTTAGTCGTGAGCCCATGGCTCTAAATGCTATGAACAACTCAATATTATGGATGGCATGAATGACTTCGGGTCATGAACTGAGGGGTGTAGACGCTAAGTATAAATCAGGGTTGTGGTTGACATGAATGACTCTATGTCATGAGCTTAGGGCTCTAAATGTAATGAATAGCTCAAGGTTGTGGAGACATGAGCTATTCTAGGTCATAAGCTCAGGGCTCTAGATGCAATGAACAATTCAAGGCTGTGGATCCAATGAATGACTTAGATTTGTGAGTTGAGGCTCTAGATGCTATGAATAGCTCAAGGCTGTGGATGACATGAGCGACTCAAGGTCATGGGCTCAAGGCTCTAGATGCTATGCACCGCTTAAGGTTGTGGTTGTCATGAATGACTCCAAATCATGAGCTCAGGCCTCTAGATGCTATGAAAAACTCAAGGCTATGGAAGACATGAATAAGTATGGGTTATGAGCTTAGGGCTTTAGATACTTTGATAAGATCAGGGTTATGGTTGGCATGAATGACTCCAAGTCGTGAGCTCAAGCCTTCGGATTATATGAACAACTCATGGCTATCAATGACATGAACTACTCTAAGTCATGAGCTGAAGTCTTTAGATGCTATGAATAGCTCAAGGTTGTGGATGATATGCAAGATTTTGGGTCATGAGCTCAAGGATCTAGATGCAATGAATAGCTCAATGTTGTGGATGATATGAACGATTCTAGGTCATGAACTCAAGGCTCTAAATGTTATGAATAGCTTAGGGCTTTGAATGAAATGAACAACTTTAGGTCGTGAGCTCAAGACTCTAGATGCTATGAATAGCTCAAGGCTAAGGAAGATATGAAGGATTCTTTGTCATGTGCCCAAGGCTCCAAATGATATAAACAACTCAGGTTATGAATGACATGAATGACTTTTAGTCATGAGGTTAGGGCTTTAAATGCTATGAACTTCTTAGGGCTATGGTTGACATGAATGACTTCGATTCGTGAGCTCAGGGCTCTAATTGCTATGAACAGCTTAGAGTTGTCATTGACATGAACTAATCTGGGTCATGAAATGAGGTCATTAGATGCTATGAACAGTTCAGAGTAGTGGATGATATGCACGCTTCATGGACTCAAGGATCTAAAGGCTATAAACAACTCATGGTTAAGGATGATATGAACTATTTTGGGTCCTAAACTCAAGGCTTAAGATGTTATGAGTAACTTAGGGTTGTTAATGACAATAATGACTCCAGGTCGTGAGCTTAGGGCTTTAGATGCCATGAACAGCTAAGAGTTGTGGTCGACATGAACGATTCCAGCTTAGGAGCTCTAAGGCTCTAGATGCAATAAATAGCTTATGGTTGTGATTGACATCAGCTATTGCAGGTCATGAGCTCAAGGTTGTAGATGATATGAACTATTCTAGGTCATGAACTCAAGGCTCTAAATGATATGAACAACTTAGGTTGTGGATGAAATGAATGACTTCGGTTCGTGAGCTTAAGGCTATGGTTGACATGAGTGACTCTGAATCATGAGCTCAAGGCTCTATATGCTATGAATAACTCAAGGTTGTGAATGATATGAACGACTCTAGGTCATGAGCTCAAGCTTGTGGTTGACAAGAATGACTTTGGGTCATAAGCTGAGGGTTCTAGATGTTATGAGCAGCTTTAGGCTATTGAGGACATGAACTACTCTAGGTCATGACCATAGATCTCTAGATGCAATCAATAGCACCAGAATGTGGATGACATAAATGACTTCAGGTTGTGAGGTAATGATTCATGCCTAATTGGTGTCTCAGCTGATTCGTGTCCAGCTGGTGCTCCTTAATTGAGGGAGTAATCAACAAAATTTATAACCTATTACACCATATACTAGGGTAGCAAAGACAAAGCTACTATAGCATAGTGGCTCTAGGATCGTTCACTGGGATGGGTTTTCACTTCACAAATGATATTAATTCAAAGCTGAATTGGTGCCTTTTCATTTCAAGGTTAGCTTTAAAAGAAAACATAAAGATGTTTGAATGAAAAAGATTCAGTTTTAAACTAACCAAAAATAGTAACTGATTTTACTTACAAAGAAAAGTGTTTCTTGGAGTTTCAGATCACTAGGCTTAGATTCCTCATACAAAAAGGGAGTTCCGGTCACTTGTTTCTTTTCCTCGCATTAGAGAATTAACATATAGTTCCTTCTCTAACCGGTGTTGTACAGATGCTTCCCATTAATGGGTTCAAACACTAAATCCCTCTCACTGATGCATCTTGCAATGGCTCATACCTCTCACCTAGCACTTGCCATTCAAGGTGATCTTTAACCTTGGATTACCCGTCAAAAGCTCGCAAGAGATAACTAATGGATGTCTCCTTGGAGTCCAAAAGCTTACCAAGTGTTGGCTATTCTAGAAAATCCTACCTTCAAGTCACCTCCCAGAGGCTCGCAAGGGGTAAACTAGTGAATCTCCATGGACGGAGATCACTTGCCTTACCAAGTGTTGGCCCAGGTGATTTAAAGGAGTTTTAAGTTAACTAAAAAGATAAAAACCATTAACGGGTCACACTTTCTCTTCATTAAAAACTAAAACAACAAAACTTCCAATTTATGCATGAAGAAACTTACCCGGCTTTCTTCACTCCAAGAGACAAAGAGCCTAGCCTCTCATCCTCTAAGAAAAATCCTCAGAGTTTGATTGGCTAGAAAGAAAAAGAATGAGAAAACAAAAATATATATGAAACGCAGAGCAAGTGCTCTGTATTTTACTTCCTTGCAAATTTGTACAAAGGATGCTCGTCCTAACTACCTCCGTCCCTCCAGAACAAGTTCTCGAGAGATATATATAAAGAAAATTACAAAACAAAATATCTAAGGTTATTCACCCCTTTTCCAAACTTAATAAATAAGGAATCCTATGATAGGTGGGTTACAAGGAGAAAATGGGGATTTAGACATCAAAAATCTGAAGAAAAATATCTCCAAGTGTCGGTCACAAATATCGGGAAGCACTAAGGACCATTTCGCAGGTGAAAATGAGGTCTGCGAGATTTCGCAGATGTACAAAAAGGGCTGCGAAATTACTTCGCAGCAAACGGTTGATTTCGCACCGCTGCTAAATTGGCTTTCATCTTGCGGTGTTTGGCTTCCATCGTGTCGTGAAATTTCAGAGGGATTCCATAGCACTATGCAAAAAGGCTGCGAAACCATTCCACAACAAAAGGCTGATTTCACAACACTTTGCTGAATCCTTCCTTCAGCTTGGAGCAATTGTCTTCCAAAGGCTGTAACTTCCTCATTTCAGCTCCAAATCGTACACGGTTTGAAGCATTGGATTCTTGACTTCTTGATCTTTGAAATGGTATATAGAATGTAGAAAATGGACTTCGGGAAGTGCTCTAAAAGTGCGAAAGAAGACTGCAGCTGCTGTCCTCTATTTTCTTCACTCTGTTTTCTCCTCTTTGCTTCTCTCCTTGCATTCCGGATTTGCTTATGGCAAAGGACTTCAAAGATTTGGTTCTTCATGTTTCTGAGCTCTTCATTTCTTTGCCATGGATTCCAAATAACTCTCCTCAATCTTGGATTGCTTTGGTGATCAAATTACTAACAAAAACACCAAAACTTACACAATTTGATTAGAATTGATTGCAAGGGTCCTTAACATGTTAATTGGGTTAAAAGGCAATAACTACTACTCAAAAGTGTTTAAAAGGATTAATTACAAGCTACAAAATAGCACTTTTTGAGTAGTAATCAGGTAAAGGCTTTAGATGTTATGACAACTTAAGGCATTAGATGATATTAACGATTTTACATTGTGTGCTCAAACCTGTAGATGATATGAACAGCTTAAGTATGTGGTTGACATGAATGACTCCAGGTTGTGAGCTAATGTCTTTAGATGCTATGAACAACTCAGGGCATTAAATGATATGAATAATTCTAAATCATGTGCTCAAGCCTCTATATATTATGATCAACTCAGCACTGGGCATGACATGAACGACTCTCAATCGTGAGCTCAAGGCTTTAGATGCTATGAACAACTCAAGGTTGTGGATGACATGAACGAATCAAGGTCATAAGCTTAGGGCTTTAGATGCTATAAACAACTCAAGGTTGTTGTTAACATAAATGAATCTTGAGTCCAAAGTTCAAGGCTCTAGATGCTATGAATAGCTCAGGGTTGTGGATGACATAAACGACTCATGGTCATGTGCTCAAGGCTTTAGATGCTATGAACAGCTCAAAGTTGTGGATGACATGAAGGACTTCAGGTCGTGAGCTCAAGGCTCTAGATACTTTGAACAGCTCACGATTATGGTTGACGTCAATGACTCTAGGTTGATAGTTCAGGGCTTCACATGTCATGAACAGCTCAAAGTTGTCGATGACATGAATAAATCTTACTCATCAGCTCAGGTCTTTACATCTTATAAACAACTCAAGTGTGTGGATGACATGAATGACTTCGGGTCATGAGCTCAGGGCTCAAGATGCTATGAATAGCTCAAGGTTGTTAATGGCATGAACAACTCAAGATCATGAGCTTAGGGCTATAGATTCTATGAATAGCTTGGGGTTGTGGTTCACATGAATGACTTTGGGTTGTCATCTCAGGGCTTTAGATGGTATGAACAACTCAAGGCTATGAATGATATAAATGACTTCAGTCATGTGCTCAATGCTCTAGATACTAACAATAACTCAGGGTTATGGTTGATATGAACATCTCTAGGTCATGAGCTTAGGCCTCTAGATGCTATGAACAACTCAAGGTTTTCAATCACATGAAATACTCTTAGTTATGATTTGAGGTCTCTAGATGCTATGAATAGCTTTAGGTTGTAGATGACATGAATGACTTTGGGTCATGAGCTCGGGTCTCTAGATGCTATGAACAGCTTTGGGCATTAGATGATATGAACAATTCTATATCATGTGCATAAGCCTCTAGATGATATGAAAAACTCAGGGTTATGGATGACATGAACGACTCTGGATCATAAACTCAGGGCTCTAGAATTTATGAACAGCTCAAGTCTATGGTTGACATGAACGACTTCGGATCGTGAGCTTAGGGCTTTAGATGCTATGAACAACTTAGGGTAATGGATGATATGAATGATTCTACGTTATGTGCTCAAGCCTCTAGATATTATGATCAACATAAGGTTGTCGATGAAATTAACGACTCCTTGTCATGAGCTTAGGGCTCTAGATGCAATGAACAACTCAAGGTTGTGGATGACTTGAACGAGTCTAGGTCATGAGCTCAGGGCTCTAGATACTATGATAAGCTCAATGTTGGGGTTCACATGAATGACTCCGAGTCATGAGCTCAGGGCTCTAGATGCTGTGAACAACTCATTGCTATCGATTATATGAACTACTCTAGGTCATGAGCTCAAGTCTCTAAATACTATGAACATCTCAGGGTTATGGATCATATACATAATTTTGGGTTATGAGCTCAAGCATTTAGATGCTATAACAATTGAGGATTGTGGATAAATGAACGATTCTGGGTCATGAACTCATGGTTGTAGATGCTATGAACAACTCAAGGGTGTGGATGTTTGGAATGACTTTGGGTCATGATCTTAGGTTTTTAGCTATTATGAATAGCTCAAGGTTATGGTTGACATGAACAACTCCAGATCATGACCTTTGTGCTCTAGATGCTATGAACAACTCAGGGTTATGGATGACATCAACAACTCTAGGTCATGACTTAAGGTTTATTATACTATGAACAACTCAGAGTTGTGGTTGACAAGAACGACTCTGGAACATGAGCTAAGGGCCCTAAATGCTATGAATAGGTCAGGGTTGTTGGTGACATGAACTACTATGAGTCATGAGCATAGGTCTTTAGATGCTATGAATAGCACTGAGCTGTGGATCACATGGATGACTATGGGTCGTGAGCTAAAGGCTCTAAATGCTATGACAACTCAAGGCCTTAGATCATATCAACTATTCTATGTCATGTGCTCAAGCCTCTAGATGATATGAATAAGTCAAGTTTGTGGTTGACATGAATGACTCTGGGTCATTAGCTAAGGTCTCTAGATGCTATAAAGAGCTTAGGGCATTGGATGATATGAACGATTTTACATCATGTGCTCAATCCTCTAGATGCTATAATCAGCTCAAGGCTATGGATGACATGAATGACTCCCGATTGTGGGGACAAGGTTATAGATGCTATAGATAACTCAGGGTTGTGGATGACATGAACGACTGAAGGTCGTGAGCTCAAGGCTCTAGATGCTATGAAAAACTCCAAGTTGTGAGTTCAAGGCTCAAGATGCTATGAACAACTCAAGGTTGTGGATGACATAAATGACACAAGACTGTGACCTCAAGGCTTTATATATTATGAATAACTTAGGGTTATGAATGACATAAAAGACTTCGGGTCGTGGGCTCAAGGCTCTAGATACTATGAACAACTCAGGGTTGTGGTTGACATAAATGACTCTAGGTCAATAGTTCAGGGATCTACATGCTATGAACAACTCAAAGTTGTTGATGTCATGAATAACTCTTGCTCATGAGCTTAGGTCTCTAGATGCTATGGACAGCTCTGGGTGTGGATGGCTAGAGCAACTTTGAGTCATGAGCTCAGGGCTTGAGATGCTATGAACAGCTCAGGGCATTGGATGATATGAACGATTGCGCCTTGTGTGCTCAAGCCTTTATATGATATGAATAGCTTAGCGCTATGGATGATAATAACCACTTCGGCTCATGAGCTTTAGGATTTAGATGCTTTTACCAGCTCAAGTTTGTGGTTAACATGAACAACTTTGGGTCGTGAGCTCAAGGCTCAAGATGGTATGAATAGCTCAATGTCTTATATGATATGAACGATTATATGTCATATGCTCGAGCTCTAAATGCTTTAAACAACTTTGCATTAGGCATGACATGAACGACTCTAGGTCATGAGCTCACGACTCTAAATGCTATGAACATGTCATGAATTTGGTTGACATGAATGACTCCAGGTCGTGAGGTCAAGGCTCTAGATGTTATGAGCAACTAATTATTGTCAATGACATGAATGACTCTGGGTCGTGAGCTTAGGGTTATCAATGACATGAACTACTTTGGGTCATGAGCTAAGGTCTCCAAATGCTATGAATAGCTTCTAGTTGTGGATGACATGAACAACTTAAGGTTGTGAGCCTAGGGCTCTAGATGTTATGAATAACATAAGGTTGCAGTTGACATGAATAACTCTGGTTCGTGAGCTCAGTGCTCTAGATGCTATGAACAACTGAGGGCATTAGATGATATCAATGAATCTACGTCATGTGCTCAAGCCTTTAGATGATATGAATGGCTCAAGATTGTGGATGACAAGAATGAATCAGAGTTGTGAGCTAAGGTCTTTAGATGTTATAAACAACTCAGGGCATTAAATGATATGAACGATTTTATGTCATGTATTGAAGCCTTTAGATGCTATGATCAGTTTAGGGTTGTGGATGACATGAACAACTCACGGTTATGAGCTCAAGGCTTTAGATACTATGAACATCTCAAGGTTGTTGTTAACATGCATGACTCCGAGTCGTGAGTTCAGGGCTCTGGATATTATGAACAGGTCAGGGGTGTGGGTGACATAAACAACTCAAGGTCATGAGCTCAAGGCTTTAGATGCTATTAACAACTTAAGGCTGTGGATGACATGAACTAATCTGGGTAGTGACCTCAGAGCTCTAGATACCATGAACAACTCAAGGTTGTGGTTGACATCAATGACTCTCGATCATGAGCTCAGGGCTCTAGATGCTATGAACAACTTAAGGTTGTCGATGACATGAACTACTCTTTATCATGAGCTCAAGTCTCTACATGCTATGAACAACTCAAGGGAGTGGATGATAGGAATAGTTTCAGGTCATAAGCTCAAAGCTATAGATGCTATGAACATCTTAAGGCATTGGATGATATGAAGGATTCTACATCATGTTCTCAAGCCTCTAAATGCTTTAAACAACTCTAGGTTGTGGTTGACTTGAATGACTCCAAGTCATGAGCTCAGGGCTCTGGATGCTATGACCAACTTAATGTTGTGGTTGACATGATCCACTCCAATTCATGAGCTCAGGGCTCTAGATGCTATGAACAGCTCAGGACTATCAATGACATGAATGACTTTGGGTCATAGGCTTGGGCTCTAGATACTATGAACAACTTAGGGTTATCAATGACATGAACTACTCTGGTTTATGAGCTTAGGTCTCTAGATCCTATGAATAGCTTTGGGCTATAGATGACATGAACAACTCTACGTCATGAGCTCAGGGCTCTAGATGCTATGAAGAACTTAGGTGTTAGATGATAGAAACAACTCCAGGTCATGAGTTCAGCTTGTGGTTGACATGAACATCTCTGAGTCTTAAGTTGAGGGCTTTATATGTTAGGAACAACTTAGGGCTGTCAATGACATGAACTACTCTAGGTCATGAGCACAAGTCTCTAGATTCTATGGATAGCTCTAGGCTGTGGATGACATGAACAATTTTGAGTCATGAGCAAAAGGCTCAAGATGCTATGAAATGCTCAAGGCATTAGATTATATGAATGATTCTACATCATGTACTCAAGGCTCTAGAGGCTATGATCAGCTCAAGGTTGTGGATGACATGAATGACTCCCAATCATGACCTTAAGGCTCTAGATGCTATGAACAACTTAAGGTTGTGGATGACTTGAACAACTCTAGGTCATGAGCTCGAGGCTCTAGATCTTATGAATAGCTCAGGGTTGTGGTTGATATGAATGACTCTAGGTCGTCAGCTCATGGCTTTAGATGGTATGAACAACTCAAGGCTATGGAGACATAAATGACTCAAGGTTGTGAGCTCAAGGCTTTAGAAGCTATGAACAACTCAGGGTTGTGGATGACATGAATTACTCCAACTCATGAGCTTAGGGCTCTAGATACTTTGAACAACTCAGGGTTATGGTTTACCTCAATGACTCTGGGTCATGATCTCAAGGCCTTAGATGTTATCAACAGCTCAAGGTTGTCGATGACATGAACTACTTTAGCTCATGAGCTCGGGTCATTAGATGCTATAAATAGCTCAGGGGTGTAAATGACAGGAACGACTTCGGGTCGTGACCTTAAGGCTTTAAATGCTATTAACAGCTTAGGGTATTGGATGATATAAACTATTCTACATCATGTGTTCAAGTCTCTAGATGATATGAACAACTCAAGGCTATGAGTGACAAAAACGACTTCAGGTTATGAGCTCAACGCTCTAGATACTATTAACAACTCAAGGTTGTGGTATACATGAATGACTACAAGTCATAACCTAAGAGCTCTAGGTCATGAGCTCAGATGTGCAGATGCTATAAATAGCTCCGAGGTGTGGATGACATGAACAACTTTGGGTCATGAGCTAAGGGCTCAAGATGCTATGACAGCTCAAGGCATTGGATGATATCAACTATTCTTCATTGTGTGCTCAAACCTCTATATGATATGAATAGCTTAGGGCTATTGATGACATGAATGAATTGGGATCGAGAGTTGAGGTTTAAAAAATGCTATGAACAACTCAAGTCTCTAATTGACATGAACAACTTCGGGTCATAAGCTCAAGGCTCTAGAAGTTATGAAGAGCTCAAGTCATTCGATAATAACTCAGGGTTATGGATGATGTGAATAACTCTGGGTCATGAGCTTAGGGCTCTAAATGCTATGAACAACTTAGGCATGTGGATGACATGGATGACTCAAGGTCATGAGCTCAAGGCTCTAGATGTTGTGAACAACTCAAGGCTGTGGTTGACACGAATGACTCCAAATCATGAGCTAAGAGCTCTAAATGCTATGACCAACTCAAGTGTGTGGATGACATGAATGACTCTAAGTCATGAGCTCAGGGCTATAGATATTATGAACAACTTTAGGCCTTATTTTACATGAACAATTTTGAGTCCTAAGGTTAGGGCTCTAGATTCTATGAAAAACTCAGGGCTCTAGATATTATGTACATCTCAAGGTTGTGGATGACATGAACGACTCCTAGTCATGATCATAAGGCTCTAGATGCTATGAACAGCTCAGGGTTGTGGATGATATTTATTTTACAACATGATCTCATGCCTCTAGATGCTATGAATAGCTCAAGGCTATGTATGACATGAACGAATATGGATCGTGGGCTCAGGATTCTAGATGTTATAAACAACTCGAAGTTATGGTTGACATGAAGGATTTTTAGTTGTGAGCTTAGGGATCTAGATGTTATCAATGGCTTAGGGATATAGATGACATGAACGACTTTAGGTCATGAGCTCAAGGCTCTAAATGCTATGAATAACTCAAAGGTATGGTTGACATGAACGACTCTGAGTTGTGAGCTCAAGGCTCTAGATACTATGAACAACTCAGAGTTGTGGATGACATTAGTTACCATGGGTCGTGAGCTCAAGGCTCTAGATACTATAAACAACTCAGTGTTGTGGATGATACAAATGACTCGGGATCCCATGAGCTCAGGCCTCTAGATGCTATGAACAACTCAGGGTTGTTGATGATATGAATGATTCTACGTCATGAGCTCAAGCCTCTAGATGTTATGCTTAGCTCATGGTTGTGGTTGACATGAATGACTCTAGGTCGTGAGCTTAAGGCTTTAGATGCTATGAACAACTCAAGGCTATGGATGATATGAACAACTCTGGGATAAGCTCAAGGCTCTCGTTGCCATGAATAGCTCGAGACTATGAATGATATGAACAATTTCAGGTCGTGAGGTTAAGGGTTGTTGATGAAGTGAATGACTTCGGGTCGTGAGCTCAAGGCTATAGATTCTATGAACAACTCAAAGTATTTGCTGACACGAATGACTTTGGGTCATGAGCTTAAGGTTCTAAATGCTATGACAGCCCAAGGCTATGGATGACATGAACGGCTCTCAATCATGAGCTTAAGGTTCAAGATGTTATGAATAGCTTAGAGCTATGTTTGATATGAATGTCTCTAAGTCATGATCTTAGAGATATGGGTGTTATTAATAGCTCACGTCTATGCATGACATAAACGACTCTGGGTCATGAGCTCACGGCTCTAGATACTATGAATAACTCAAGGCTGTGGATGACATGAACAACTCAAGGTTATGGTTGACATGAATGACTCTAAGCCTTGAGCTTAGAGCTCTAGATGCTATGAACAGATCAGGCCTATGGATGACATAAGCTACTCCAGGTTGTGAGCTCAGGGCTCTAGATGCTATAAATAGCTCAAGGTTGTAGATGATATAAACAACCCGGGATCATATGAGCTTAGGCCTTTAGATGCTATGAACTACTTAGAGCTGTCGATGATATGAACGATTAATGGTCATAAGGCCAAGGCTCTAAATGTTATGAATAACTCTAGGAGATAGACGACATGAACGACTCAAATTCGTGAGCTCAGGGCTCCAGATGCAATGAATAGCATAGGGTTGTGGTTGACATGGATGACTCTGTGTTATGAGCTCAAGGCTCAAGATGTTATGGACAAGTCAAGGCTATGGATAACTTGAATGACTCCGAGTCATGAGATCAGGGCTCTAGATACTATGAATGGCTCAAGATTGTGGTTGACATGAATGATTTCTGGTCGTGAGCTTGGCACTCTAAATGTTATGAATAGGTCACGGTTGTCGATGACATGAACTACTCTCGGTCATGAGCTCAAGTCTCTAGATGCTATGAACAGCTCTAGGTTGTGGATGATATACACGATTCTGGGTTGTGAGCTCAAGGATCTAGATGTTATGAACAACTCAAGGTTGTGGATGATATGAAGGACTAGGGATCCAGTGAGCTCATACCCCTAGATTCTATGAACAACTCAGGGTTGAGGATGATATGAACGATTCTTCGTCGTGAGCCCAAGGCTCTAAATGATTTGAATAGCTTAGGGTTGTGGATGACATGAACGACTCAAAGCCATGAGCTTAGGGCTCTAGATGCTATAAGCAACTCAAAGTTGTGGATGATATGAAGGACTAGGGGTCCAGTGAACTTAGACCCCTAGATTCTATGAACAACTCAGGGTTGAGGATGATATGAACGATTCTTCATCGTGAGCCCAAGGCTCTAAATGATTTGAATAGCTTAGGGTTGTGGATGACATGAACGACTCAAGGTCATGAGCTTAGGGCTCTAGATGATATAAACAGCTCAAAGTTGTGGTTGACATGAATGACTCCAAATCATGAGTCATGGCTCTAGATGCTATTAACAGCTCAAGTTTGTGGATCACATGAACGACTATGGGTTGTGAGCTCAAGGCTTTAGATACCATGAACAACTTAGGGATTTTGTTGACATGAACGACATCGAGTCGTGAGCTCAGACCTCTAAATGCTATGAATAGCTTAGGGTTATCGATGACATGAACTACTCCAAATCGTGAGCTCAAGGCTCTTCATTCCATGAATAAATCAGGGTTGTGGATGATATGAACAAATTGGGATCCAATGAGCTCAAGCCTTTAGATGCTATGAACATATCAAGGTTGTGGATGACATAAATGATTCTAGCTTATGAACTCAATGGTTTAAATGCTAAGAACAGCTCAGGGCTATGGATGACATGAATGGCTTCGAGTTGTGAGCTTAGTACTCTAGATGCTATGCAGAGCTAAGGATAGTGGATGATATGAACGAATTCGGTTCGTGAGCTCAGGGCTCTAGATGTTATGACTACCCCATACCTGTGGAATACATGAACGACTTTGGGTCATGAGCTAAGGCGTCTAGATGCTATGACAACTCAAGGTTGTGGATTATATGAAAGATTCTTAGTATTGAGCCAAATGCTCTAAATGCTTTTAGCAACTCAAAGTTATGGATGACATGAACAACTCAGAGTCATGAGCTTAGGGCTCTAGATGCTATAAGCAGCTCATAGTAGCGGTTAACATGAACAACACCGAGTAGTGAACTCATGGCTCTAGATGATATTAATAGCTCAGGGTTGTGGATGATATGAACGAATCTGGGTCATGAGCTCAAGGCTCTAAATACCATGAATAGCTTAAGCCTTTGGTTGACATGAACAACTCCGGGTCATGAGCTCAAGGCTCTAGATGCTATGAACAGCTCAAGGCTATCAATGACATTAGCTACTTTGAGTCATGAGCTCAAGGCCTTAGATGCTATGAATAGCTTAGGGTTGTGAATGATATGAACGACTCGGGATCTTGGGATCTCATGATCTCAAGCATCTGGATGCTATGAAGAGCTCAGGGTTGTGGATGATATGAATGATTTTAGGTCACGAGCTTAAGGCTCTAGATGCTGTGAACAGCTCAAGGTTATGGTTGACATGAATGACTTCGGGTCGTGAGCTCAGGGCTCTAAATTCTATTAACAGCTCAAAGTTTTGGGTGACATGAATTACTGTAGGTTGTGAGCTCAAGGCTCTAGATGCTATGAAAAGTGTAGGGTTGTGGTTTACATGAACAACTCCGGGTGGTGAGCTCAAGGCTCTAAATGTTATGAACAGCTTAGCATTGTGGATGACATGAACAATTATGGTTCATGAGCTCAAGTCTCAAGATGCTATGAAAAGCCTAGGAAAGAAAGAGCTTGGTCATGTAGGCTAGCCGAAAGACCTTGCACAACAGTGCATCATTCCCTATATCGAGAGTCATGAGATACCTAACGCAACGCATCTGACAAATGCAACCTTCTATTGCGCCTCTTCTTCATTGATGCTTGGGTAGAGTCGGTACCTTTGTCCAGCTGTGTTTGGCGAGCTGTCGAAAGCTCCTCCTTAGACCATGTCGTGTAGCTGCCAGAGGAGAACTCAATGCTCTTGGGGAAAGGTGCCTCATCAGTCCGTCTTGAGGCTATTTGTTGGCTTTGAGGGTGCCAACGTTGAGAGGGGCCCAATAGTGACATTTGTGCCCGTAACTCTTCATTCTCTTGTTTGAGTCTCTTCGTTTAGCGGAGCAGAGAGTGCATTTAACAATCACTCTATCGTTAACGTCTCTCCATCTTTTCACGGGTGGCAATGTAGTATTCGCCACCCATGGCTGATGATCGGCTTCTAGAGGGTGTTGACATCCTTAGTCATTCCCACAGACAACACCAATCTTGGTGTCAAGCCAACTGGAGTCAAGTCCGTCCAGCTTCACTAGAGTCAAGCAAACTTCTTCCCTTGTTCGTGCTTCTTGAGGAGTCCATCTAGCTTCACTGGAGTCATACGGACTTCTCCCTGCACAAAAGAAAGTTCGAACGGGTGGTCCGAGCACACCCCTTCGAAGCTTAAGTCAGATGAGGATAGCTCTACCTATTTTTATGGGAGAGAATGAGTGTATGTGTGTGTGTACCTTGTTCGTGCTTTTTGAGGGGTTTATATAGAGTTGATGGCACCGTCCTTATATTGTAATGATGATTGCGTGGATTATCAATGTCGTTAATGCGGAGTGGACTTGGCAATCATATCAAGTAAGGGCGGCTAACTGGTGCCATTTGCTTACTGTCGTGCCAAAATCTCGGACCGTGTAGCTGAATGTCCATTTAGCTTGCCAATGTTTGGGATTGTGTAACAATTAATTGACATTGACTTTTGGGTGTAAATGGTGTCTAGTCCGTCGCTCAGACATTATGCAGCTAGTCTGGTGCTCAAACATCATGCGACTAATTCGGCGCTTAGACATCAGTCGTCTAGGTGGCAGTTAGACATCAGGCAGCTAGTCCGACGCTCAGACATCAGTTGTCTAGGACGACACATGTTAGAAATCCTGAGGATTTGATTGGATGGATTTGCTCGTCTGATAGGTCCAACTAGCTTGATCTGTCTATTCCATCTGACATTGTAAGCCCGTCTGAAAGGTCAGCCGACTCGATCTGTCCATCTGTATGACATTGTGGAATAAGGAAAGCTTCTCACTTCTGGTGCCAAATGGAGCTTATCTTGGTCTAGATGGAGTGATCCTAGATGGGTTATATGTTTGCCCCTGGTCGGCCAAAGGGTCTTGAGTCTAGGAAAGACACGTGGAGGGAAGCCCCTCACACTAGATATAAAAATTATTTTTAAAAATATTAGCAATACATTAAAAACATTTTAAGTTTCCCAATAGACTTTTGTTCTACAAAAATTAGAGAATAATTTTTTAAAAATTCTTTTAAAATTTATTTTTCAGAATTGTTTTCGAAAATAATTATCAAACTGACCTAAAATATTCATTTTCACTCTTCATTCACCTGTAATTAACATGAGGTAAAGGTGGTGGGTAATAATATATGTTAGAAAGATTCAAATAATGCCATTGACCTAATTTATTCATATGCAGTATAGCAAGAACACTAATGTAATGGTAAAATATGAGAGGAGTAAAAAAAATGAAAAAAAATAAAATAAAGCCAGCGTTGAAGCCCAAGGTCTTTCTGGGTATTAGGCCCAACATCAGCTGATTTCAGGCCCATGCTCTAAGCAGCCTGCGTCATTTTACTTCTTTATTAATTTTATTTCTTAAATTGAAATTAGGGGATTAAGTTTGATGGGTAAGTCACAATAAAATCAAAACAAACCATTAAGATTAATCGAGATGAAGAGAAAAAAGCATAGAAAAATAAGATTTGCATATGATAGTATTAGAAATTCAAAAAGAAACAAAAAAAAAAAAAAAGACACAATAAGGTGTTATTCTTGTAAAATCGCCCCACAAAATAAATGATATATTTGAGTCGAATAAAACATGTTAGAAGTGCCGCTGTCAGATCATCCCAAAATTATAAAACTAATTTCAGTAAGCATAAAAATCATTTGAACATCTGTTGAGAAGGAAAGAATGAAGGTAAAAGTAAATAAGAGTAGAGGGGGGGTGGGTATATGCTAGTGTGGTGTTGATATATTTGTGCACATTTCCAAGTATGTGTGGTCCAGGAGAAAGCGTCGAAGCCACACGCAGAGGAATTCAATAGGAAGGGATGATGATGATATGAACAAGTCTTTCTTACAATTGCAAGAGCCTCCATATCCCCTCCATTCTACACCCTCCACCCCTCAGGCCTCATCCTCAACTGCCCACCATCTTAATGCCACGTGGTTCCACTAATATCCAAAACTCCAACAAATCACCACCACGCTTCTCCATGCCTCTTTGGTTATCACAAACATCACCTCATCATCAACAATTCAATTCTCCCCTGCCTTTTCTTTTCTTTTTTTCTTTAATGACAAATGAATTTCAATATCCACAAGTAATTAATAGTTTCTCTACTTTGTTTTCCTTTTTCTTTTTTTTCTTTTTTCTTTTTTGTAATTTTGAAATGATGATATTGCCCTTATGATGGTGAGTTTAATACCACTATGCCCCCTTTCATCCCACCTTAAAATTACCACCAAATTTGTCCAAAACAAAAGGGTAGCCATAGAAACCAGAGACGCGAGCATCAGCCCAACATCATCAAATCAAACACTTTCCTATCTTTTGAAACTGCCCCTTGTTTGTCTTTTTAGTGTGTTCCTTTGGTTCCAAAGGAGAAAAAGGCCAAACCCCCATTTCATCCTCATGTCTCCTCCTCACAAATCCTTCTGAGAATCATTTCACTTCAGAAATCTCTTCCATTTCTCCCTTGAGAAAATTCCCTTGTAGGAAGAGGTAGAGGTGAGGTAGAGGGAACAAACTAACGAAAAATGGCAATCTGCACCGTGTACACAACCCAATCTCTCAACTCAACATGCTCAGTCTCTAAACCAGCGAAACCTCAATTGGGTTTCCACCAGAAGCAGGTGGTTTTCTACACCAAAAGCAGGAGAAGATCGGGCATGAGCAGCTGCGGCAGTAGTGTGATAACGTGCTCAGCTGGAGAGCAACAGACAGTGGTCATAGGGTTGGCTGCAGACTCTGGGTGTGGGAAGAGCACCTTCATGAGGAGGCTGACCAGTGTGTTTGGAGGAGCTGCGGAGCCCCCAAGGGGTGGGAACCCAGACTCCAACACACTCATCAGTGACACCACCACTGTCATATGCTTGGATGACTATCACTCACTTGACAGAACTGGAAGGAAGGAGAAGGGTGTGACTGCGCTTGACCCTAGAGCCAACGATTTTGACCTCATGTATGAGCAGGTTAAAGCTATCAAGGATGGAATTGCTGTTGAGAAGCCCATCTACAACCATGTCACTGGCCTCTTGGATCCTCCCGAGACCATCAAGCCTCCCAAGATCCTCGTCATTGAAGGTTTGCACCCCATGTGAGTTCCTTTCCTAACAACCAATTTTTATGGCTGTTTATTAGATTTTGGTTGATTAACATCAAATTTATACACACAACGGGCGAATTATTCATTTTCTCCATCATACTTTTTTTTTTTTTCAAAAAATATATTCCATGCTTATGGGTAATTTATTTAATTAATAAAACATAATAATTTTCATTATTCTATGTTTGATGATTACCTAGCATAATATATGCTAATGGAGAGTGATGAGGAATGGTTTTTTTTTTTTTTCAATTGAATTTCCATATTGTCTCTTGTCATTTTCATTTTTATTTTTATTTTTATTTTTTTGCCTTTTTTTGTTCTATAAAGATAAATGAACCGAGACATTAAGGATTGTTTATTAATGTGTGGTGAGCAGACGGATACTGGATGGGGATATGGATAGGGAAGAGAGAGACATTGAGCAGATGCCTAGGCATTGTGACTATCTTTTTCAGTTTTTTCTTGTCGGGCCTCATATGATCCCGGCCCATTATTATTATTTTCTTTCTAAGAGAACTCCTAAGTAAAATAAAAATAAAAATAAAAAATAAAAAATCAAACAAAAATTTACTTTTTTTTTATTAAAAAAAAAAAAAAAAAAAAAAAACCTGCATCTATTGTATATTATGAATTAAAAAAATATATTATAAAATTTTTTATCAACATGTTTAGCCTAACCCATGATAATTTCACATAACATTTAATAATTAGAAGCCCAAGTTGCACAAAGGGCAAGAGTCCATAGAAATGCAGGTGAAATAGCAACAAAATGTAAATTGAAGAAAAAAAAATCATTAAAATCTATTAAAATATAAAATAACAATATTTTTAACACCGTATTATCATTGAACGAAAATGTTATCGATTCATTATTCAATGATCAAACTAGTGGTTGAATTTCGGTTAAACTAGTGATATAATAATTATATAATTTATATATTATTAAAATTCAATCATTTTTATATTTATCATTGATATTATTAAATTAAATCATACATAAACATAAATGTATTATTATTTAAATAATATTTGTGTAATTTTAAAATGCAAATTTATTAAAAATGGAAAAAATCAATTATTTAATTTTAACTATATAGTAGAAGTTAAATATTCTAGTTTTGCATAATTTTAATTGATGTTATATTGTTTAAATATAAACATTACAAATTTTGTTGTAATTAATATATTTTATTCTTGTTTGCAACATTTAATGAATAATGTAATCTTTTGAGTGATGTTTCTTCTATGTTTAGCTCCCTCACTTGTCTTGGAGTGCATTTGATAATGACTATTGAAAGTGTTTTTAGCATTTCTAATATTCAAATGATAAAAATTTCCGAGTATTTCGAAGGCTAGAAGTACTTTAAATAACTCGCTAAAGTTGTAGTTGCCTGTGGGCTTAAAGTGCAGCTCACAAAGTGACACAATGGGCTGGGCTTCAATGTTTTACTTGTATACTTGGGCTCAAAGCGGGCTAATGTTTACTAATTTCATTAAATTACATCTGCATTTCAATTATTTAAAAGCAAATTTGTATGATTAAAAACATTGTTGGATTGATCATTAAATGGGATGGGAAAGAAAAGCATTTAACATATGACGATTGACGATATTAACAAACAAAATGAGATTGAGATGTGGTGTTATTGATGGGCAAAATGCAGGTACGATGCTCGCGTAAGAGACCTCTTGGACTTCAGTATCTATTTGGACATTAGCAATGAGGTTAAATTTGCTTGGAAAATTCAGGTAACTGTTCTCCCTCCTCCTCCTCTACTGATTAATCCAACCAACTTCATCAAAATCTTCTCCCAACCACTTTTCTCCTGCCTTCGTTTAGAGGGACATGGCTGAGCGAGGACACAGTCTTGAAAGCATCAAAGCCAGTATTGAAGCCCGAAAGCCTGATTTTGATGCTTATATTGGTAACTTGTCTCATTTTTCTACAATCGATTGATAGCTTTAGTTTTAGTTTTAACATAATCCATCATCACCCAGCTAATTGAAGGTTTTTTTTCTGGGCGGTGCAGATCCACAGAAGCAGTACGCGGATGCAGTGATAGAAGTGTTACCCACTCAGCTCATTCCCGATGACAACGAAGGCAAGGTTTTGAGAGTTCGATTGATCATGAAAGAAGGGGTGACGTTTTTCAGCCCGGTTTACTTGTTCGATGAAGGCTCCACCATCTCATGGATCCCCTGTGGGAGGAAGCTTACATGCTCTTACCCTGGCATCAACTTCTCCTACGGCCCCGACACTTACTACGGCCATGAGGTACTACACCCTCCCATCTCTATTATTTATAACAAAACAAAACAAAAAAAAATCTCTCAGAATTTTAATCTCATCTGTCCCCACCAGGTTTCTGTTTTGGAGATGGATGGACAATTTGACAGATTAGATGAGCTCATTTATGTTGAAGCATCTGAGCAACATCTCGACCAAGTTCTACGGTGAAATCACCCAACAGTTGTTGAAGCACTCCGATTTCCCAGGAAGTAACAACGGAACTGGCCTCTTCCAAACCATAGTTGGGTTGAAGATAAGAGACCTCTTTGAGCAAATCGTCGCCAGCCGGGCTGCAACTCCCTTAGAAGCAACAAAAGCCTAAACCCACTGCCTTACATATTGGAGAAATGTCTTCCTACTCATTCAGCATTTCCTTTTTTCCCCACCTCCCTCACTAAGCTCTTTCTCATGTTTCAACTTTGGGTGTTAGCCTATTCCTCATAAGAATGAGAACACTCTCATATGTATTTGTTTCCTCATGGGATTCTGTGGAGATATGTAGTATAGAGAAGCAAAAACAGTCAAGAACATCATTCAACATTCAACACTTCTTGGAATTTTCTATGAGCAACCTGGATAGAAGAATAAAAGACGACTCTAAATGTACAAATTATGATATTTCCATTCATTTTTGACAAAGCCAAACTCATAACACAAACCTGCGGGAGAAAAAACTAAACAGTAAGATGATATTTTCACCTGATCATTGAGATTAAAACCAGTCATGGCTCCACCTTGGGAAAAAAGAAAAAACAGAATGAACCACTAACATGAAATAAAAAACAAGGAGCTTGGAAACTTTTCTACTTATTTCATATTCGAAGACAAGTAACTCTTTTGAAATTTCTTTGATAAAACCAGAAAGCAGCCATCTCATTGAATAAACCCTTATAGTTAACCGGAAATAAGTTCCTTTCCGGTGGGTACATTAAGCAAGTCAAACACAAAAAGGTTAGATTGAGTAAAGCTGAGTGAACCAATGTGCATGCAATGCAAATAGTTAATGAATAGAAAATAGTTGGAAGCCATGAAAGTACATAAGATCAATATTAAACACACTCAAGACATTAATCTCATGAATATCTACAAAATGGATTTATCTAATATGAGTATATAAGAAGTGTATCTCATACAATACAAGATGCACTAATGTTCATATAACCCAAGCTTCTCTTAATGCTAGCCATATGAAAATCACCAAAGAAATAAGATTAACAATGTTCAACTATCCAGTGTTAGCATATTTGGTGTAGTAAATTAAGTAGTGTTAAGCCAACATGATGAATTGGCTTCCTTCCCTGTCATTGCATTTTTCTGTTATTTTGTTAGAATATTTTTTTGTTTAATTTTTGTTAGGAGCTTACACGCGTACAACTCTTCCTCTGTATACATTAAATAGGCAGCCCTGCTCAGAAATATATTGAGCCATTCGAACATTTCCTCAATTCATCCTTTCCTATTTCTTCTTTACTCCTTTGTTTTGATTTGGTATAAGATTCATTCAATCCAAATGGATTCTTCTCCTTCAACCCTTATTTTTGCTCAAGAAAACTCTCAAAACTCTAGCCAACAACCAAAACACCCAATTCATGCTTCTTCTCCTCCACCGTTTCATCATCAAGCTGGTCTCCAGATTCGAAATCAGTTTCCTTTTCCATATTTTCAACAACCCCTTCCAACTCTCAATCAACCCCTCAATATTAAACTATTCCAAGTTACCAAACAAGCTTTTGTTCTAGAAAATATCAAAAAGATGTTTTTGAAAACTGTTCTCAAAAATTATTTTTTGAGAATAATTTTTAAAGCATTCCCAAACAATCCCTTAATCTTCCTTCTTAATTGTCATCTCCTCCATGAAAATTTAAAGAATGAATGTTTCATGGAATATAGCTCTAAATAGCTCATTCATTCATCTTATGGAATAATTGAAAGAGATATATAACCACCAATAGACTATGTTAAATCTCCCAAAGTTTAATGTAATATAATGTATTTAAGAACGATGAGCTAAGGAAAAATAATATCATGTTCAATGGGTGGCCATCATTCTTTAAGTGAATGCAACCAATAAAAAATGCGGACAAATATGGATTAGGGTCATGATATAAAATAATTTCTAACATTTTGGTAGTCATTATTAAAGAACACCATACCTTATCATCAGAAGTGATAAAATGATACAAAAAGAAAGATAGGTTTGCAAAATAAACCTATAAAAAGTGATTGTTAAGGTGTGGCATGCAGCTATATTTGATGGTACCAATCATACGACCAGACATTTCATTTACCTTTACCAAATTTTTTTAAAAGTAAAAGAATAAAAGATAGAGATGAACTTTATTGATAAAAATGGTGGTTGACATTTCTCACCTAGATGATTATGCTTTTCTTTACAGATTTTAATGTTAAAATTGATTAATTGATTGGTTATAAAAATGTTTATTCTTAAATTCTTACTTAGAGTATTTCCTTCCATATGTCACATGTTTGCTAATACATAGTGATGAAAAAAATCGAGAAATATCGGAGTGGCCAATTTTCGGCCACCAATTATCGATCGGTAAAAAAATTGGAAATATTGACGATATATTGCCAATATTTTGGTAAAAAAAAAATAGAAAATTCGTCAAAAAATCGAAAGTGGGAAGCACATGTGAGTGGAGGGATTTTTTTTTTCAAAAATTTGATGATTTTTTCACTATGTATAGGTGATTTTTCATAAAAATTGCTGATTTTTTTGGGTGATGCCATTTTTTCAGTGTTTTTTTTTATATTTTTTAATTTTTTATTTTTTATTTATCTTTCATTTTCAATTTATATTATCATTTTATTTTATATTATCCTTTTACTTTTAACTACTTTTCATATTTATCTCATTAATTCTATTTTTAAAAATTATTCTCACTTCACTTTTAATTTTTTTTTTATATTTATCCTTTCAATTTTATTTACTTTTAAATGTTTTTATTTTAAAATATTAAAAATATAATTTTACCCAAAAAAATATAAAAAATTAAGTTCTAATATTTTATAAATAAAAATTAATTTGATAAGATAAATTATTAATAATTTTAATTATTTAAATAAATTGATGTTAATAGAAAAAGTTGTCACCACATATTTTTAATAAAATTTTAGAAATTAAATTTCAAATAAAATATTTTGTGTAAATTAATTTAATTTTTCATTTTAAATGTAATAAAACATGTTTTAATAAAAGTATTTTAAATTTTTTTAAATAAATGAATATAAATATATTAAAAGAATTTAAGCTAATTTTTTTATAAAAATTTGATAAATATTATCTTTAATCTTACTTATGTCAATTACACTTATAAAATAATTTTAATATGTGTATTATTTCTTATTTTATCATTTTTTGAAAGTTCTCTAAGAATTCCATTAATTTTGAATCATTTATGTTTAATCGATATTTGTGTAAAAATATTCACCGATATTTATACGATTTTTTTTTATATATCCGTAAAATTCAAATACCGATATATTTGTATTTACCGATATTTTAAACCTTGCTAATACATGTCATGTTTTTATCAATATATAATATTAATTACTTTTTATAAATATATTAAAAAATGTTTGTCCCATCAATTATACAACACTTCATGTCATTAGTATATTCAAAAATGTAATACCATATTAAAATTAACAACTTGATTAAAGACTCTAGAAAAGTTAATATCATGTCATTAGTGTTATATAATTTCATATGAACAACACTTCACTTTCTATCAAATTTAGAAAAATTTAACATGACCAACTTGGTCCTTATGGTAAACAATAATCCATCAACTAATTACAATGTCATGAATATCTATAAAAAAAAAAACAACTAAAGATTTATTTACGTAGTTATTGGTGTATTTGTCATTTATTTAAGAAATTT
Organism: Vitis riparia; assembly: GCF_004353265.1. NCBI lineage: Eukaryota > Viridiplantae > Streptophyta > Magnoliopsida > Vitales > Vitaceae > Vitis > Vitis riparia. The sequence continues at coordinate 20,039 of NW_023269679.1, read as the reverse complement.
AATTAATATATTACCAACTTTTTTTACTATTTTTGGTAAATTAAAGAATTTTAGAATTTTGATTATTGTAGTAGAATTTTATTTCTATGAGTTTAATAAAAAGGAATAGATGTTTATGACTCTTATTATAACATTATATCTCCGTTCTTATAAGTTTAAAAATTTTCAATAGATAAAAGAAAGAAAATAATTTGAAAATGATTTAAAAGGAAAAAATAGAAACAAGGAATAATAACAAGAACTTAGATCATCTTAATCAACTTTTCTACAATTAAATATGAAATTATTTTTTATAAAAGTAGAGCTTTTATTATAATTTTCTAATAAAATTAGTTATTATTTTGCTTGTCAAAATTATTTTAATTTGAACATGTATTTGAAGTAATTATATTATTCTTGAAAACAAGCATTTTATTAATGTTTTTTTACTTTCAAACTTTAGAATTAAAGTATTTCTACATTTATATGTACATGCTTTTATATACAAAAGTATAAAGAATCTGTGTTTTTCATACCCATAATTAGGGATGGCAACACGATAGGTTCATCACAATTGCCCCATCTCAATCCAGTCTTATTTATATAAATTTATTCTCATCCTCATCCCAATTAAAAATTTAAATAAAACAAGTATGAGAATTTCTTAACCCATCCCACCCTGCTCCACTTATTTTTATTGTTTTTAGTTTTATTTTAAAAAATTTATTATATTAAAAATAAATATTTTTCATAAATAAATAAATATTCTAAATTTTTATAACTTATTTTATTTGCGAAGTATATTTTTTTATTATTCTATATATGTTAAAAGGAGAAAAAAAATCGAAATCTTTTTAAATTTAATTATATATAATTACGATAAAGCAGGGCAAAACAAGACAAGGCAATATCCAAATCCTTTCCAAAAAAAAAAAGAAAGAAAAAAGAAAGAACTATTCAAATAAGTTCTTATCTATTTATCTCATCATATTAAGGACAGTGTAGGATGGGTACAAAAAAAAAAAAAAAAAATTGTCACATTGTCATCTCTAATCAAAATGTTTTTAATGAATATCATTTTCACTCAAAATATCTATATGATACAATTTATATATTATTACTCATATACAAAACTTTTTAAACTTTTTTTCTTATTTTTATTTGTTATTTAAATTAAAATTTTATTTAATTTAAAAGTTAAATACATGAATAAAAATATTATTATATACAATTTTTAGGGAAGAGTAAACGATACATTGCATTGAATATAACATTTATTAATTTATATATTTGGACTTCTTTTCTATTACCTCTCTTCTTTCCCTATGATTAGACAACCAACATTATTTGCATCACCCTCCTTTAATTCAAACACACACACACATATATATAGACCCCTTTTTTAATGTATTAGTATAAACATAAGAATTGGTATTAGAGCTTAGCATCTATGATAATTAGATCCCTTTTTTAATGGATTTTATATAGTTTTTGGAACAATAAATGACAGTTTAAAAATCTTTTGGCTAATGAATTATGAAACATTATTGAAGATGGGGTATATGTTCTTTCAAAAATTATTAATGGCGTTAACATTCCAAAAAAGAAAAAGTGAGATGAGCTTGATTGGTTGCAACTCAATGCTAAGGCTAGTAAGCTTTTATTTTCAGCATTTTATAAAAATTAGTATAATAGAGTTTCAAATTGGAAATCTAACAAAAGAAATTTGGAAAATTTTAGAAGTCTCCCATGAGGGTACAAATCATGTTAAAGAATAAAAAAATCAACATGCTTATTCATAATTATAAACTTTTCAAAATAGAAAAATATGAATTAATTGTGGATCTAGTTACTAAATTTATGGATATCACAAATTACCTTCATGCTCTAGGAAAGCCCTTCTCCAATGCTAAAAAAATGAGTTAAAAAATATTTCCCTCAAAAAACAAATCATTCCTCTTTCAAATAAACTTGAAGAATTGAAAAACAAGTATAATCTCATTGAAAAATCCAAAGTAGTTCTTAAAAAAGAAAAGAAGGATTGGGAAAAGAAGAATATTGACCTAAATTGTTGTCTTGAAAATTTTACTAAAGACCAAAAGAATTCCAAAATAATATTAGTAGTCAAAAATATGTTTTTGATAAATGTGGAATACACTATAATTTTTCTTTAAGAAACAAAAGTATTACAAGAACTATTTTGTCAAAGTGAAGCCTCTAGTACTATTTCAGGTATCATGTGTAATCTTTGTGAAAGGCATGGTGATATTAGTGGTATTTGCACTCTTATAAAATCTATATATATAATATATATATATATATATATATATATATATTGCATCTACTTCTAATTTACTTGAATTCTAAAAGAAAGAAAAGTTAACCCTCAAGATCCAAGAAGGTATGCATACTTAAGGTAAGGTAAATTGTTTTTGTAAAGAACCATCCAAGAAGAAGAAGTGGTGAGGATGAAAAACTAAATAAAATTGAGGAAAAATCCACAACAAAGTGAGCAAGCAAACAAAGAATCTTCCAAAAAAATTAAGACATTGTCCTATCCGGTTTTCCTCATAGACCGCACCATGTCAAATAGGTCCCGATAGCCCAGTTTCGATTTTGGTGTAGACCTAACCTATATGATCGATCACGTTATTGTCCTATCTGGTTTTAGTGACTAACCGTGCCTGATATGATTGATCACAATAGATCAATTTCGTTTTCAGTGTAGACTGCATCTATACGATCAGTCACGTAGTTTTTCTATCTAGTTTTGGTTAGAGTCGACACTCGATGTTATCGGTCACGATAGTTTAATATCGTTTTCAACGTAGACCACACTTTTAATAACAGTCACATCGTTGTCCTCTCTGGTTTTCGTCATAGACTACACCCTATCCAATCGATCACAATAGTTCAATATTGTTTTTCAGCATAGACCACACTTGTACGATCGGTCACGTCGTTGTTCTGACTAATTTTCATCACAAACCGCACACGATCAGATAGGTCTCGATAGTTCAATTTTGGTTTCAGCCTAGACCAAACCTATTTGATTGATCACGTGGTTATCCTATGTAGTTTTTGTCACAGACCGTACTTGTTTTGATTGGTCATGACAACTTTGTTTCATTTTTGGCGTAGACTATATCTGTACGATCAATCATGTCATTGTTTTATTTGGTTTTCATCACAGTCAGCACCTGATTTGATCGATCATGACAGTTTAGTATCATTTTGGTGTAAACAACACTTGTATGATCGATTATGTCGTTATCCTATCTGGTTTTCGTCACAGATGGCACCTAGTTCAATCAGTCATGATAACTTTCATTTTTGGTGTTGACCGCACCTATACGATTAGTCATGTCATTGTTCTATCTTGTTTTTGTGACAGACTGCACCCAATTCGATCGATCACGACAACTTAGTTTCATTTTCGCTGTAGACCGCATTTGTAAGATTGATTACATCATTGTCTTATCTTGTTTTAATCACATAATGCACCTAATCACAAAGGTTCCGACAGTTCAGTTTTGGTTTCAGTGTAGATAAGACCTAAAACTATCAATCACGTCATTGTCCTGTATAGTTTTCATCATAGATCGTACCCGGTTCGATTGGCCATAACATCTTAGTTTCATTTTCGGCGCAGACTGCATCTGTACGATTCGTCACATCATTGTCCTTTAAGGTTTTTGTCATAGCCAACATTCGATCCGATAGATCACAAAAGTTCAGTATTGTGTTTGGCGTATATCGTACATGTAGGATCAATCACATCATTGTCCTATTTGGTTTTAGTGATAGACCATACTCAGTCTGATGGGTCACGACAGATTAGTTTCGTTTTTAGTGTAGACCACATCTATACGATCAATCACGTAGTTTTCCTATCTGGTTTTGGTCAAAATCGATACTCGATTTGATCGGTCATGAAGTTCAGTATCGTTTTCAGTGTAGATCGCACCTGTATGATTGGTCACGTCTTTGTCCTCTCTTGTTTTCATCACAGACCGCACCTGATCCAGTAGATTATAACAGTTTAACATCATTTTTTATGTAGACCGCACTTGTACGATCGGTCACGTGGTTGTCGTGTCTAGTTTTCATCATTCACCGCCCATGGTCAGGTATGTCCTAACATTTCAATTTTGATTTTGGCCTAGACCAGACCTGTATGATATGTCACGTCATTGTCCTATTTGGTTTTCGTCACATATTGTACCTGATCCGATTGATCACGACAACTCAGTTTTGTTTTCAACATAGACTGCATCTGTATGATCAGTCACTACTTGTCTAATATGGTTTTCATCACATTCATCACCCGATTCGATTGGTCAAGATAGTTTTGTATCATTTCCAAAGTAGAACACACCTATATGATCAATCATGTCATTGTCCTGACTAGTTTTCATCACAAACCTCACTCGGTAAGATAGGTCCCAATAGTTCAGTTTTGAGTTCAGCGTAGAACAAACCTATATGATCGATCACATCGTTATCATGTCTTGTTTTCGTCACAGACCATGCTTAGTCTGATTAGCCATGACAACTCAGTTTCATTTTCATCATAGACCACATCTGTATGATAAGTCATGTCATTGTCTTATTTGGTTTTCATCATAGCTGACACCCGATCTGATCGGTCATGACAATTCAATTTCATTTTCGATGTATACCGGATCTGTGCAATCAATCACGTCGTTGTCTTACTTGGTTTTTGTCACAGATAATACTCAACCAGATCTGTCACAATAACTCAGTTTCGTTTTCAATGTAGATCACACTTGTATGATTGGTCACATCGTTGTTCTATTTGGTTTTCATCACAAACTCATCTTGTTCAATTGGTCATAATAGTTCAATATCATTTTTAGCGTAGAACACACCTATATGATTGATCAAGTCATTGTCTTGTCTAGTTTTTATCACAAAATGCACCTGGTCAGATAGGTCTTGACAGTTTAGCTTTGGTTTTGACGTAAGCCATACTATATGATTGGTCACGTCATTATCTTGTCTGGTTTTCGTCACAGATTGGACCCGGTCAGATCGACCATGACAACCCTATTTTTTTTTTTTTTTTACGTAGACCATATCTATACGATACGTAGTTGTCCTATCTGGTTTTTGTCACAATTGGCACCTGATTTGATCGATCACAATAGTTTAGTATTGTTTTTACTTATACGATCCGTCACATGATTGTCCTTTTTGGTTTATCCCAAATGGCACCCGATTTGATCGGTCATGACAACTGAGTTTCATTTTCGGCATAAACCACACCTGTACAATCAATCACGTCATAGTCCTGTTTGGCTTTTGTCACATTCGACGCCCGATTTGATCAGTCACAATAGTTCAGTATCATTTTCAGTGTAGACAACACCTATATGATTTTTTTTTTTTTTTTTTTTGTCTGGTTTTCATCATAGATGGCACCTAGTCTATTAGTCATGACAACTTAGTTTCGTTTTTGGCATTGAATGTACCTATACAATCAATCATGTTGTTATCTTGTCTTGTCTTGTTTTTGTGACAAACCGCACCCGATCAGATAGGTCTCGATAGTTCAATTTGTGTTTCGGTGTACACCAGACTTATACGATCGATCACGTTGTTGTCCTGTCTAGTTTTTGTCACAAACTGAACCTAATTCAATCGGTCACGATAGTTCAATTTCGTTTTCAGGATTGCATCTTACTATTACTCACGTAGGTGTAGATCGCACCTATACTATAGGTCACATCGTTCTCCTATTTGATTTTCATCATAGACCGCACCCGATCAGATAGGTTCCAACAATTCAATTTCAGTTTTGGCATAGACCGAACCTTTATGATTGGCCATGTGATTGTCATGTCTGGTTTTCATTACAATCGACACCCAATCTAATCAACCACGATAGTTCAACATTATTTTTGGTGTAGATGACACTTGTACTATCGGTCATGTTGTTGTCCTGTTTAGTTTTCATCATAGATGGCACCTGATTCAATCAGTCATGACAACTTAGTTTCATTTTCGATGTTCATTGCACCTGTATGATGGGTCACGTCCTTGTCCTGTCTGATTTTCATCATAGATCGCACCCAATCAAATAGGTCCTGACAATTCAGTTTCAATCACATCATAGACCTATTGATTGCTACCAAAAAGTGTTATTTTGTAGACCTAATTATAATGGTTTTAAGCACCTTTGTGTAGTAATCATATTCATTTAACCCAATTAATTCATTAAGGTCCTTAGTAATTGGTTTTAACCATTTTGTGGCAAGTTTACATGTTTTTATCAGCTTATGAATCAATTCAAGCATGCCAAATGATGAAGGAGCTACTTGGACAAGTTAAAGCAAGGATTTTCGAAGCTCAAATTCATAAAGAACCAAGCTTTGGAGCTCCATAGCCCTTTGCCAAAGTCGTTCAAAGTATGCAAGGAAAGAACAATGGAGAAGAGGAAAACAGAGGACAGCAGCTGCAGTCTTCTTTCGCACTTTTGGAGCACTTTCCGAAGTCTATTTTCTACATGTTATATACCATTTCAAAGCTCAGGAAGTCAAGAATCCAACGCTTCAAACCGTGTATGATTTGGAGCTCAAATGAGGAAGATATGGCCTTCGGAAGACAACTGCATCAAACCTTGCGAAAATTTCGCAAGGTGAATTTCTCCTTGCGAAATTTCGCAAGGGGATCTTCCTCATGGTGCGAAATTTTGCCATTTTGCACCATGAAGAAACCACCTTGCAAAATTTCACAAGGAGGATTTAGGCACCTTGCGAAATGCCAAATTTTCGCAAGGTGGCTTTTCACCTTGCGAAATTTGGACCCTTCATCTTTCCCTTTGCGAAAATGCCTTTGAAATCCTCTGTTTCTCCATGCACGCACCACCGACTTCCAAGATATTTTGCTTGATTTTTAGCTTTGTAAATACCTATTTTACCCTTGTAATAGCTCTTGTAATTTAGCTTGTTATTGTCTTTAAATAGAGGTGAAGAGCCTCAGACATAAAATATCTTGTAACCTGTAACCTTATAAGTTATAAGATCACTTTTGTTCATACGTTTCTTTTCTCTTTTCTTTCTCATTTTCTTAGTAGCCAAACATCCTTGGACGATGAAATCCCCAAGGATGAGAGGCTAAAACCTTTTAAGTTTCTCAAAGTATGGATGTTATGTGATGGCTTGGATGAAATCCCATGGAAATTTCTCGCACCTGGAAGGTAAGGTAGTCGTTTTTCATTAATGGTTCATTAATGCAAAGTTTGGTTTTTATTTCCTTTGGACAACTTCCAACGGCCAATACTTGATAAGCTTTTGGATTTCTATCCATTAGTTATCTCCTACGAGCTATTGGAAGGTGAGGTTTTCAATTCCAAGTTTTGCATTAATCCATTAGAACCAATTTCAATGGTCATTGAAAGGTGAGTTTATCACCTGGAATGACTTTGACTTGCCAATATTTGGTAAGCTTTTGGCTTTAGACCATTAGTTATCTCTTACGAGCCATTCAAAGGAAGTCTAAGGTGAATAACCATTGATGAAATTCACTACCATCTGTTTTGCCATTTTAAAGGATTAAAACTTGATTTGCTAAATCCATACCGGTTCGGGAAGCAAGCATCACCTATTTTCCTAATTTGAATATCACTTGTGTTTGCGAAAACCCGTCCCAGTGAACGATCCTAGAACCACTATGCTATAGTAGCTTGGCTACTTTAGTAATAGTATTTAAGGTATAAATTTTGTTGATACGCCTTTAAAGCTAAGCTACCAAGAGTCGCATCAAATGGCATCGTTGCCGGGGAAGGTGCCACAAGCACAGTGAAGCAATCATTAAGGGTAACTTGTGATCTTCATCACAAGTTTGGTGAGTTTTCTTATAATTTTTTTTTAGTTTAGTTTTTATTTAGTTAAATTTTTTATTCTCTTTTCTTTTATTTTTGTTTTAATTTCAATTTGCGCATTCCATGTTGGATTCGAGACCAAGAGGGAACCCTAGTACAAGTTGAAGAAAAAAGCCTTAGTTGAATATCATTTTTTTTAGAAATGGAAATTCCACATGAAGATCAAAGCTTTCAACATCAACCGAAGGACAAATTCGCATACCTATCCATGAGGGATCGGATTGAATTAGGGAAAAGGCAAGTTCAACAAAGCCAATGGGGTAGTAAGTATGCTTTGAATGGAGATGATTCATATGAGCATACGGTAGGGGAGTGCCCTACCATTCCAACTGTGAGAGACATGTGCGGTTACCAAAGCTCCTACACCTCAAGTTGGAATAACCATCCCAACTTTACAACCCAACCTCAACCTCAACCATCAATGAGTACATCTTCATTGGAGCAAGCCATTTTGAAGATAAGCAAAGTCATGGAGGACTTTGTAGGTGAGCAACAAAAGATCAACTCTCATCTTAATGAAAAGATTGATAATTTGGAGAGTTCAATAAATGTAAGAATGGAGGAGGTTTATAATGATCTATCACTAAGGATAGAAAAAGTTCAAGACTCCATTGAGAAGCTCACCAATCTCGACATAGCAAGGAGGAAAAGGAAGCTTCCTCCTCAACCCCACCATAACCTTCAAGGAACCAATGCAAAAAGATCAAGGAAAGTGTTGAAGATAGACACTTTGGTGGGGGATTGCTATGACAACTCTATGGACCAACCTTCCATTGAAAATCATAAGGTTCAAGATGATAAAGGGTTACCTGAACCCTTTAAAGCATCCACTTCTACAGGGAAGAGAAGATAAACGAATTCCCTTGGACCAAATGGGAAGGATGCCAATTTTGTTTGGGATCCAGGGGGAATTCAGCATGACGTGGGTGTGTGAGTGAGGATGAGCTAAATAGTTCATCTTCTTTTTGGGGTACATGCTATCAACTTCATTTAAATTCTATGCTTTCTTTAAATTTATGCATGTTTTAGTTTGAATTCTTAGCTTTAATTTAGTTTTAATATGTTTTTAAGATGAGTTTTGAAGTGTTCATGCAGGTACGATGCTTGCAAAAATTGAAATGGAGGTGAAATAGAGGAAACAGGGGAGCCAAAATGCATAAGCAAAGCTCTCAGTGGAATTTCGCACCATGAACACGCTCAGTGCGAATTTTTCGCATAGTGACAGTGCATGGTGTGAAAATGAATTTCTATACATTTTGGAAAGCCAAGCCTCCCGAGATGCTATCTTCACACCTCAATTACCAGTGCGAAAACTTTCGCACCTTGTTTATCTTGGTGCGAATTGATTTTCAAGCTAATTTCTAAAAACAAAGCTCTCGGGAAGGCCTTTTTCTTGAATTCCATGTTTTTCCAAGTTTAAAAATTCATGAATGCATTTCCACCTTTTAAAGACCATTTTTGAATTTTTTCCCAAAACTTGGAAAACACACAGTCGAGCTTCAAAGGAGGTGAACAGTGACTGTGCCAATTTTGGCACTCACTGTTCACTCCTCCTTTGTTTTCCCCTATTTTAGCCAAAAATCTCCAATTTTAACACCCTTGCAAGCTACATTCAAATGTCATTGCAACTTATATGAGTATACCATCATGGCATGGACCCTTTGAGCCTTGTCCTCAACTGCTCAAAGTGGGGCCCACTCATCATTTTTGTAAATATTTAGTATAAATTCCTCTCTCATTCAATTTTTGAATTTTGAAACAGGTGGTTTAACCTTCTCAACTCCAAGTCCACATCACATGAGGTACCACTTCCTTCCTCCTTATTTTCGATTCAAACATTGAGGACAATGTTCATCTCAGTTGGGGGGAGAGATGAGGAAGTAAGTATTAGTTTAAATTTTTATCATACTTAGTTAAATTAGCTACTTTTTGTTTAAATTTTTGCTTTAAACACTATGGATATTAAGGATTAACTCTCAAAATTAAATGAGAGAAGTCGAGTTTCAACTTGATTACATGAGTCTTAGAGTTTGTATTATGCTCTTCTAAAAGTTGATGAATTGTTGAAACTCCCATTGCATGCAAACTTATCTCTTCCACCTTAAGCTATTCGCACACACATACATTAAATTCCGGTTATAAGATGTGAAACTATCTCACCCTCTAAGCTTGAGAAATCATAATTTGACACTTTTAACCTCTCTTTAATAGTGTTGGGCCACCTCATAAAGACCAATGAGTCTTTGAAAAATAGAAAAAAGAAAAAGAAAAAGAAAAAGAAAAAAAATATATAGAATAAACTTCTTTGCTTGCCTTGAAACCTGAGCATGGTCCGAAGGGGTGGCAAAAGCCTTTAAAGCCTGGTGCCCTAAGCCTTTATTGGTTGGGAGTCACCGATCCTCTGCTTGTTACATGGGTGAATTGGTTAAGTTTAGTAAGTGAAAAGAATTGTGAATAAGAGGTGCGTTCCTAGCCTATCAAGAGATGGTTAATTTTGCTAAGCTTAAAGAAAGACTTAGGTTGGGGGGAGATGATAGTTATCCATACTATACTCGGAAGCTAATCACATTAACACTTAGCTTTTAGTGGAAGAATTTGATTTGGATCTTTTGAGAGTGGAAATTCTTTTGATGCTTAAACTTGCATAATATCCATTCTTTGTACTCTATGATCAAGTGAATGCTTTGACAACTCTTATTATAGGTTGAGTTTCACATCTTTATTGATCTATGGATGTCCATCATGCCACTCATATCATTTTTTGGAGTGATTTGCATGATCCCTTTTATGTATATTATTATAGTTTACTTAGTTTTTATCTCCTCCGTTGCTAAGGGACTAGCAATGAGTCGGTTGGGGGGTGTGATTACTACCAAAAAGTGTTATTTTGTAGACCTAATTATAATGGTTTTAAGCACCTTTGTGTAGTAATCATATTCATTTAACCCAATTAATTCATTAAGGTCCTTAGTAATTGGTTTTAACCATTTTGTGGCAAGTTTACATGTTTTTATCAGCTTATAAATCAATTCAAGCATGCCAAATGATGGATGAGCTACTTGGACAAGTTAAAGCAAGGATTTTGGAAGCTCAAATTCATAAAGAACCAAGCTTTGGAGCTCCATAGCCCTTTGCCAAAGTCGTTCAAAGTATGCAAGGAAAGAACAATGGAGAAGAGGAAAACAGAGGACAGCAGTTACAGTCTTCTTTCGCACTTTTGGAGCACTTCCTGAAGTCCATTTTCTACATGTTATATACCATTTCAAAGCTCATGAAGTCAAGAATCCAACGCTTCAAACCGTGTATGATTTAGAGCTGAAATGAGGAAGAAATGGCCTTCGGAAGACAACTGCATCAAACCTTGCGAAAATTTCGCAAGGTGAATTTCTCCTTGTGCAATTTCGCAAGGGGATTTTCCTCATGGTGCGAAATTTTGCCATTTCGCACCATGAAGAAACCACCTTGAGAAATTTCGCAAGGAGGATTTAGGCACCTTGCGAAATGCCAAATTTTCGCAAGGTGGCTTTTCACCTTGCGAAATTTGGACCCTTCATCTTTCCCTTTGCGAAAATGCCTTTGAAATCCTCTGTTTCTCCATGCACGCACCACCGACTTCCAAGATATTTTGCTTGATTTTTAGCTTTGTAAATACCTATTTTACCCTTGTAATAGCTCTTGTAATTTAGCTTGTTATTGTCTTTAAATAGAGGTGAAGAGCCTCAGACATAAAATATCTTGTAACCTGTAACCTTATAAGTTATAAGATCACTTTTGTTCATACGTTTCTTTTCTCTTTTCTTTCTCATTTTCTTAGTAGCCAAACATCCTTGGAGGATGAAATCCCCAAGGATGAGAGGCTAAAACCTTTTAAGTTTCTCAAAGTATGGATGTTATGTGATGGCTTGGATGCAATCCCATGGAAATTTCTCGCACCTGGAAGGTAAGGTAGTCGTTTTTCATTAATTGTTCATTAATGCAAAGTTGGGTTTTTATTTCCTTTGGACAACTTCCAACGGCCAATACTTGATAAGCTTTTGGATTTCTATCCATTAGTTACCTCCTACGAGCTATTGGAAGGTGAGGTTTTCAATTCCAAGTTTTGCATTAATCCATTAGAGCCAATTTCAATGGCCATTGAAAGGTGAGTTTATCACCTGGAATGACTTTGACTTGCCAATATTTGGTAAGCTTTTGGCTTTAGACCATTAGTTATCTCTTACGAGCCATTCAAAGGAAGTCTAAGGTGAATAACCATTGATGAAATTCACTACCATCTGTTTTGCCATTTTAAAGGATTAAAACTTGATTTGCTAAATCCATACCGGTTCGGGAAGCAAGCATCACCATAGTTGCAACCCCAACGCGAGGAGCCTATCCTGAGATTTCCAAATTGCATAAGAGCATAGCTATCCTATCTTTGAGAAACTTGTTTTTACACCCTTTCATTTTAGTCTTTAATGTTAGCTTAAATTAGTTTAAATCTTTCTAAAACATTTACATCTTCTTTTAAAGCTAACATCTATAAGAAAATCACCTATTTTCCTAATTTGAATATCACTTGTGTTTGCGAAAACCCTTCCCAGTGAACGATCCTAGAACCACTATGCTATAGTAGCTTGGCTACTTTAGTAATAGTATTTAAGGTATAAATTTTGTTGATACGCCTTTAAAGCTAAGCTACTAAGAGTCGCATCACCTATACCAAACAGGATGACGATATGATCGACAATATAGATTTGGTCTACGTCGAAATGGGAACTAAACTGTCGAGACCTATTTGATTGGGTATGATCTATGATAAAAACCAGATAGGACAACAACGTGACCCATTATATAGGTGCAGTTTACGCTGAAAATGAAATTGAGTTATCATGACTGATTGGACCAGGTGCGGTCTGTGAGGAAAACCAATTAGGACAAAGACATGACTGATTGTACAGGTGTGGTGTACACTGAAAACGAAATTGAGTTATCGTGATCGGTCCAACCAGGTGCAGTTTGTGATGAAAACAAGACATAACAACATTGTGACTGAACGTACAGGTGCAGTCTACGCCGAAAAAGATATTGACCTATCGTGACTTACCGACAAAGTGTGGTCTATGACAAAAACCAAACAGGACAATGATGTGACTGAATGGACAAGTAAGGTATACACAAAAAAACGACATTGAATTGGTGTGACCGATGAGATCAGGTGTCGTTTGTGAAGAAAACGATACATGACAACGATGTGATAGATTGTATAGGTGTGATCTACACCGAAACAATACTGAACTTTTGTAATTGATTGGATTGGGTGCCAACTGTGAAAAAAACCATATAGGACAACTACATGATTTATCGTATAAACGCGGTCTACACCGAAAAAGAAATTGGTTGTCGTGACCAATTAGACTAGGTCTGGTAAGTGATGAAAACTAGACACGACAATTACGTGATCAATCGTATAAGTCTGGTCTACACCGAAATTGAAATTGAATTGTCAGGATCTAACTAATTGGGTGTAGTTTGCAATGCAAACCAGACAAGACAACAACATGAGTGATCATATAGGTGTGGTTTATGCTGAAAACGAAACTTAGTTGTCATAACCAATCAGACTGAGTGCCATCTGTGATTTAAACCAGATAAGACAATGACGTGATCACTCATATAGGTGCGGTGTAAGCTGAAAATGATATTGAACTATTGTGACCAATTGGATTTGGTGCCGACTGTGATGAAAATGAGATAGCACAACTACATGATTAACATATAGATGTAGTTTACGCCAACAACGAAACTGAGCTATTGTGATTGATCAGATCAAGTAAGATATGTGATAAAAACTAAATAGGACAATGACATGACTGATCGTACAAGTCTTGTCTACATTGAAATTGAAATTGAACTATCGGGACCGATCTGACAGAGTGTAGTCTATGAAGAAAACCAGAAAGGATAACGATGTGATAGATCATTCAGGTACGGTTTATGTTGAAAATGAAACTGAGTTTTCATGATTAATTAGATTGAGTGCCATCTGTAACGAAAATTAGATTGAGTGCCAGAAATGATATTAAACTATTGTGATTGATCGGATTGGGTGCCAATTGTGATGAAAACCATATAGGAAGCTACATGACTGATCATAATGATACAATCTACGTCGAAAATGACATTGAGCCATTATGACCAATCTTTCCAAGTCTAGTCTATGATGAAAACTAGACTGGACAACGACGTAACTGATTGTATAGGTGTGGTCCACATCAAAACCAAAACTGAATTGTCGGGACCTATTTGACTAGGTGTGGTCTATGATAAAAACCATATATGACATCAATGTGATCGATCGTATAGGTGTGGTCTATGCCGAAAACAAAATTGAGTTGTCATGATTGATCGGATGGGGTGTTGTATGTGATGAAAACCAAATAGGACAATGACATGATCAATCATACAAGTGGCACGTCTACGCAGAATATAAAACTAAGTTATCATGATAGATCAAACCAAGTGTCGTCGTACAAGTGGAGTCCACATGAATAATCAGACCGAGCGTCATCTTTGATAAAAACCAAACATGACATTGATGTGACCGATCGTACAGGTGTAGTCTACACCCATAAGGAATACTAAACTGTCGTGACTAATCAGGTTAGGTGCCAACTGTGATGAAAACCAGATATGATAACTACGTGATTTATCGTAATGATGCAGTTTGTGATGAAAACCAGATAGGACAATGATATGACCGATCAAATAGGCACGACCTATGACGAAAATGAAACTAAGTTGTCATGATTGATCGGATCAAGTGTTATTTGTGATGAAAGCAAGATAAGACAATGACATGACCAATCGTAAAGGTGTGGTCCATGCTATAAACGATATTAAACTATTGTGATCGATCAAATCGGGTGTTGAGTGTGACAAAAACCAAATAGGCTAACTATATGAGTGATCTTGCAGATGTAGTCTACGTCGAGCATGAAACTGAACTGTTGTGACCGATTGGACCAAGTACGGTCTATGACGAAAACCAACCAGGATAATGACATGATTGGTTTGTGATGAAAACCAGATAGGACAACGATGTGACCGATCGTACAGGTGTGGTCTATGCCGAAAACGATAATGAACTGTTATGACTGATTGAACAGGATGTAGTATATGATAAAAACCAGAGAGGACAACAATGTGACTGATCGTATAGGTGCAGTCTACGTCGAAAACAATATTGAATTATCATGATCGATTAGATCGAGTACGATCTGTGATGAAAACTAGACATAACAATGACGTGATTGATTATATAGGTGTGTTCTACGCTGAAAACGAAACTAACCTTTCATGAATGATTGGACTAGGTGCAGTTTATGATTATGACCATATAGGACAATGTCGTGACCAATTGTATAGGTCTCGTCTACGTTGAAACCAAAATTGAACTATTGAGACTAATTGAATAGGGTGCAATCTGTTACGAAAACAAGACAGGATAATGACATAACCAATTATATAGGTGTAGTCTATGACAAAAACGTAACTGAGCTATTGTGACTGATCATATCGAGTACAACCTATGATGAAAACTAAATAGGACAACGACGTGATTGTTCTTAGAAGTACGGTCAATGCCAAAAAAAAAATTGAGTTGTTGTGACCAATCAGATCGGGTGTAGTCTGTGACAAAAACTAGACTGGACAATGATGTGACCGAACGTACAGATGCGATCTATGTCGGAAAAGATATTGAACTGTAGTGACCGATTACACCAATTATAGTGTATGATGAAAACTAGATAGGATAAGGGCATGACTGATCATACAAGTGCGTTCCACATCAAAAACGACACTAAGTTGTCGTGACCAATTGGACCAGATGCAGTCTGTGACAAAAACCAGCCAAGACAACAACGTGATCGATTGTAAAGGTCTAGTCTATGTAAAAAATGAAACTGAGCTATAGTGACGGATCGAATCAGGTACGGTCTATGATGAAAGCCAGATAACATAACGACATGAGCAATCTTATTGGTGCGGTCTACACCAAAAATGATACTGAACTATCGTGGTCGATTGGATCGAGGTAGTTTGTGAAGAAAACCAAACAAGAGAATGACGTGATTGATCATACAGGTGTGATCTACGCCAAAACTGAAACTGAGTTGTTTTAACTAGTCAGATCAGGTAGGTTCTATCATGAAAACTAGACGAACAATGATGTGACTGATCGTATAGTCTGGTTTATGCTGAAATCGACACGGAACTATCAAGGCCTATCGAATTGGGTGTGGTTTGTTATGAAAACCAGATAGGACAATGACATGACAGATCGTACAGGTGTGATCAACGTCGAAAAATGAAACTGAGTTTATGTGTTCGATCGAACTAGGTGTGGTATGTCATGAAAACAAGACAGGATAATGACATGATCGATTGTTTAAGTCTGGTCTACATTGAAACTGAAATTGAATTGTCGGGACCTATCGAATCAGGTGAAGTCTGTTATGAAAACCAGACATGACAATGACATGACCGATCGTATAGATGTTGTATACATAAAAAATAGAACTGAGTTATTGTGTTCTATCGGACCGGGTGCCACCTGTTATGAAAAACAAGACAAGACAATGATGTAACCAATCTATAGTCTAGTCTATGTTGAAACTGAAACTGAACTATTGAGACCTATCTAACCATGTGTAGTTTATGATGAAAACCAGACAATATAACGACGTGACTGATCGTATAGGTGCGGTCTGCGTTGAAAACAAAACTAAGTTATCGTAATCAATCGAATTGGGTACAGTTTATGATGAAAACCAGACAGGACAATGACGTGACTGATCGTATAGGTCTAGTCTACTCCAAAACTGAAACTTAAGGTGTGGTCTATGATGAAAACCAGATAGGACAACGATGTGACCAATCGTATAAGTGTGGTTTACTCCAAAAATGATAATAAACTTTCATGAGCGATCAGATAAGGTATAGTTTGTGATGAAAACCATATAGGACAACAATGTCACCGATTGTACAAGTGTGGTCTATGCCGAAAATGAAATTAAGTTGTTATATCGATTAGACCAAGTGTAATCTATGACAAAAACCAAACAAGACAACAACATCATCGATTGAATAAGTGAGTTTATGATTACTACTCAAAAAGTGCTATTTGATAGCTTATAATTAATCCTTTTAAACACTTTTGAGTAGTAGTTAGTGCCTTTTAACCCAATTAGCATGTTAAGGCCCCTTTCAATCAATTCTAATCAAAATGTGTAAGTTTTGGTGTTTTTGTTAGTATTTTGATCACCAAAGCATTATGAGATTGAGGAGAGTTATTTGGAATCCATGGCAAAGCAATGAAGAGCTCAAATTCATGAAGAACCAAGATTTGGAGCTCCATAGCCCTTTGCCAAAGTCGTTCAAAGTATGCAAGGAGAGAAGCAAAGAGGAGAAAAGCAAAGAAGAAAACAGAGGACAGCAGCTGCAGTCTTCTTTTGCACTTTTGGAGCACTTCCCAAAGTCCATTTTCTACATGCTATATACCATTTCAAAGCTCAGGAAGTCAAGAATCCAATGCTTCAAACGGTGCACGATTTGGAGCTGAAATGAGGAAGTTACATCCATTGGAAGCCAATCACTCCAAGCTGAAGGAAGGCTTCAGAAAAGTGCTGCGAAATCACCATTTTGTTCGAGATATTTCGCAGCCTTTTTGCACAGTGCTATGGATTTTCCCTGAAGCTTCACGCCGCGATGGAAGCCAAACACCACAAGATGGAAGTCCACTTTGCAAAGGTGTTGAATCAGCTGGTTACTATGAAGAAATTTCGCAGCCCTTCTTGTGCACCTGCGAAATTTCGCAGACCTCACCTTTCACCTGCAAAGTGGTCCTTAGTGCTTCCCGATAGTTGTGCACCAACTCTTTTAGATCTTTTCTTCTGATATTTGTGTGTCTAAATTTCCATTTTCTCCTTGTATTCAGCCACTCATGTAATTCCTTAGTTAGGAAGTATCCAAGGAAGGGTAAATTACCTTCCTATATAAACTCTCAGGAGGACTCTCGAAGGAGGTTGTTACAGAGCATCCTTTGTACAGTTTTGGGAAGGAAGTAAAATACAGAGCACTTGCTCTGTTTTTCCTATATATTCTTGTCTTCTCTTTCATTTTCATTTTCTTGCTAGCCAAACATTCTCTGAGATGTTTTCTTAGAGGATGAGAGGCTAGGCTCTTTGTCTCTTGGAGTGAAGAAAGCCGGGTAAGTTTCCTCATGTATAAATTGGAAGTTTTGTTGTTTTAGTTGTTAATGAAGAGAAAGTGTGACCCGTTAATGGTTTTTATCTTTTTAGTTAACTTAAAACGCCTTTAAATCACCTGGGCCAACACTTGGTAAGGCAAGTGATCTCCATCCATGGAGATGCATTAGTTTACCCCTTGCGAGCCTCTGGGAGGTGAGTTGAAGGTAGGATTTTCTAGAATTGCCAACACTTGGTAAACTTTTGGACTCTAAGGAGACATCCATTAGTTATCTCTTGCGAGCTTGTGAAGGGAAATCCAAGGTTAAAGATCACCTTGAATGGCAAGTGCTAGGTGAGAGGTATGAGCCATTGCAAGTTGCATCAGTGAGAGGGATTTAGTGTTTGAACCCATTAATGGGAAGCATCTGTACAACACCGGTTGGAGAAGGAACTATATGTTAATTCTCTAATGCGAGGAAAAGAAACAAGTGACCGGAACTTCCCTTTTTGTATGAAGAATCTGAGCCTAGTGATCTAAACTCCAAGAAACACTTTTCTTTCTAAGTAAAATCAGTTACTATTTTTGGTTAGTTTAAAACCTTTCCTTTTTCATTCAAACATCTTTTTGTTTTCTTTTAAAGCTAACCTTGAAATGAAAAGGCACCAATTCAGCTTTGAATTAATATCATTTGTGAAGTGAAAACCCATCCCAGTGAACGATCCTAGAGCCACTATGCTATAGTAGCTTTGTCTTTGCTACCCTAGTATATGGTGTAATAGGTTATAAATTTTGTTGATTAATCCCTCAATCAAGGAGCACCAGCTGGACACAAATCAGCTGAGACACCAATTAGGCATGAATCAAATGGCGCCGCTGCCGGGGAATGGTGCCACTTTGCAGTGATATGATCTTTTGAGAGTACTTGTGATCTTCATCACAAGTTTGGTGACTTTTCTTTTCCTTTTACTAACTCTTTTTATTTCATTTATTGTTCATATTTTAGTATACCTTTATTTAGTTTTTAGTTTACCTTAATTTTCTTTCTTTGAATTGTTTTTCTTTTGTTTTCTTTTGTGTTCTCTGTTTTTAATTCACAAATTGCTAGTTGTGCATGCCATATTGAATACGAGATAGCAGAGGAAGCCATGAACTTCATCAGTTATGTGGCTAAATTTTCAAGAGAATGGGATGAACCAAATGCTAGAGATATGAGAAGAATGATGTCTCAACCTAATGCTAAGGGTGAGATGTATATTTTGAATGATGGCTTGGACATGAAGGCAGAGATTGCAGCTATGGAAAGGAGATTGGATGAGTTAGAAATGAAGAACATGCAAGAAGTGCAAGCCATCTCTCAGACACCATTGCAAGCTATGCCTTGTGCCATTTGTCTATCTTATGAGCACTTGGTGGAAGAGTGTCCTATCATTCCAACGGAAAGGGAAATGTTTGGTGATTGCAACACCTACAATTCCAATTGGAGGGACCATCCAAATTTCTCTTGGAAACCACAGCCGCCTCAGTACCAGCAACCTGCCCAAGCACCTCAGCAAGCCTCAAACCTTGAACAAGCTATGATGAATCTTAACAAGGTCATGGAAGACTTTGTTGAAGCTAACAAATCCATCAATGCTCAGCTCAGTCAAAGAATTGACAGTGTAGAGAGTTCATTGAACAAAAAGAAGGATGAAGTGCAACATGATCTATCTCAAAAGATAGATAATCTCCAAGATTCAATCTCAAGGTTTGCTAACCTCAACACAATGCAAGAAAAAGAAAACTCTCATTCTCAACCTTATCAAAATTCCATGAGTATCCATGAAATGGAGGCTAAGGAGGGAGAATCTTCACAAAAAAGGGAAGTCAAAGAAGTGATCACTCTGAGGAGTGGTAAAGAGGTTGATCTGCCCACATGCAAGCT